>NW_022990947.1:4777260-4947973 GCF_902827175.1 Gymnodraco acuticeps
GCCAGTTTTATAAAAAATAATCCTTATTCGTGTTAGTCAAGAACACCAAGTCAGAGATTTTGGAATTTATACTGAACAGATCAAGTGACTCTCTGTGGAAATGTCAAGTATCCTTACGTATGCTCAGAGACTAAGTGGCATTCTTTGAAATGACATTTGAGAGGCAGTGTATCACCCATTTTCTCTTCTGATGTCTATGAAGGGTACCTTTAAATGAGCTCTTGAGAGATTGAACACACATGCAGGCATGATGGGAGAGAAACATAAACACATATTTATATTGCTGGTTGAACAAAATCAGCTGATGTACAGCTGGTGGCAAAGACATTTAGTAATGATCCAATAAAGGCTAAGGAGAAGAAGAACATTGCAACTAAAGAACAAGAATGCAAGATGGTTTTATCTAAGAGGAGAAAATGAAATGGACACATTTGACGTTAATACAACAAGTATGCAACAATGCATTTTGGGTGAAAACCCCCAAAAATGTAAATGATTTATTAACAGGAAATACCTCCAAAGGGGCACATTAAAAGTATTAGTATGGATCTCATCGTCAAGTACACCAGACCATTAGCTGATGAAATGAGCACAAGCAGATCACAGCTTTATAAGAAGGGGAAGCCAACATGATAAGGAACAAGACTTCAAGAGATTAATTTTTGTTGAAAAATGTACAACTTCTGCACCAAAAATATGCTATTGGTGCGAAACGTAATGCTCGACTAGAAACTGCTGTTGTCAGGATCCTCTTCATCAGATATTATCTCAATATGTGTCTCAAATAGTGCTGACATGCAATGTCCAAAATAATCAATATATTTGTATCCAAAATAAAGTTCCTCTTTGTTCTAGATGTTTTTGAAACTTCACGAGAAGACAAGATGGAGTTGTGGCCAGACCAAATTGTGTGTCACACGGCAGCCATTTGACAGATCCCCCTCTGTAATGCAAGAAGAGGCTAGACTCCCACCATCTGCCTCCACTGCCTACCGGAGTGCCACCCTACAGTGGGTGGTCCCACTTCACTGCAGCACCAGCACTATGAAGAAATGTTTTACTAAACCTCAAAGCTCAGACAGAGTGAGTGAAGTAGCTGAAAAAAAATCTCATTGATGCTCATACTCTTGTAATATTAAAAAAGTACATGCAAGTTATTTAAACCAGTGTTTCTGCAAGTGCAAGGCTTTCAATTGTGTTACTTTGTGTGAAGAGTTGATCTGTCTACAAACTCTTGTTTTGCCTCATTACTCATAATGTGGCCGCTTTTTCTCTATGCATCCAAAGCCATTGTTTTCTACCTTGCAGCATTTTGTCAGCAAACAATTTTGTTTAAACTGTTGACACAATAGCAGTGATTAAACTTGTTTGATGAAGGTGATGGGAAATTGCTCTTTCACAGCACGCATGCAGTGAACAACTTTGGCTTTTAAATGTGGGTACGATCATCGCAATACTTGAACTATTCCAAGCGAGCAAAACTATTTCTGACGTTTACCAAATCCAAAGTACAGTTGTATTTACAGATATGTCTGCATGTTACATTGTATCTAACGTTCTGACTATTATGCCACTGGCAAATGCTGTTTGTTTATCTTGAGTGACATGATCTGAGGGTACAGAGAATAAACTAAAGATAAGAGAGCAAAATGACTTTATCTAAGTGATGCATCATACTGTATGCATTTCTGGAAACAAACGCAATCAACAAAAGTAATTTCTACATGTGTTATTGATGCACACTCCAAATTGATTATAACCTGTGGTATGGGGCTAGCATGTTTTCAAGATTACCTGTAGCAGCCCGTAAGCATTTGTTATGATCAAGTCCTTCGACAGGTTGCTTGCTGAGTCAAAATTGCAATCTGAGAGTGATGTCAACCATCACTTTCTTTACATCTCTCCTGCCATATTTCCCAAGAGAAATACTTTTTGCACCTTTACAAATGACACTTCAATGTGTGAGTGTGTGTCAATTCCCATCTTTCTGCTGGTTGCTCATTCACACAGATTTGAAACCTGTTTTAAGAGCTATGCAGGGCCATGGAAAAATTGGTAATTGTAGGACTTCAAGTGAAAACAATAAACGACTGGAGGCCCGGACATATGCAGATGTGCTTCATGAGCCAGAAATAGACAACAGTTAATTCCCTTCCTCTATCTAGGTGTTAATGTCGTAGCAATCAGCCCAAGTGCTTTTTGATTAGCTCATTATTAATGCATGCACACTCCCGGAACCTCAAATCACACTTAATTACAACTGTGATTCGAGCAGTGACCAATATTGATGATATTAAATAATTTGAATTTGCTGCTGCGGCATCATCTTTTTGACTGGAAGGGACAGAGAGAAAAATATGCTTTAAGAAAATAAATAAAAAAAGACAACTGAGCTGACGATGAAAGCTGAGTGAGTTTGTGTATATGTATGCAATTGCTCTGTCCATCCGTGTGTGAGCAGAAGTTTTAATTGAGGTTAGTCTAATGAAGAATGGCAGATAATGTTTGTTTTATGATCTATTGAGAATACTAATGGATGTCTGCACAGAATAGATTACAAATGCTGATCATATGTAACATATACGAGGATTGGTTCCTTGATGACATGCGTTTGGTTTTTGCTTTAGAAAAGTGTTTACTTGACCGTGTAAACATGAAGTCTGTCTATGTTTTCTGGCATTTGAAGCAGCACAAATGTCCTCTTTGTCAATTTGATGAGCTGATTCTTTCCAAAGATGTAGACGGCCATTTACAATCCTTTCACAATACTTATTTGTTTTGTTGTGCATGGTCATTTGTTTATTCAGCTGACTATTAAACAGAGAAATATTGAGCTACAGTAGTGTGCATGTCCGGCTTATCCCGTATCCTTGCCCCAAGACTCTATTAAACAAAATCACATTTCAATATTATTCCTGTGGTTGTTTTGATTTCCAAAAGTTAATATTGCACTGAGTGTTATTTATTTAATAACACTTCAGGAAAACGTTTTTAAAACCCAGGGAGAGAGGGACACAACACAAAAGTAAAAGAACATCTTCTGCTTTTCATCTGAAAACAAGGGAGCTCCTGAAAACCTGGCTTTTTAGAGATAAGAGCTCCTCATGTGATGGCAGTCTGGCTGCCTGATGATTTCCATCCCCATCCTGCTATCTCCTCATCTATTCCCCTGAAGATGAAAGAAAACAGTTTGCAGCTACTTACTGGGACCCTGCAACACATTAGTGGCTACTGCCACGGCCTTCAAAGACTACAAGTCTGTCTGTGTGTGTGTGTGTGTGTGTGTGTGTGTGTGTGTGTGTGTGTGTGTGTGTGTGTGTGTGTGTGTGTGTGTGTGTGTGTGTGTGTGTGTGTGTGTGTGTGTGTGTGTGTGTGTGTGTGTGTGAGAGACAAAGTAAGACAGGCAGGCGGAGATCTTTGACAACGTACATGTGTATTTAAGAGTTACTGGGCCCGGTATGTCTGTGTAGCGTGTGCACATGTGCGTGCTTGCTGACATTCTAAAGAGGTGTAAGGTCAAGGTTCGTGTCAGCTCGCCTCAGCTGTCACCCCCTGAGCTCTTTATAAAATCCCTCACAGCTCTTTCAGCTGCTGTTTGAACATCATCAATTTAGCAGAGCCTTTAAACTGCAAGGCTGGTGAGGTTTATACAGACACGTCTTTTCATTTACATCTTACACGTTTGTAAATATTTGCCCCAAACTTAAAAGATCTTTGAAAAATGTCAAGGCAAATAAAGTATAAAACAGAATCAGTGCCATATTTTGGACACATTTGTATAATGTTTGCAAATGTTTTGTTATGTTGGCAGTTAGAAAACTATTATGCAGTTATCACTGACGCTTTACGTACAACATTAGGTGTGAACCCTAACGTGCCAATACGTGTGCCTGCTTAGGAGCTAGAGGAGGACTGAGGCTGTATATACTGGCCGTTTTTCAATCTCGAGGATACTGGCTTCCAAGCCAATATTTCAAGGATGCTACGTCATCGAGTGCCGCCGAAGGACTGTTCCAATCTCCAGCATACTTGGAATTCCACCGAGGCTGTGTCCTTGGTTTGGGGGAAATTTCGAGGCTGCACATGGGTAGACTTCGCGTCCTTAAAATCCCCACAATGCTTTGCGCACGGACCAATTTCAAAAACCCTTGCGGAGAATTGCTGAACCGACGCAGCACACATTTAAATGTAAGTATGTAGTGGCGTAGAACATGTGTTGGTAAATATGTTACTTTGTTACATTTGTTTGTTATCACCAAAAATGTGTTCCGTGAAAGTAAAGCAAGTTCATAATTAGATAGACATCGTGAGGTATTTATTTTCGGTACAGTTTATGTTGAAACCGTTAGAGTGGCACACTTGTTAGCCTGTTCCATTCTTCTTCGTTTTCCGAAGCCGTGGCTTGGAAGCATACTTGCTTCGTTTCTGAAGGAAGTGACTTGTAAGTACGCGACTACCAAGCCAGCATCCTCGCGATTGAGAAACACCCCCTGTATAGACATATCTTGGTAACAACTTGATTGGATACAAGTGGTTTGAGAACTTAGTATGGATTTATTTTTTGTAGGTTTTCCGTTAAAATGGATAACCAAAGCAGTGAGTTCAAGCTGACCTTCTACAAAGATCAATACGAACAATAATGTAAGACAAATATATTTCATGAGCATCTGGATAGAGAGCTTGGCCATTTAATTGGATATAACATTTGTAAAGGATATTAAGAAATGTTAATCTTAGTCTTAATGTTTAGTTCTGTCATACCATGGGTACAGGTGGAAACTTATAGAGTTTTAGAGATATATAGGCCTACCAATCATCCATAGTACTGTAGATACAGGATGGAGGTTTGAAGGTTATTTAAGTTCAAAGACAAGCTGAAGTACAAACTGATTTGTTCTTTTGTAATGTATTTGAATTGTGTGATGGAAGGAAGAAAGGCGTTTATAACATTCCAGAATTGTAGGATTCATTCAAGTCTTTTTTTAAGAATGTTGCTTCTGAATTAAATGTTAACCTCACAGCTTCACAAGGTGATCTGACAGTTAATGCTTTACTTTGTTGTACTGAGTGCTCCAAAGACAGAAATGTAATCCGAGCAATTGAAAAAAAAACAGAGGAATGATCCTTTCTACTAATGTGCCAGTGGAAGTGCGAGATGCATGTTTTGATTAATACTGCCAGAGAGGTCAAAAAACTGCCAGGGAAGAAAGTAGACAAGAACATTTACAGAATATGTTTTAAAGAGATTAATGAATTAATAGAAGACGGCATGACATGACAAGATTTGGCTCCTCTGAAGCCTGTGTGAGCACTTCCCCCCTGGATAGTTAAGCATGTTTTGCAGATTAAGGAATTAGAAGAATGATGAGGTAGAAAGAGGAAAAAAATAATAACTAAAAGGTGTCTCAGGGGAATGGTTGAAAGGAAAAGGCCATTGATTTGATAAATCCTACAAGCCGCATGTATAAAGCATTTATTTTTATAATATTTATATTAGTCCAAACTTTCTTTTTAATTTACTCGTTGCAGAAAGCAAGAGTATATGGAAGCGCTTGAAGGCATGCAAAACAAAAAACAAAAAAAATGGTTTTAGTTAAGAAATGTTAAGAACAGATTATTTCCAAGATAATAATCATAAGAAATGTGTTTCCCCCATTTGTGAAGTGTATTATTGTAATACACATTTTGGCAACACGGTGCACCAAAATCAATAACAACTACAAAGAAATAAATTGTGTCCGTTTGTATGAGGGTGTGTCCTTTGTCCAGAAGAGTGGAGAAGAGTTTGGATGCAGAACTGTAATCGATGAGCCTCAGCCTGTAAAAGCTGGCTGTGAAAGACCTGACCCTAATGTCTGACCCCCTCAGCTGCAGCTGGCCACTTGTCTTTTTTAACATTGAATGTGTTGCATGTGTAAATTCTACCAAATGTAACGCTGCAGGTCCTTGGGTCCTAAGCCATAAAGGTTTGTACATCACATGAACAGATCTTGAGATGTACGGATCCCCGGATATGCGATGGAGAAAAACAAATACTTAAAATAACAACTTTCACAGAAAAAAAGAAAATACATTTATTGAAAAAATCAATTGGCAAAACTTTTTTCACCTGCCCTTAAGTCATAAACACACTAGAGAAAACCACTTAGATCAGACGCTAAAAAACAATTTCATTTTCCTCTTGCCTTTGAGGGCTTCCGTAGGAGGCCGGTGCAGGAGGATGGAAATACTGAAAAGAGGTGGGCAGACAATGTGATGCTCTAGCTAGCCCAAAGGGTGAAAAGACAAGTGCAAATCAAGCTGTAGTGCAGCGATTGAAAATAAGAGCTATGCTTGTGTTGGTCTCTATGAGTCTCAAGTTGCGGCCGCATCGGAGGGACCCCTGCCTGGTGTTGCCCACCTGACAGTGAGCAGTCTGCAGAGCAACCTTTTGATCAAGGGGTGGCTCTGACCTGAACACTGTTAAAACATACCTCTGGCTGCAGGAGCTCAGGAGCAGGGAACCTCACACACTGTGCCATGGATTACCAATTCAGTTATGTCACTTTCCCAAAGAAGGCCCTTATTCCTGTTTTTTTTTTCAGTACCTGTGCTCCCATCCACTACTGATTTCAAAATCACCATTGCTACATGAAACAACATCATCAACCCCCAAGCTAGTTTGGCTCTCCTGATTTGCATATATGCAGGCTTCACCTCTAAGGCATTGATGATTCAATTACATTTGTCTTTTTTATCAGCAAAAGACATTTCACATACGTCTTTTAAATGATTTTGATGCCCACCCTTGCTGCATTCTGGGTTTGGCACCTCCCAAAATGTGTGTGATTGGTTTACAAAAATAAAAACAACCCAAAGGTTTGTTTTCCCCTTAGTACTGGTGGGTTCAGCCAGACCTTTCTCCAGCAGTTACATGTGGAGATAGGTCTGGCTTATACTGAAGATGTGACAACCTACCTACTCTTGAGTTCCTTCTCAAGTGGAGGAAAACTAAAAGTGACATCCACCGAGGAGACCTTGTTCTGTGTGGAAACACAATACTTTCAATGGCCAGTGATAAAAGGATTATGCAACAGTTATATACGATCTAGCATTCCTCTCCTGTCTAGAAAATCAGAGTGATTCAGTTCAGACCTGACACATGACTGATGTTAGGTGTCACTCACTCTCATTTTGTAGCTGTTTTGAGAAATTGGAAAGCAGCAGTTACATATGAACTGTAAAAAGAATAATTTAAATAATCCTTTAAAGTTTATTTTTATTTGTATTTTATTAGCTTCATCTGTTTATCAATCTTCATTATGGCCAATGTATCTGTATACTGTTACAGAGAAATGTGTTATGTATTTTGTTATGCATGGAGATGTGTGCGAATGTGTGGCCAAAAAAGGATCTTATGAAACATGTGAAATATGAATTAATGTGTTTGATATTGAGTAAGTATGTTAGCTTTATTATGTAAATACTAAAATAATCAAGGGAAGATAGCATGTTGCATTTATGTCGAACATAATTAATTTGTAGATTGGTATCCTTATTGAGTTTCTTTACAGTTTCACCTTACACAGTGAAATCTCATTAAAGGGAAGACCATGATAAGTTGTGTGTTTAAGTCATGTGTTAGAGAAGCTTTAACTTGCTGTTAAAATTGTCTGGCCACAGCACAACGATAATATAATGACTTTGCTTCTATAAATACAGGAAATGTTCCAGATTGGCCTAACATCAACATGAAAGCAGCCAAGCATTAAATGCAGTCCCACTTATCTCTAGTGTTGATTCCTTTTTTTATTGCTGCATTTTGAATAAGCTCTAAAGCACGGTGGGGTTGTTTTATGTCCACATAGTGCAGTGTTCAGTCTTCAGAAGGAGAGAAACACACTGGATGCAATTACGATGATATCCACCAACACTGCCATACAAACAACCAAATGATTGCTAGGGGGCAAACACATACCATTCTATTTGTGGCATTAATTAGTTCAGCACAACTTAATGCACTTGATTGAGAAAAAGTGGGGAAATGTGCTTTTCAAGTAAAGAAAAACCCTGGCCCTCAGCTATTGTGGTGGATTGAATTGTTAAACGTAACATTGGTGTAAATGTTGAGTAAGAAACAGATAATACACTGAAGGAAACAGAAATTACGTTGGGAGTTTAGCGAACAAATGTACTGTTATTCATGTACTTATATTTAACAGGCTCAGTTGGGGATTTGTTCAGTTTTATGTACTTTATAAACGGATTAAATCCAGGCACTAAGAGAAACACATGGTTACAGGTAATGTATCATTCACAGAGGACTTACTGCGAGCCGCTGACTCAGGCCTTAGCCCTAAAGCTTGTTTATTATATGAGTGGAAAGGCCTTTGTTTCATGCTTTTTTTTGGTGGGGTTCCACAGAGTACTATGCTGGGTCCCCTCTTAGTGACTATACACGCTACCAGTGGCTTAAATTATGCACATAAATAATGGTTCCTATAATTATTATGCAGATGATCGTAATGTCAATAAAAGCCTGGTACACCTAATGTCTCCTGTTTCATGTCCTGCCTCGTTGTAAAGCAATGGGTGTACAATGACTGTAAATCATACATAATAATAATAACCCCTTTGACCCCAGCACTAGCAGCATTAACAATATTTTATATTGTCTGTATGCTTTGTTCTAATAACAGTTGATGTTGAGAGTTATAGTTTCATGCTAAGGAAGGTAGGCTATTTTCTCCATTCTTGGTCCTTATATGACTAAGAGCCTATTTCTCCTTTTACAAGCCATTAATCAAAAACTGAGAAAAGTTCAATATCTTCAAGCAAATGTGGCAAGGAGAAGAGGTGTAGATATAAGAAGCACGGAGGAAGGGAGGAAAGAAGGGGCTGGAAACAGTAGAACGTGAATGAAATGTAGAAATACAAGAGGGAAGTAAGATGAAAGTGAAAGGGAATGAAGGGATGTAAGGAAACAGAAAATAAAGCAAAGAAGGTGAAGTGTATTGTAAGTAACCCACCAAAGAGAAACTGGTGCCACAAATATTCCTTTTTCTCCTCTCCATTAAAAAAGACTCAGGGCGAAACAACGGCACTCCGGCCCACATCTCGGTCCCTTTAATAAGGGTCTTAAAAGTAATTTACAGCAACATATGTGGCAAGGCATCAAAAGTGCATTTGGCAGATAAAGATGCCATTGCTGACAGAAATGTGGTGCCTGGAGCAAGGCCACAGCTCTGTATTCCCCTCTCTCTTTCTTTCACGCAGATACACAGACAGTTTTTCTCCCCACCATCTCCTCTCTCGCTTCTCTTTCCTCATCTCCCCTCTAAGACTTTCTCCACAGATTTCATTCCTGTCTTTTTTCCATCTTCCCACCTTCAACTCCCTCCCTCACCATGCTTTTCTTTGTCCTTACTCCCTCCTACACATCTCCTTCCATATTTCCCCTTCGCCAACTCCCTCCTTTCTCCGTCATCCTGATTTCATGGTCATTTAAACGAAGCCATTCATCACGAGCCCCTGCACAATGTTTTCTAAAATATGTATTCTGTTTTCAAGGCACGTTGCGTCACAAACAAGGATCTTATTTCCTGTTTCTGTGGCGTGAAGCAGCCCCCTGGACAGGACACCAGTGTCTCATTGAGGCTTAGCTCTCCATTAACACTGTGTGCCGATCACAAAGTCCTAGATGTTAAGTCAGGGAATCAAATCCCAAACCTCTTGTAACCAGTCAACTGATCTGTAGCCTTCCACTAAAATCTGAGCATCAGACATTATGCCCACTCAACTTTCCCTTCTTGTCCTCTATCACCTCTCTTAACACACTCTTTCATCCATCTCTCTCTCTCTACTCCACTGTTGCTCTTCTCTGGCCTCTCTTATACACCTCTCTCCATAACTCCCCCACCCTCCTTCACTACACAGTTTTTTTTCTCCAGATTTACAGTATTGCCTTTCGGCTTCTTCACCGTAAATACTTCCCACCATCCCTTTACCTTTCCTTATACACTCCCTCTTCCAGACAGTGTGATGTGGGTAATGTGCTGTTGAGTTAATGGGTTCATTTTTCAACATCTTTCCTTTCACAAAGAGGAGAAGAGAGGAGGATCCTTGACTTCATTGCGATGAGCTATGATGACAATTACATCCTGTGTTGGGACTTGCAGACGTTACCTCAATGTGAATAATGCACCTCTAAATCAATTTCCAAACAGTGTTTTTTCATGAAAATAGTTGTTATATAATGCAAATACATATTCCCCTTAAATTAGATACAGTTGTTAAATCCTCAAGTAATGGTTTGACATTATGGGTTGCATGTATATTATTCACGTTCAGTGTTTCCCCTAGGTTTACTGCCTTGGCAGGGTGCTGCTCGGGTACCCCCCCCCCCATTTCAAAAATAAAACTATAAGTTGCAAACAAATCATTTGTGTAATCATGTAAACTATAAGTCAACAACAGTTAGGCTACTTAGCGAAAGCAACTTGCATGGCTAAGCTTTGCTTGAGTTCTAACTTAACACAACCATGGAACAGAACGTATTAGGGGTGTAACGGTTCACAGAAGTCACGGTTCGGTTCGTACCTCGGGTTGGAGGTCACGGTTCGGTACGGTTCGGTACAACAACAAAAAGCAAAAAAAAAGTCCCAAATGCATAATTCCAGGTTTGTTGTTATTTATGTTTGAACAGTAGTGCAAGTTTCAGTTTAAAAATAAAGAACTCTTTTTTGAATAATTAACTGTATTAAACAGTTAAAAACAAACCATACACAGTACACTCAGATGGCCATATTATCTATAATGGCTGATGTCAAACAAAAAGGTTTCATCAAGCTGTAAAGCTAAAAAGAATGTCTTGAAAATATGACATAAATAATAAGAAAGTGTTTCAAGAGCGCAAAGTCGTTGAAAAACATATACCAAAAGCTTCCGTTATTTATTTTGGTCTCTCGGCTTTCATGTCTATTGGCTTCTTAAAAACAGCGGGGATCAGCTGTTGAACTGCTGTTGTCTTTTGCCGGGCTCCGGTGATTGGCCAATCTGGGTGATGCCTTCTGATATGATTTAGCATGTTTGGCGTGTGTTACCATTAGCATACCGCACCGCTGTCGAACAATGCCGACACACCGTCCTCGTCCGATCCACCACTCGCACACTTCATCGTTGTTGTAGTCCACAGGGAACCCGAAATGTTCCCACACAGCTGATTTAAAAGAAGCAGGTGGGTTCTAGCTCCTGTGTGTTATCTGAAATCGCCATACTAACTTTTCTTCTTCTTGTATTTTGTTCGTTTTGTTGTTGTGTTTCTTCTTGTTCTTCATTTGTTGTTTAAGGGCGGCTGGCAAACAGCTTTTAGGCGCAATACCGCCCCCTGGATTATATATAGTGTAGTGGATACTGCCCTGAATGACACTTTTTTCCCACTCGTAAAAAAAAAGGCGTATTCGTCGTGTGACTGCGTGTGCCGAACCATGACGTCCGAACCGTGACGGTACGGGACGAATACGGATACCGTTACACCCCTAGAACGTATAGTACAGAACAAACCACACATAAAGGAGCAATACTTACATATGTGTTCACTTTCAAAACGCTGCAAAGAAAGACGGTTCCAGCGAGCTCCTTCCCGATCGCGAAAAGCTCATGGATGTATTATAAGAAGAACGGTAAAGCTTCCGCATCCATTCAAAAACTGAGTAGCCAATGGGGACGCACCCCTGAAAGTCCCGCCCACCTGGGAGGTTTGTGTCAAAATCTCAAACAAAAAATGAAGGAGCGCAAAAGAGAGTGCTGCAGCGAGAGCAAAAGTCTGATCATTGAGAAAGAAGAAAAAAGAACTGCAAACCTATGTTAAAACAAAGAAAAAAGACTTATAGTTTACATGATTACACAAATGATTTGTTTGCAACTTATAGTTTTATTTTTGAAATGTATTTTATTTAGCTTGACTCAGTTGTTTTCTTTTCTTTTAAATTCATAGTTTTGCTTTATTCTGAAAAAGTGTTGCTTTATCTTTATGATACAAAACTAATCCCATATATGTGTCCTTCTCCCGTGACGATAATGGCTTGAGGTTAAAAAAAAAAAAAAAACTAATTTGAAAACTGGGGGGGGACACAAACGGGCAGACAGCAGAACTCGGGGCAATAATGCAGATTTGTTCGACTTTTTTACACTTTGTTGTTCTCCTCCTTTCCTCCGCTCTTATCTCTGATTGTGAGTGTGTTAGTGATGGGTCGTTCGCGAACGATTCGTTCTTTTGAACGAATCTTTGAAGTGAACGAGATGAACTGATTCCTCCCACAAAACGATTTGTTTGTTTGAGCCGCCGCCTTCCGCCAAAAGCTAAAGAGAAGCTGTTCGCGAACGACGAACGTAAAGAACTGGCGGAAACAGTTCAGAACTGTTTCCTAGTTCCTACAGTTATTTGATCTTATATCCCTTTCTTTCAAGAGGAGGGTCCCGTTAGGGCCCCTCCGAAATACTGGATGTTCCATCCACTAGTGCTGGGGGGAAACGATTATTTTGAAAACGATTAATCGGGCGATTATTTGATCGATTAGTCGACTAATCTAACGATTATTTTTCTGTTGTTCAATTCATAAAAAACGTAATGTAAAAAAAAATGTTTTCACGATACTGTGTCTCAGGGGATCTTAATATTTAAGAACCTATTAATGTGTTATACCAGATTAACGGAAATAATCTCAGCTAACTGACGATACAAACCATGTTTACCAAAACAAAACACAAGTCTCATAAGAAGCATCTAAATGACCCCTGAGCGAAAAATGCTAACGGACATTGGCACAGAACTCAAGATAAAAGTACCCTTATTACTTATCGTAGCTGCACATACAATATATCCGATTAAAGCTGAGACTCCACAGATTATGTAGGTATATAGTATCATCACTGAGTGATCCGGACTCACGACAGGGGAAGCAAATACAGTCATCACAACACGTACCTTCACAGAGCTTCTAAGGAGATCGTCTCACCGCCGTAGCTGTCAATCTGATCAAAAGACGTGTTCAATGGCATTAAAATGAGAAAAAAAACGCGGCTGAATCGGTTAATCCATAGGTTTTTAACGTCTATGTATAAAAAAAATGATTGAATTTATAATCCATAATTCCATTTTATGTAAAAATCGGAGAGCAAATGCTTTGCTGCTAATGGTAGCCACCACAGCTAGCTGCTGCTTCTGCTAGGCTATGCAGCAGTCTCAGTGAGATATAAATATATAAATATCTTTGCGTTTTGGACTAACTTTAAAATATTCCCATGCTTTTGAAGACCTAGGGCGAGATGTTTTCGTTTGGGGGCTTCGTGCGCAATCCTGTGAGGAGGGGGTGGTAGCCGTTTCAGTCTCCATTGTGTTTGAAGTGCGATTGCGAACTGCTTGTTGCTTTGGGTGACCCACGTGTGTGTAGCGACGCGTCGACGCGGAAATATGTCGTCGACGATATTTTGAAGTCGACGCGTCGCTACAGCACTAACTATGAGGGGCCCTACAGGCCGTAATTCATACTGGTCCTTTCACGCACATACATTCTTCTTTTACATACATATATTTTCACTCTTACATACATACATTCTCCTTTTACATACATATATTTTCATTCTTACATACATACATTCTCCTTTTACATACATACATTTTCACTCTTACATACATACATTTTCCTTTTACATACATATATTTTCACTCTTAAATACATACATTCTCCTTTTACATACATATATTTTATAATATGCATGTCTGAAGAGAATATATGAATGTGAGAGAAGAATGTATGTATGTGTGAAGACAATATATGTATGTGAGAGAAGAATGTATGTATGTGTGAAGACAATATATGTATGTGAGAGAAGAATGTATGTATGTGAGAGAGAAAGTATAGTGGAAACGGAAGGAGTATGGTTGAAACGGAAGGCAGGTCATTCTTGCGCTGTGATTGGCTCAGAAGGTCGAGCGGGGCGGGCTCATGTTCAGAACTTCTGATTTCAAATCAACATAACATGATGGAGGGAGATGAATCGCGTAGATTGCAGCAAGCATTAGGGCAGGGGTGGCCAACCAGTCAGAGGTTAAGAGCCACATTTTTTCTATGTTATTGCAAAGAGCCACATCAAACACACAGTCACTGATACCGCTTGTTTCAGTTTTTTGTTTTCTGGAGACAAGATTTCAACCACGTCACTGATGCATTTTTGTGGCATTGGGATATATATTTTTTTAAATCCTCTGGAGCAGAGAGAGGAGCTGTGGATTATTGTTATTGATTAATGCATCAGTGTTTCTTAGGGTCAAAAACACTAAACTCACAATTTAAAATGAAAGCGTTTAGTTTATTTAATAAAAGAGCACATGTTCAATGTGAAAAGTGACAGTAGTGTTAACTGTGATGGTTATTCTCGCGTCCAGGAAAGAGAAGCTTAAAAAGGAAACTAAATGGAGTCTCTGAGATGTTTTCAAATATTACTTTAATTAATAAAAGGCGCGGTAAAGTCACAAACAGGATATTGTCCGACAGAAAAGCAGCTGTCTCTGGCCCTCGCTAGCAGAGAAAAGAGGCCGAACCGCTCAGGTGCTGCTCTTATATAGCTTCTGCAGGCTCCTCCCTGCGGGCCGCCCTCCACATCTTAATGTCCAGTTGTTACGTTTAAACAGAGGATTCAGGCATTGTACATTCAATACATACTTAAACAACGCCTCTTCTCCTCATATTGGTCTTTCAATCACTTTTCCTTTAACACATTCTAAACGTTGTAGTTAATATTCTAAAAATACAGAAAATACTTCACGGCTGGTTTGGTTTCTGGTCATTCCGGAAGTTGTCACATCTTACCCACGTCTGTAAACAATAACTTTATTCAAATAAACTATACCTTCATTTAATATTCAGCAATAATAATACGTCTATAGTTGCAGTGTTAAAATCAGTAGGTTTTCGGTGTGCATCACTCCATGTCATTTCGCTACTAAATTAACCTCTATAAGAAATGGTAAACTAGCCACATGCTAACCGGAGATGAAGGATTTTCAGAATAAAAGCTTACTGGTTGTTGTGCACAATAATTTTCTGGTTTTTCAGTAATAAAACAGCATTTAAACTGAAGGTACATTTAAGGTACATTATGCCATCAAAACATTGATTTTAAATTTCTAACAGTAGTTATAGATTATTTGCAATTTGGTGCTATATATATATTTTTTTTAAAAAGTATATATATATATTTTTTAAAACACCTTGAATTTCAGGGGGGCGCGGGGCTCCGTTGGCGGGGCTCCGTGTCTCACACTGATACCACACATACACAACATACATAACACGGGACGAAGTAACGGAGCGATTTTAATCCGAGCCCAAACAACTTTGACCGGCCAAATTACGTCAGAATTATCAGCATTCAATACTTAACAGACCTACTAAATATCAGGTTTAACTGTCAGGAGTAGCTAGTGTTGTCACGATACCAACATTTTGGTTTTGATACCAAGTCAAGAATTGCGATTCCGATTATTTTTCGATATTTCTTAAAAAAAGGGAAAACGGTCTTAAATGTAATTATTGTGGCTTATTTCACACCAGAACCATAACCATAACACAAACGTTAAAACAATGAGAACAATAAATAAAAGTAATGACAAGAATTCGTATTAAATAAAATTAATAAATGTCTTACAGACAGGCCTCGTGGTGTTCCGTAGGCTTGCCCTCACTGTCAGAGATATAGCTAAAAAATACTTCCAAATTTCGCTTCTGGCGTCTTTTTTGTCACAAGCCGAGGCGCAGCGGCAGTTGCACTCCCACTTGCAGCCATGCTTCTCGTTTTCTTCACATACTCTGGCATCTAGCGCGTGCACAAGAGAGGGGAGGCACTTAGAGCGTGCTTGAGAGGGGAGGGACTTAGAGCGTGCTTGAGAGGGGCGGGACTGCAGGCACGGCTGCAGTGCAGGAGTGGAAGCAGAGCGCTGAACACACACGGCTCTTATTAAAACGGCGCTTTCTTCTCACCGAGTACTTTTCCCCGTCATTCTTAAAGTACCGATACTAATGAAACGGAGGAATCGTAACGTTTTTAACGGCAGGGTATCGCGTACCTTTCAAGTATCGGTACAAAACCGTGCACACTAGTAAGGAGTCAGTGTCCTCTCCCCAAACTCACACATATACATTCGATATGAACTGAAGAGCCCGCATGAAACTAGGCAAAAGAGCCGCATGCGGCTCGAGAGCCGCGGGTTTGGCCACCCTGCATTAGGGGTTTTAAGGAACATTTTGTCAACCCCTGAAACTGTCACATCCCTGGCCCGAGTCCGGCAACGGGTCTGATTTTCAAGACCCGCTCCCGCCCCGCACCCGCGACATGCAATACCGAACCCGCCCCGCTACCCCGCACATATTGCCAATTAAGTTCCGCAAACCCGACCCCGACCCGACCGACCCGTCGGCACAAGATCCGCAACCCGACCCGACCCGCATAGCCTATATATGAGCAGTGAAAACGTGCAATTATTAACACAACGCAGTTGCATATTTGTCTCAAAAAGCATGGGATGTTGGTTATTTGTTCCATCTAGGATGACACCAGAAGCCTCCCAGACGTTGGATGTTCGCTCTTGAGGAAGTGTTTTGAAAATGCTGTATTCTCCGCTAGAGAGCTTCACCTCAGCCATTTCGAATGTGGCGCGCACAGCAGCAGATTGATGCGCTGCAGAGGTTATGATTATGCGCGGGTCCCGCGGGGGAGAGGTCTGAGGATTTAAACATTAAACTAAATTATTATTATTTAATATATTTATTATGCAACACCCGCGACCCGACCCGCAATCATCTTGTTTTAACCCAGAACCGAACCCGGGAAAAAAGCGTTTGAAAAAATACCACCCGCGAATCACCTTTTTTTGCGGGTCACCCGTCGGGGTACCCGCGGGAACCCGACGGGGCGGTTACTGTAAACGGGGGCGTTGTAACGGGGGCGGTTACTCTTTGGTTTATAAACTCCCGCCTGGGACGGACTGATGCATTAGATGATGTTGCTATATGAGGGGGACTTTGACAGAGTATTTCTCACAAGTACACAGTAAAAGTATTTCAATGTATTGTTAGTAGCAGTCAAACTAGTACCGAGTCCAACAGTGTCAGTTTTATGAAGAACTTGTGGTAAAATATATTTGTAAAAGAAAATGAAGAGCTACTGATTTGAAAAAAACGGCTCTCTGTATAGGTTTAAATCTCCTAACAATGTTGTCCATTTATTCTTCTCATTCGAGTCCACAGTGTCAGTTTATTAAGAACTTTCAGTACAAAATATTGTAAAATATGAAAGAGCAGCTGATTTGAAAAGACAAACGCGAGAGACGGCTGAGTGACCGCAGTGCAGAATCGCTGTATATTTTAAAATTTCCTAACAATGTGTCCATTTTAGACACATGCTTATTATATTTACAGCCTTAATAACATTCATTTTCTGGGCTCAATGTGTGTCTTGGCCGTTTTCGTTGTGATCGCTAAATTCACCTTGTTTCCCCTTGTTTATAATTATGTTCAACGTTCCAAGCAAACGAGTGCTTTTGTTTTGAAATCGCGCCCCCCCCCCCCCTCGCTACATGACCATGAGACCATTTAGTAAGGTAAAAAACAAAAATCAAAAACACCTCGCAGACACTCTTCCGTTTACTTGTTTAATAAAGAAAAACAAGTGGTCCGTAGATACACGGAGTCATCTAACCCTAACCCTCTCCCTCCATCATGTTGATTTGAATCAGAAGTTCTGAACATGAGCCCGCCCCCGCTCGACCTTCTGAGCCAATCACAGCGCAAGAATGACCTGCCTTCCGTTTCAACCATACTCCTTCCGTTTCCACTATACTTTCTCTCACACATACATACATACATTCTCTTCACACATACATACATTCTCTTCACACATACATACATTCTTCTCTCACATACATATATTGTCTTCACACATACATACATTCTTCTCTTGCATACATATATTGTCTTCACACATACATACATTCTTCTCTTGCATACATATATTGTCTTCACACATACATATTAATAAAATATATCTATGTAAGAGAGAGATGTATGTATGTAAGAGTGAAAATATATGTATGTAAGAGGAGAATGTATGTATGTAGAGTGAAAATATATGTATGTAAGAGGAAATGTATGTATGTAAGAGTGAACATATGTATGTCCGCGCCTGTCTGTCCGCGTGCCCTCTCTGTCTGTCCCGGCGCCTGTCTGTCTGTCCGCGTGCCCCTCTCTGTCTGTCCCCGGCGCCTGTATGTCTGTCCGCGTGCACCCTGTATGTCTGTCCCCGGCGAATGTCTGTGCGTGATAGGACCAGTATGACTTACGGCCTGTACGGCCCCTCCTACACACACACACCACACACACCACCCCACACCCCTCCTCAACCTGTCCACCATAAATGCTTAGCGAAAATACACACAGCGTTGTATTCTCCTCCTCCCCCTATCGGCCCTAAAAGCTTCAGAGGCGGATACCTGAGCTCCATAGCGTCCCGCTAATATGAACACACACACACAACGTTAGCGGGCATTCTCCTCTCCCCCCCTGTCGGCCCTAAAAGCTTCAGAGGGCGGATAGCTGCGCTCCGTAGCGTCCCACACTAGCTTAGCCGCTAGCTAAAGGTAAACATAGATGGGTAATATGAATAAATCGTCACCGATGTAGAGGATATATTTTTTTATTCACTTGAACTCGGCCAAATGGAGTTTAATGCTTTGGGATTTAAGTTAGGCCACATAGTACGTGCATGGGTTTGAAAGTATAACGTGCTAGCCTGCTGTAATACATCGTATAGTCAGGCACAAATGGATGAGATTTAACAATGGCCAATTATATTTCTTAAATCATATGTAGCCTATTTCCAGAGCATAATTCATGGGGCAACAAGGTGAGGTGGTAAAATGTGTTTTTTTTAATATCATAAATGTTACGCCAGCAAACTTCTTGTACGGACTTCGGCAGTAGTGAAAGACTGAACACTGAACGAATTAAGTAGCAAAGACGAATCGTTCGCGAACGTGCAAATCACCAGAAGTCATTCGCGAACCGGTGAACGAATCAGTAAACGAATCTTTAAAGTGAACTGAATCAAAAGATTCGTGGTCCCCGAAGGGAAATCGAAATGCCCATCACTAGAGTGTGTGCATTCGTGTGTGTGGGGGGGGGCGGAGCTTCTGTTTTCCCTTCAGAAACAGAGGCAGAGGGAGAATGTGAATACGTGTAACCGGTCTGGTTTGACGCCACATTGATCTCTGCGTTGTGTTGTGTAAATGAGAACGACTTATTTCTTGCCAACCAGGTTTATTCTCTGTGCAAAACAGAATATAATAATTAAAGCAGGAAATGGCTTCATCAGCTTTCTAACTTCACACTTCTCCTCAGTGGGGCCTGAAGCTAACTCAGGAAAGTATACAGAGTTCTAAATAATACAATTAACAGATATACATCCATGGTGGCAAACCAGTTTTTTCCTTGTAAACCAATATACACAAATATAACCATTAATTTACACTTACATAACAAACAATACATTTACAGTTACAAAATACAAAAAAATACCCACATACCTGTGCAAAACAGAATATAATAATTAAAGCAGGAAATGGCTTCATCAGCTTTCTAACTTCACACCTTCAGTGGAAGAAAACACCCACATGTTAGGTTAGCATATAGCTAAACTTTAGAAAGCTCCCAAACAGTTTGAAGCGCTGCACATTATTAAACTACAGTCCACACGGCAAAATATAGATATTAACTGCAAATAGGTTTGGCTTGTGTGAAGTGTAACATTAAACAATCTATTAACATAAAATACAACATTTATGACACCACTCATTCCACTTACTTCTCCTCAGTGGGGCCTGAAGCTAACTGAGGAAAGCAGCGCGAGTCTGCAGAATGTGCCGGTGCCAAGAGTACCAAAATAAAACGTACTTTTCAAAATAAAAGCATCTAAAAAATAAAGTGACAGTGACAAGTTTTAGAAATAAAGTATGGACAATGATTTTACTGAAATCTAAACAAGTGAAGTTATACATCGGTTACATACGCAAAGCAGTGGACACTGAAACATGCACATACATTGGATAAATAACATAGGCGTTTAGTTAATTTAATAAAAGAGCACATGTTCAATGTGAAAAGTGACCGTAGATAGATTACTTCAGTTGCAATTTGGTGCTATGTTTTTTGTTTTTTTTAAAACACCTTGAATTTCCGGCAGGGGCTCCGTTGGCAGGGCGCAGCACCCTGCCAAGACAATGGGGAAACACGTTCTTACCAAGAGATGGACACAACCTGAACCCTCATATATGTCTGTATACAATTATGCCCAGCAGATTGCTAGCTTAATTTAGGGATTGTTAACAAGGACAAATAACTGGCCTGGCTTTGTTTAAAGCTCACAAAACCCACCTCAGCACCAAAAAGGCTTAACTATTGACCTGTTTAAGACAAAAACAAATGATAATCCTGCATCATGGGTTATGTTCCCAACATATATTGCCAGGCAACCAGAAGAGACTCTAGGAAGTAGTCAGGCAGAAAGCCCCTCTGCAAAGACACAAAGTGTTATTTTTAAACCTTATTTTTTGTTGATAATAAATAATCCAGACTAAACCTGTTCATTACTGAGCTTTGAAGTAATGGTGGTTGGATGTTAACGCAGACAGGCTGGCTGTTTTCAGTGTTTAATGCTGCACTAATCTAACCGGCTGCTGGCTGTATAGCTTCAGAGACAAATGTTGATCTTCTCAAGACAATGTATACATATTTCCCAACATGTAATATTTACCAAATATGAGTTAAAAACAACTATATCCACAGGATTTCATTTTTTACACTCATTCTTCTTCCACTGCACAGTTGTTACAGGTTACACGCACTGCCCCACACCCATTTCTCACCCCGAATGTGCTGCTGATGCTCAGTGTGTTTTAAAGGCACCCCACTGGTAGAGAGGGGATTCAGAGAAAGGAAACAGATCGATTGGAAAAGACTCGGCATGGAAGAAGACAGGAACAGCCTCACTGATAGCTTACACACAACGCTTGAAAAAACAAAAGACAAAAGAAAATGTTGCGCATTGCAAATACTCCACAGTCTCTCAAATTGTGTGTTTAATTTACACAAAAACCAGCGCCAGAGCTTAGCAGGAGACGTTATTTAAACATTTGAGGAAAAATGGGGCACCCAAACAGAAAGATTAAATATTCCACTGGAAGATAAGTGAGAGAAAAGGATGAAGGTGGTGTAGGGGATAAAAGGAAAGGCAACAGGCGGCTTTTTGTTGGTGTCAACATCATTCGGAAAAGTGATAGAAATCAACCCTGCCTCGCCTACTTATCATTGCAGTTTGAGAGGCTTTTTCTGCTTTTGACAACACTGAAAGTCTCTCTCTCGCTCCTCAATGCCTGTGTGTTTTTGCTAGATGTATTTACATGCACATCTGTGAGCCATGACATCACCAAAAGAATATGTGCATGTGTGTATGTGTGTGTTAGCAAAAAGATAAGACTTTGAGCATCTGAGATATTTCAGAATCTAACGCAAGCTTGATGCCCTTGCCGTGTGATCAAAGAATTGGGGCTTCTTTCATTACCTTTGACGGAGGAACGCATTTTGATGTTTGCCTGCCTCTCTCTCTGTCGCTCTCTCTTGCTCTCTATCACTCTGCCTGGAGGGAGAGGAGAGTCGGTTATCAGAGAAAACGCTGTGCATCCGAGAACCTTTTTAACAAGGTGGAAAGGCAGTGCTGCTCTGAAATTGGGGAATCATGAAGGATGGGTAACTGCACTGCTGATTCACGCTAAATCAGGGTGGGGTGACAATTCATCCTGGATGTTGTTTCTTTGGAAACTAGGACACTTATGTGCTTCTCCTTGGAATATACCTCACCAAGCATTCATATACTATGAAGCATGTAAAAGGAATCAGAGTTGCATGATGCAGATTCAGGACATCAGTGTTGTGTTGTGAATAAAGAGCCTGACCTTCAACTTGAGAACACTGCATTCACTGGGCAGAAGTGTCCTGTTCCTAAGAGCTTCAGGGACGCTGCTCTTCATTCGGCCTTTCTTTAATTGGGGAAAGCAAAAAGAGATTATAGATGATTATAAAACGGACAAGTCAAATCAAGCAATCTGATTGGTTCTAAGCTGTGATATACTGAGAGTATACCACGGGTAGAATTGTAATTACTTTTCACAACAAGTCAGTATCCCTCCACATCTGAGAAAAACTGTATACAGTTGGGCTGAAAAGCAAACTGGGGGGACAGCTAAGGGGGTTGCCCGCTTTGCGTCGGGCCGAACCACGCCCCCTAGCTGTGATATATGAGCATATACCACGGCCTGTCGTGAGCTATTGCTTAATTATATTATATGTATTTATGAGAAAACACTGTTTGCAATCATATTCAGTAACCAATTGGATGGAAACGAGGTTCAATATCTATGACATAAGCTTTTTAAAGTAACAAAGAGGTGTAACACTGTCATGTGGACGAAGAGCTTTATAGTATATTTGTTCTACTATCATATAGAGTCTGTATATTTCAAGAATGCCTATTTCGGTATATATCTTACATGAAAATAACATTGGAAAATAGTTGGTTGTTTAAATTAAAAATTTAAAACTTGTTATGGTTCATTCTCAACCATATTTAAAACAATATGCCTTGCTTACCAAGCAAATATGAACACAATTGTACAAAAAGCAGTTAATGTATGTCAAAGTCTGTTAAAGCCACTGGACTCTGTTATCTTCTTCTAACACATCTGATCAGAAAGACACAATGTGCAACTCAAAGACTCAATTAAAAGAGCAACGATTCAAGTTAAGGGACTACAGACGAAAATAGCCTGTTGGCTAACTGGCGCATTTACAGAAATGTCAATCAATGTGTGCACTGTCCCTGTCAAATAAATATATAAATAATAAATTGGCACACTTTGTATACAATGTTAATAAAAGGTGCATAAAAAAGGTTGAAAAAGATGAGAAGATCTTGAACCATGAAGGTGTCTGTGAAGTTTGAAGTTTATAAATCATGCATTATTTTTCAAGCCACAGCTGTAGCTTCTATTCTACTCTGATTAATATTAATTATAAAACAAATACTTTTTAAGGTGCCTGCAGAGAGAGAGAGAGCAAAAGGAAGGAAAATGAAAAGAAGGAAGTAAAGGTGAATAAGGCGGGAAAAGGTGAAATTTACTGGAATGGAGAGAAGGAGAGGAAAATTACTAACAGGAGACTGATGAAGGTGAAGTTAATTAAGTCTTGTGTCAGCGAGGTGGTAGAAAGGGGGGGTTCACTGCCAGAGTCAGCTATAGTGCTGGTTATTTTGAGATGGATTGCCTAACAAAAAGGGCAGTAAATTACCACAAGTAAAACTAATCAAGGGTCATTATATTAACCTGTCTACAGAAGAACACATATATATATTTATTTAAAGGCTTATTTTTAGTATAGTGTAACGTGAAGAATGTAAAACAAGGAAAGCATGAGGCAAAACTGAGGCCAAGAAAATAATTAAAAATCAAGCTTTTGTGGGCATATCCAATAGCAACAAAAATAAATCAATTCTAAAAGGATCTGGGTATAAACTATTACCCGATTAAACTGCAACTTTGATTCTTATTTCCAACATAAACACATGTAGTGTATTTGTATCACAAAGACTACTTCTTGGGCTACACTGACGGTTTGACATACTTAATCAAAAGATGCAAATAAGAAGCAGCACAAAGTACACAGTAGCATTTACATGGACACCAAGAACTTGTAATTAATGCAACACATTGGAAATAACCCCCAGGCTGTCCTGCCTTGGAGCACTAAAGCTGTGATGCAACTGACAAGTTTTTCGGGCAATGTGACGGCATATCTTCCTGGGAAAATAAATTAAAACTAGAACAGATTGAAATTAATTTTAAAAAGTTTGTATGGAAATAAATGTTTCTGTTTTCAATGCAATGGCTCCTCAGGCAGCGCTGCTCCACAATGCTACCCCTTATGTTTGTAACAACTTTTGTTACGTAGTTTAGAGAGTGGGGCAACAGTGCCCAGTGCCTTTTTTAAAGGTGGCGAAGAATGGTGAAGCTCCAAATATAGACACACAAGTTCAAACTAAATACAGCAAGACTAATCCTTTAAAGATAATGATACCGTTATATTTGACAACTAATCTGTAAACAATACCCCCTTTCTTTGCCAAAAAGCATTTAGAACATATGCATAAACAAAAAACCTGGAGTAGGATGATACAGCTGAGTGTCAGTGTTGCTGTTAAGCAGCCAATAACCACTCCTGTCTGGAGAGATCATTCTAATCCGTCTATCCTCCCCCTAAAATCACTGTATTCAAAACCACAACGCGCCTGCAATTGGTTCAGACATGTTGCTCCGGTTAAACGAGAAGAAACAATACAAACTGAGAAGTCCAGCTTGAATGTTTGATGGTGCCAACACTGAATGTATCAGGACAACAATAATGTGTATCCATAAATGACAAAAAAGTGAACTAAACAGATTCACTCTACAAGAAGGTCTCTTGGTAGTATGGCTTTTTGTATTTTACACAATCAATGCATGGTGGATGATGTTAACCTGCCAAGTTGCTTTCTCTCAAACACATACAACACCGCTGCATGGTGAGACTACAACCACTGGTCTTGTAATGTGGTGATCCAGGATTTATTTTATGTCAGCAGCTCCCAGACAGAAAGCAAAACCAACCATACAGGTGAACAGGCCTTGTGTGATGCGAGGTCCCTCCCACAATTATCATGGGACTGCAAATTATTATCACGCCCACCTCCACTGGCTAAGAGGGAGACAGATAGAGGACCGTGGGGTTGTACCTGGGCACTTCTGAAGGGGATTATATTGGGTTGTCTGAAGTGGTAAATTAGCTATTTCCTGAGGGAACTGCACTCATCTCCTTGCACGGAGAGCTGTGTCTCAATTCCCACAGTTTTAGGTATTTTCTGTTACATACATTCTTGCCTTAATAAAATAATTCAATTTTTTCGCATATCCAACCTAAACAGTTGTAATACATAAAGGTAATCATTTTGAGCACGCAAAACCAACTATCAAGCCTTTGAATCCTTTGCATAGCAAGTCAATGCCATAACCTCAGCACAGATGTGTCAACTCAACTGCTTTTTTTTCGATGGATTTGCCATCATAAAATTGGGATTTGATCAACATCTTGCATGTGTTGACCTTTTAGAAGACAGGTGTGGACGACTAAAACAGAACCGATTGTTGCGCTGTACAAAGTCTACACACCTTTGAATACGTAGACAAAGGTATTGATTATCATTGACTCATTGACCACCAGATGTACCCTGCCACTCACCCAGTGCAATGTTGGATTGGTTCCCCGCCTACTGTGAACAGGTTATGTAATAAAACATAGATACCTGGATAAATAATGAGGTATCTTGCTATTGAGTTTTTGGTGGCTTGTGGTCAAAGATACTGCATCCAGGAATGGACCGTTGGAATTTCGTTCAGTAATGGTTGCAAAATAACACTTTTTCTCAATGTTCTGATTTTCCATCGTTTGTAAGATATTCATAATATGTGGTTAAAATGTTAACATAGGTTCAGGAGCATGGCCACGCCTAAAACTCCACCTCGAACCACGGCCACCCCTATTTATATCCGGCAAAACTTCCGGCCACTGCTCGTCTCCATCCTTTCAACCCACCCTCCCTCTCCCTTTCTACCCATACAGTTCCCCTTCCGACTCACACCGAGTGATACATCCATCCATCCCTTCTTTCCCTCCCTCCCCTCAACATCCCTACATCCCTCATCCCCACATCCCTCATCCCTACATCCCTTCATCCCTCATCCCTACATCCAAATTCATCCCTCATCCCTCCATCCCCTCATCCCCTCATCCCTACATCCCTCCATCCCTCCATCCCCTCAACATCCCTACCATCCCCTACATCCCTCCACCCCTCTTCCCTACATCCCTTCCCTCAATCCCTCATCCCTTCCATCCCAACATCCTCTGCCCGTCACCATTTATATTTAAACGGGCATGTTTATATACTGTGTATACTAACATCTTAATTCCAGGTATCGTAGGGGCCCGTAATCAGCCCACGCAGATCATGCCGGAGACGGAACCCCCACTCTGAGTCTCCCCACTGCACAGACCATAGCTCGTCCATCCCAGATCATCCCTTCACCCCCCTCATATCATTCACATGTTACTTCAATAAACGTACAAACATCACATTGTTGTGGCGTGGTTCCTGAGTGAAGGTCTTCTTTTTCCTCAACTCACCAGTGTTTCCATCCATCCATCGTTTTTTTAACTTGTGTTCAACCTTTTTTCTACTTCATCTCTCACTTTCCCTCACCACGTTATCTCTGATCCTGCGTGACAGAAGCCAACTTAAAGATTTATTTGGGCTTCTGTTTTATGTAGGAAAGTACACATAGACACACATAACACAAACACTCAAACTAATGAATGTGTACATTTCTCTCCCCCACACAAACACACAGACAATCCTAGAAGTATGTGTTTTACCTCTTTTACTCTACCCTTTGCCCAATATCTACCTCTTCTGCACACATGAAGGACAACACACAAAATACACACATGGACTCACATACAGACACACAAACTTGCTCCCTGCTCCAGAGGCCCCAGAGCAAACACTGTTATCAGCACTCCACAGAAACAGACCAATGACTCAGACTGTCTCTATGTGTGTGTGAGTGTGTGTGTGTGTGTGTGGTGTGTGTGTGTGTGTGTCGGTGTATGTGTGTGTATTCACAATGTCTCAACAGCCAAGAGACTCACAGTTTCAGTCAGATGTCCCCAGCTCTCTCTGCTCTCAGAGCTTGGAGGACACAGTCACACACCTGGCCTGCACTCTGAGGGCTATTTCTCACTTTTTATCCCAGTGCACACACACACATCTGCTAAATCAGGAACTTGGTCTTCTTTGATAACAATCTCAAAAAAAATCTTCTCATCTCTCATTTCATTTCAAGGTGATTTCAGGCTGCATGCAAAGCTGTGCTATATCTACACAAATTGAGCCAATCGTGTGTTAAGGGTTGGGTACACTTGTTTAGCTGTAGTTAAAGGATAACAACATGTGCAGTGCTTATGAAGAGTGTACCTTTGTATATGTGTGCTGTTATGACTCAGACAAAAAAAATAACCGGGAACTGCAGGTGTTTTTTCTTTCCTCCAGGCCCCTCTTTCTTCTCTTCTCATCTCTGTAAATTCATTAAGGTCAGTCCAACAGCTCAGGAGAGGCCAACATGTTTTCACTCAAATTGTTACATGTCCACTTGTGGGAACAAATCATTGCCAATCATAGCAATAGCACTACTTAGCATGAGCCTGCATTACATCCTGTTGACTTTGTATGTAAGTCAAGTGGCTCCCTTGACTGTCACTGACCACTGAGTGACAGCTGCCTCTATTTTATCAGCTTTATTACATCTGCAGTATGTGGGGATTCACCACAGGGCACAGGAACTGAGTTCAGTGAGAAGGTTGCAGGCTCCTCTTGGTTCAGTAACGGAACACACACACGGTTCCGTTGCAAGCTTCAACGGAGACGCTTCTCATTCACTTTGAATGGGGTGAGGTCACGCTTTGCCGAACTGAATTGTGGTTCTGTTGCTTCGCTTTGCCTCTGTCACTACCCCATGGTCACTACCCGATCTGCAGCTCTGTCCGATCTGCAGTGCGCATGTGCGAGATGGTCCGCCATATTGGACAACTCCGGACAGCAACCCAAGTAGGACACTTGACACAGTGGCTTTTGGCAAAGCTCAAAAAGAAAACTCGAGAGAGATGAGTTATTGTTATTACAACGTGACTTCACTATTATTTAACAACTCTTTTTATTGGGTTCTTTTATTTGGGGTTAAGTACATTGTCAGAATAAGTGAGAAATCAATTTAACTTCTGTTAGACAGCTATGCCATACATTTATGCATACATTCACAGTAAATATTTATTCAGTATGATAGCTGTCTAACAGAAGTTAAATCCATTTCTCACTTATTCTGACAATTTACTTAACCCCAAATAAAAGAACCCAATAAAAATAGTTTTATTTTGTTTTAGCTTTGCCAAAAGCCACTGTCAAGTGTCCTACTTGGGTTGCCGTCCGGAGTTGTCCAATATGGCGGACCATCTCGCACATGCGCACTGCAGATCGGGCAGAGCTGCAAATCGGGTAGTGACAGCCTCTGTTGCTCGCGCTGTAAGTTGAGAAAAGTTCAACTTTTCAAGCGCCAACGGAAACGCCAGCCGATCAAATCATATGCCAGTACAAGCGCTAGCCAATCAAACCGCATGCTTTGTGCGTCCGGGGCGGGACATTAAAGGTGGGGTAGGTCATTTTGGAGAAACCAGGGTTGCGGTCGGATAGTTTAAAAATCAGCTCCTAAATTCTAACCCTATCTCCTATTCATTGACCTCTGAGTGAAACGTCACGGGGTTAAGGGATAGTGGATAGGAGAATTCAAAAGGAGAAGAGACTGCGGTACTTTAGAGCAGAGGTTCTCAATTGTTTTTCAGCCAAGGACCCCTTACAAGATAGAGAATACATCAAGGACCCCCTCATTCTGATTTGTGATTTTGGGCTATATAAATAAAAATTGACTTGACAGGTATGTCCCTTGGAATAATCTGACGTAGCCTATTTTTTACACTTCTATAGTCTTAGTTATGTGAAAGAACAACACAAGAGAAATGTATTAGAAATATATTAGATATGTATTAAAAATATTTGCACCATCTCAACACAGAATACCCATAAAACAATCAATCAATTAGCTGCAAGTAACACTGTACCTAAAGAAAATATCAAAGGGAAATCAAGAGAAAAGTGATCATTTGAAGTGCATTTCAGAACATACACACACACATAAAGATAACACATCAAGTGTTTCACTCTTAGTTAAATGATTTATAAAAGTCAAATCACAAAATAAATGCAGGCTATAAACAATTGAACACATGCCTGCATTGCAACATATATCAAGTAAATTGCAAAAAACTGCAACTGCATTGCTACAATCCCAAACCACTACTTGTAATGGCAGCCAGCTCTGGACACTATTGGAGTGATGCAAGGCAGTCCATGAAGCTGATTGCTTCTCTCTGCAAGTGAAGACACGCAAGGTGTGGCCCTTAGTGTGGGTGGGACCTTGGACATGCTGTGTGATGTTAAAGCACTCCAATAGTGACAGAAACTCAGCGGCAAAGGTGCAGGTTCTGGAGTCCACGTGGATGTTAAAATCACCTAGCAGTAGTGTGGATGGGGACATGGAGCAGATTGAGGTGAGAAGCTCAGACAACTCAGACATGAATGACGTGGAAGGTTTGGGGGGGGCGGTAAATGAGGACGACCTGCTGCTTTGAGGGGGCAGCCACTGAGAAGGCAATGCACTCAAGTGAGATTTTATTCGTCACAAGCAGCTGTTTGACAGGGATATCTGCTCTGTGGATGACTGCCAGCCCACCACCACGACCACGACCAATGAAAACGACCAATGAAGCGGGGCTGTTGGAGATAAGCATAACCTGGGGGGGTGGCTAGGTTGAGTGTGAGGAAGTCCTGTTGGTTTTGCCATGTCTCAGTGAGGCAGAGAAAATCCAATTTCCTATCAATGATGATTTCATTAATAAGTGATGCTTTGTTGTTAAGGGAGCGGGTATTTAACAACATGAATGTGTGGGAGTTGTTATATGTTGCAATGGCTGGTAAAACAGTGATGCCATCAACACAGGCCAAGGGCTTCAGGTTAACACTGCACACGTGTGGTTTGTTGTGATGACGTAAGTGGGCGGTGACGGCGTGCCGGGACCACACAGTTGGGATAGTGTCAGCTGAGCCGGTGTAAACAAACCCATGTTTGGAACCTCTGTGGACATACCTGGGTCTGCCAACTCGTAACAGCCCGAGGTATTCAATGACTGACATAGAGGGGGTGTAGTGAAGTGGTTGATCCTAAAAAGTTGCGAGGCGGAGTAACGAAGCATCACGATGGTATGATGCTAACGTTAGCACAGCGTTAGCTGTGGTCGCGGATCGGCCGAGAGAATGCGCTATCAGCCAAGAGTACATATTAACCAGGACAGCAGGCAGCCTGTCCAGGAAGTGACTCAATGACGGACAGCACTGAGGAGAGATGGTGGAAGTTGAAGACGTTTGCCGCAGAGGAGCACCGGTGGTGGCCAGAGCAGGCTAGCCTGAGCAGGTAGAACTAGGCTAGCTTCTGATCGCCGTCAGACTGGCTGGGTGGAGAGGACCGTTGTTGTGTCTTTTGTGGCAGAACAAAATCAAACAGCAGCTAAGCAGGTGATACAGTGAAGCAGGATCGGGACTCAAAACGGGAAAATGAGACGGAGAATCGGGCTTGTCGTCAGATGGAGCCACTAACGTTAGCGATAGCGTTAGCCCTGAAGCAGGAGCAACATTAGCAGGTGTAGCAGGGTGGACAGGTCGGAAGCGGAGCATCCGTAAAAAGTTGCGATCGGGTGTTACAAAAGTGTCCAGAACAGCGTGTGCAAGCCACTGAACGTATGGAAACTGAGGTAGAAACGTTGGTCCAAAATTCGGCAGATACATTTTCGTTCAGAGAAGCGGCGAACAGACAACGCCAGCGTCCTCTCTCTCCAAAAGTGTTGCGTCACCAAAAAACAAAACAAAAAAAACTAATGAATCTGAAAACTTTTCACGGACCCCCTGGCAGAGTGCCACGTACCCCACTTTGAGAACCACTGCTTTAGAGAATCCGAATGCACTTTCACTATCCGACGTGTTTATGATGCGCCAGCGGACGTCATTTTGTGCGTCTGCTGCTGTGGGGAAACTATGGAAACTACAGTTCTCTATACAGCGGACTACAACATGGATGTTCAATAAGAACGAGGGACTACTGTAAACTCATCTAGAGACTCTGCACCGTGCTCTGGTGCTGTTGTTTTATGCTTTATGAACGGGGACAACAGAGAAACATATTCTTCATGACCAAAGTTGGAATTGAAATAAAAAATGAAAATGAAACTTATGCTCGTCACCCTCTCCCTCCGGTCCACATTAATACAAATGATCCCAATACGTATGATTGTATGAACTATGAAAATATCTTAAAATCAATACAAATGTATTTATTATAAACGTTAGTCCTTAACATCTATCACTGTGTATATCACCATTCAAACATCTTTTAAAAGTTGAACAAACCCCACACAGCTCAGTGAAATGTTGACTTTATTTGATCATTTCAGTAAAAACTAACGTTCATATTTCTCTTTTTGATTATAATACTGATGAACGTTCAAAACAAAGCACTTTGGCAACTTACCACATACGTTTTAAAATGCTTAATAGGCCTAAACACCGTAACTTTCATGATATAATTTCTCCGTCATAATCCGACTGTTGTGTGACGCAAATGCTGCGGCTGCAAGGCATTGTGGGGCAGCATTTTCTCCTCTCCTTTCGGTTAGGGAGGTCCAGTGGTTCCTAAACTAAAGGAGGTTATAAAGGAAGTTTGAAACCTCCTTTCCTATCATTCTAGAGAATTCGAACGGCACTTGTCATGGCTGCCACTGAGAGACTTCTGGGTCATTTCACTCCGTTAGGAAGGTTCCTAAACTAAATGGACTATTCGACTTCAGCCCAGCTAGATTGCGCTATAATTTGAAAATACACAGCCGGAAAAAATCTATCATTTCCTTACAGAGCCCCTCCTCCAACACACACGAACGTGCACATGAGCAATGAGAGCACAAGATAAGTTTGTGCACAGATGGAAGGCTGAAAGGCAGGTAGGCCATCCAGTTACTTTAGTCGGGCTGGCTAAAATTATTTGTCGTGCTTTTTACAGTACTACGGCTTCCACAGATGACATTTTTTTATGGATTTTTTGTCAAAGCACTTAAGATATTCATTGCTATCGGGATGTTAAGACCATTCCATGGAATATAACAAAAAGTGTATCTCGAGCCGGTTTCTCAAACTTACCTACCCCACCTTTAATGTGATCGGTTGTTGGTCGCGTTAACCCCAAGCGCCAGACACGCCCACCGGCAAGCGTCAATGCGACGGAACCGTGTGTAGGTTCTGTTAAGGCACAGTCCCAAAAGCTCAAGATAGGAGAAAATAAACAAGAGCATAACACTAGTCCTCTGATCGTATATAGGAGACTGTGGTGACACGTTATTGGACATAATTCACCTCTCGTATTGTGTTGCCACACGGACCCTTTAGGGGGAACACCGGTAGCGTTAGCTTCCATTCCTGCTAGCTCGTCAAGCAGAGCAGTTGATGTGATTAATGTGTTAATCTGTTATTAATGGCTAATAAAGATTGGAACTCTGTTCTTAACACACCGCCTCCGACTCCCTTTTCCTGGCACTACACTGGTAACCTTGACTTTTCCGAGAAAGTTTCCGGAAAATTAACGAGCATGGCTGAACGCGATGTGTTCGTAAAGCTGCCGGAATTCTGGGAGCACGCCGCGGAGGCATGGTTCGCACATGTGGAGGCGCACTTCGCCTGCCGACAGGTCCGTGACGGGGACCTGAAATACTACCATGTGGTAGGATTCATCGCAGCCCCCCCACATCATGGCAAATATGAGGCGATTAAGGCCCTTCTCCTTAAGACATTTAGCTTATCTGCTAAGGAGAGGGCCCGCCAGATACTTGACATTCAAGGCCTAGGAGACAGCAAGCCATCCCAGCTAATGGAGAAAATGCTAAATCTGCTAGGGGGGGAAGATCCCCGGATTTTATTCACGGAGATTTTCCTGCGTCACTTGCCTCCCCGGGTACAGACGGCGCTGGCCAACACGCCTGTCACGGAGCCCCGTGCTTTGGCTGAGGAAGCGGATCGGTTTTTCCTGGCTACACAACAGCCCGGTGCAGAGACGTTAGCCGCGACGCTCAGCGGCCCACCTGCAGTCAGAAAGCGTGGCGGAGGCCGAACACGGCTGTGGCGAGCCGGCGTGGAGACGCCGGAGAGTGCGTTTACCACGCACGTTTCGGGACAAGGGCGAAGAGATGCATCGCTCCGTGCAGCTACAAACACCCGGGAAACGGAGGGGCCGGCGCTCAGTAGTGGCTCTGAGCGTCGGCGGCACGTGCAGGCTCCTCTTCGTCAGCGACAGCGTTTCGGGGAGCCTGTTTCTGTGTGACACGGGCGCTCAACTGAGCGTAGTTCCAGCGTCGAGTGAAGACGTCGCCCGTGGGGCGCACGGACCGCGATTGACGACGGCTAACGGCGGTCCCATTCGCACGTACGGCGTGAGGCCTATGTGTCTGTGCATCGGAGGACAGCGTTTCAGCTGGGATTTCGTGACAGCGGACATTTATTTTCCCCTCCTCGGAGCGGATTTTTTGTGTGCTCATGGGCTCTTAGTGGACGTTAAGAATAGGCGTTTGGTTGATACCTTAACGTTTTCTTCCCTCGTGTGCACACTTGGCAGCGCAGCGTATTCGTATTCAGGCTCGCTGTCAGGGGCAGACACATTTCTCAGACTGTTGGCCGAGTTTCCAGACCTGTCGCTACCCACCTTCTCTGCGCTTACCACTAAGCATGGCGTGGAACACCACGTCACTACCGGGGGGCCTCCTGTCTATGCCAGGGCCCGGCGGTTGAACCCTTCTAAGCTGGCTGTAGCGAGGGCGGAGTTCGCAACCATGGACGGCGCTTTTGCTGAGGTCAAGACCGCGTTGGCTCAGGCGGCTTTGCTGGCACACCCATCATCTACGGCTCCCATCTCCATCACCATGGACGCGCCGGACTACGCGGTCGCCGCAGTGCACGAGCAGTGGGTGGAGGGCGCTTGGCAGCCGCTCGCCTTTTTCAGCCGCCAGCTGACGCCTAGAGAACGCAAATACAGCGCCTTTGACCGGGAGCTCGTCGGACTTTATTTGGCCGTGCGGCACTTCCGTTTCATGCTGGAAGGCCGTGAATTTACGGCGTTTGTCGACCACAAGCCGCTCACTTTCGCCATGTCAAAAGTGGCGGAGCCTTGGTCGGCACGTCAGCAGCGGCAGCTGTCCTACATATCGGAGTTCACTACGGACATTAAGCACGTGGCTGGCAAGTCGAACCTGGTTGCTGATTGCCTCTCCAGGGTCGTCATCGGTGCCGTCCAGTTGGGCCTGGACTATACTCGCATGGCGGCGGACCAGGTCACAGATCCCGGCGTCCAGGCTCTGAAGGTGGAGAGCGCGGGGCTGCGCTTGGAGGACGTGGTGTTCGGCGACGCGGGCATTAATCTCCTGTGTGACGTCTCTACGGGCCTGGCGCGGCCTGTCGTCCCTGCCAGCTGGAGGCGTCCTGTGTTCGAGGCTGTGCACGGCCTGTCACACCCTGGCGTTAAACCTTCAGTACGTTTGGTAGCGGCGAAGTTCGTTTGGCAAGGACTGAAAAGGGACGTGAGGACTTGGGCCAGGGAGTGCGTGGCTTGTCAACGCGCTAAGGTGCACCGCCACACGAAGGCCCCGTTGGAGCGTTTCCTGGTGCCTGAGAGGAGGTTTGATCACGTCAACATTGACCTGGTTGGTCCGTTGCCTTCCTCTCAGGGGTTTTCCTACCTCCTCACCATGGTGGACAGAACGACCCGTTGGCCGGAGGCGGTTCCGCTCGTTTCAACATCAGCCGCAGACGTTGCCCGGGCCTTCATTGCAACGTGGGTGTGTCGTTTTGGCACCCCGTCAGACATTTCTTCAGACAGGGGCTCTCAATTCACGTCCGAGCTCTGGAACGCTGTGGCATGCGCTTTGGGGGTTAAGCTGCACAGGACTACCGCTTACCACCCTCAGGCTAACGGCCTCTGCGAGCGCTTTCATCGCTCCATGAAGGCGGCCCTCAAGGCCGGCCTTACGGACGGTAACTGGGTCGACAAGCTGCCCTGGGTGATGCTGGGCCTGAGGACCGCACCTAAGGAAGATCTACAGTGTTCTACAGCGGAGATGGTCTACGGTCAGCCGCTGAGAGTTCCGGGGGATTTCCTCCCAAATGCATCAGCTCCCTGGTCTGCCACGGCCCAGCGAGTTTTTCTGCGTGACGCGGCGGAGGCTTTCGCTCCAGTCCCGACTACTCAGCACGGTGCGCCAGGGTCTCAAGTTCCCGCGGAGCTACGCTCGGCTGGGCACGTCTTCATTCGTCACGACGCACACAGAGGCCCCCTGCAGCCCCCTTACGATGGACCTTTCCGGGTTTTGGAACACGGTGAAAAACACCTGGTGGTCGACATGGGCGGTAAGGCTGAGCACGTCTCGGTTGACCGGGTGAAGGCTGCTCACTTGGACGTGGACCGGCCGGTGGTGCTGGCTCGGCCGCCGAGACGGGGCCGACCCCCGGCTTTGATTCCTGTCAGGGAGTGTGGACCTGTTGTTCCGGTCCCTCCTCTGTCAGGGGCCGCACGGGCAGAGGTCGCTGTACCGACTCCTGTGCGCAGGTCTCGTGGGGGCAGGCGGATTGTTCCTCCCCGCCATACGAATTTTGTTTACACGTGAATTCTGGGGGGGCTTGTGTGGTGACACGTTATTGGACATAATTCACCTCTCGTATTGTGTTGCCACACGGACCCTTTAGGGGGAACACCGGTAGCGTTAGCTTCCATTCCTGCTAGCTCGTCAAGCAGAGCAGTTGATGTGATAACCTCTCTGTTATTAATGGTTAATAAAGATTGGAACTCTGTTCTTAATACACCGCCTCCGACTCCCTTTTCCTGGCACGACAAGACAGAATTCCTGATTCCCCTCTGGGGGAAGGGGGGCAGGGCTGTCTGTGGGTTGGACGAGGTGCAGGAAGACAGAAACATGCCAATAGCAGGTCAATAATATCTTTTTTAAATAAGGACTTGCTTCTCCCAAATTAGAACTTGGAAATAGGCTTCCTTACTTGAGGCATATCATGACAAACCAGACTGTCTTCTGTCCAGAAAGTGTCCACAGAGAGAATATCTTTGCACAAAGAGAGCCTTTGAATAAGAAATCTTACCCTTCCCTAAAAGCATTTTTACCCCAAAAAACAACATCTGCATTTTTTTCTGCATGTATTGTTTTTATATTGTTTTCAACTAGACAGTGAACTCAGATAGCCTCATAATAATCACCCTGTAATGCCAAGCAATGTTTTTGAGTGGCACAACAGAATGAGTGCATGTGTCAGCACACTGTGGGATGCCGGAACAAAGTGAGAAAATATAAACAAACCAACAAACAAGTATGAGTCAAGAGTGGGAGGATGACAAAAAAAATAATCACACAATTTAGTAACATTCAGAAAATACCAGTTCTCTGAAGAGGACCTCAGAGTAATATTGCACTTCCCTTCCCTTAAAGCACGATGAATCATTCACAATATGCTTCTGATAAGAGATGTTTCACCATGCCCAAAGATGGATATGTTAGTATTTTTGGTGTTACTCAACAATACAAAAACAACAATACTTTGTTTGCGTGCTCGGGTGGATGTCTGGTGGATGTTGCTACCCCTAACATTAAAGAGGTAAAGTGGTCCATGTCCTATCATTTCATTACATGGTTAAAAGTAAACAAGAAAGGAAATATGTTTACTGCATGAGTGATTCAACAAGGAAAGGAATCAATATGGCTGACAACCATGGATTATTCCATAAAGCCCACGTTAGGTCAGAGTTTAAAGGACCACCTGCAGATAAGATGACTAAACACCTGAACAAAGTAGATAGTGGTTACAGGGAAACAATGGTGAGTCTGTTCCTGCTTGGAAACCCCATTTCTCAGTGACACATTCCATTCAAACACAAACACACGCACACAGATGCTATTGCAAAGGAGCTACGGAGGAAAAGTTGAAGGTCAGAAATGTAATGAACAAATTGAAATGATTCAACTAATGTGAATACAAAACACAATCCCTATGTGCCTCCAGTGTATTGACTTTCATCAACAAATGAGGATTATTCCATTCCATTGATGTGCATCCAAGGAATATAAATCCTTATCCATGAGTAATATAGCTGAATTTGATATTTTAAGAGTGTGGTAAGGTAACAGTACATTTGTTTATGTCCATGTTATTTGTCTTTTTGGACAGATTTGTGAATCTAAAACCAGTTTAGTGGGTTCAACATAGCTAGAAGTAAGTAACAGAAAACAGAATATTGTGGATCAGAGTGCTGAAGGACTTGTTCTGCTTTGAGTGTGTACCTCGTATAACAAGCCATTACTTTTTATTACTCTGTTTTGTCCATGGTAATTTGATTTGGGTGGCTGAATGGGTGATATAGTCAGGTCTGTTCTAGTGTGTGTAGCCTGGGGGGACTGAAGGGGGAGAGCATGTCAGCGGGAGAGGAGCAACAAGAGATGGAGAGTGAGAGGGGAAGAGTGAGCAGCTGAGTGGAGGAGGAAGACACAATGACGAAAAATCAGATAGACGGCAATTGATAGGAAAAAGAATGAAAGAATGCAGTGAAAACAGACTGTGAGTAAATGCAGGGAGAGACAAAGCTGAGGGGTGTTGATGGGAAACAGACTGCTGACCCCTTCCCTGAACTCTGACCTCCTCTGTTGCTCTGACAGGAAGTGTGCCCCTCTCCTGACAGGAAGTAGACTTATAACCTCTGGATTTATGGGAGTCAGTAGTATCTTTGTCTAATTACAATGTCTGGATTTATAGGAGTCTGTTAATTTCCCAAGAGAGGAAAAGACCCTCAGGATATCGTTGACATTTTAGTTGTGACGGGTATATTGAATGACTTTGTTGTAATCGTGACAGTTATTAGCCATTACAATTAAGTATAGATGTCATTCGTTTCTCATAAATCTCACATAGTTTTTGCTATAACATTTTTAAAAGACTTGATGTTTTCAAAGCAATGTTTATAAACCAAAAGTTTGTGTAAGTGAACAGAAGGCTGTAGCTAATTTAGGTAAAACTGGGCATGTGTCGTTAGCGATTGGTTTGGCTTGCCTTTGCTGGCTTAGAGAACAGAAAGTGTGATAAAGCAAAGCGATCTATTACTTTTTTTTCTTTGTTGATCTTACTGAATAACAACTATTGATTGGCTTTAATTTAAAATTGAATCTAGGACTTTTCTCGACAAGATTAGTTTACTTTTTGTTTCCGTTTGACAAATGTTTGCCAGGCTTTTTTGTTGATTAGAGTGTCTCTGTAAAAAGGTTTGGATGGCGTTTACTGGGGACTTTGTAGTTTTTACAAAGGAAACTGTCTGGCAGCAGGGCTAAAGGAGTCAGAGAATAAAGGACGAGAGGGTCGGCGAGAAAGGGAGAGATGACACTTAGACATGTGCACAGTCTGTGAGCTTGGCAATAAACAGCAAAGTGGAAGTCTCATGGAGACACATCACAAAGCTGTTCAATTAGATTTCAGCAGCATTTGCCTCAGACCCAATACAGAGGCGAAGGACCCTTGCTGATTGCAATCAGTCAGAGTGGCAGGAAAATTAGATTACTATTATACATAACAACTATTGAATGACTTTCCTTCCCTTCCTTTTTTCCTTATGTTATAATAGTATTGGCTTATAGGTATATCAAATATAACACGCAATTCAGTATGATGGTAATGATATTTGGAGACTTTTTTGACTTACAGAGAATGGAGCAGTTGTATCAGAAGAGGAGATTTGATTACTTCTGTAGAGTGCATATTGTTATTTTGAAGCAGACTATATGTGACTTTGTTACTTCCGGAGAGTACACAAACTAAGTTACTGAGTTTGTGTTTGAAAGGCAAAGCTCACTCAATCATCTAAAGAGGTCTGTGAACACCGTTAGGGATGATGAGTATTAAAAAAGAAACACTTTATGAGATGCTCACCAATACCTTTTTTCAGGAACAGAGAATCATGCTTGTTGCTATGGATACCATTCAAAGCTATAACTACTCTAATGTAAGTCATTAACATATTCAAGTTCCCTCCACCTGATGCAGCTGGTGTCTCTGGCATAATGATTCCTTCATTATAGGGTGAAGATGAATATGAGGAGGCTGTGTGCATGTAACCTATCATCATCTAATGTTAGTCAGTTCAATAAATCCATATGTTCAGTGGCTTGTATAGGGAGACACAGGGACCTGCATGGAGTGCCGAACGATTCAACATCTAACAAACTCATCACAGAAATCCCAGCAGTTTCATTATTTATTTTGTATCAATAAAGGATACCATTTCAGTGAATGGCAAAGCCGATTCTTTGCATGTATTTCTATGGATTCTGTCTTAAATGTTTGAAATAAATTCTCTTTATACAAATAAAAAAAGAAATGTTCAGATGAATAAAACATAATGTGAAGAAGATTAAAATAGCACATAATAAGCAAAGGAAAGTGAGTTGATTCAGTTGAGCCTCTCAGTGCTTTCTGCCAGATTGTTAACCTAACAGGTTTCACAAATTCCTGTTTTAAAAGACATTATACATGGTTAAAGGAAAGCACTTATGGTATTTTATATTTGTTGTAAACCAACACTGAACTGGTAGGGTAGACAGTTTATTTATACCTTTGCGAGGTTGTTCCAGATGTTAAAAATATTGCTCATATTTAAATATTATAGTCTGTAACAAAATCTGGATATTGCTTATCCCTCCGCACTGAAGTGAACACTTGGTTTAACACTTTGTTCTCGTTTCCCTACTTAGGGGTCAGTAACTTCTTGAACTCCCACTCTTTGATGGGAGTGTAAACACTCATCTCAGTGTGTATGTAACCTTGAGATACTAATTTCTCATTTCCACTATCAGTCTCCCTTCACCACAGCCATGGGAGGGGTTTGGATAGCAGATAACGAGTGACTCCTTAGAAGACTCACCCCATAATGTATGGTGTGACTGTCAAGTCAGTTAGTGGTGATTGACGGCGCACAATGATAGTGGTGCAACACTTAGCGTTTAGACAATGGGGTAAGATAACAAAAACATCTGTGTCTTACTGGAAAATATGTATAATGATTAAAAACATTTTCCAGTGTCTCCACCATTTGTCTCATGAGCCTATATCTTCCTGGTCCAGTTTACCACAACATTACATAGATTAAAACATATTGTGTTATGGCAAAAAGAAAAGTTGGATTAGGAGAAGGTAAATAACATGCCAGTATTTATGTTAAATGTGTTTTAATTTAAACTAAGAGGCACTAAGTCTCTGAACAGGGGGAAGGGAAGGAAATATATGTTTATTTACAAAGTTTTATTTAAAAAATATGGTATGCAGGTATGTCACCATAAAGTATGTCACCAACCAAATTAGTAACTGGTTTATTTAGGTGATAAGTTATGAAGAAAAACGTAAATAAAACCCCAATGTGCTAATGATATTAGTTTTCTTTGCAAACACTATGTCGGGTGAAAAGTATTGTATAAGAACTTTAACGTTACTATGTTTGGTTGGAAGCTGCTATTTTTAAATTACAAATGCTTTGAAATATCACTAAACGAACTGAATACTTGTGTCCATTATGGCAGTTTAAAGGACAGCAGTCAACTGTACAGTACAGTACATTACTCAATCTATTTTGTGACATTTGAAAGCTTCCCATAATTATGCGTGACTGCGGGGTGTGAATATTGTAATTGTGGCACAATAAGTGGTGACAGGCCACCACCTGTTGTGATAAACACTCCACCCATTTAGGCCAATCTGGAATACATTGATGAATACTGTGAACAGATGAATACATTAAAACACATTCACAATATACAGTTTAAGTGTAAAGTGTCACGCTTTGTGTCAGCGAGATTAGAAGGGAGGTGATGGAGGTATGGTGTGAGGGAAAGAAAAAAGAATATATGACAGGGTTGAACAACTATGGCAGTGAAAGGAGCAGAAATAGAGCTATAGCCGAGGATGGAGAGGAAGTGGATAGCATTATGGGTAAAAAAAACCAGATATGGATGGAGAGGCAGGAAGTCCCCACTGAGACGGACATGTCACACACCAGTGAGCCTGACACAAGGAGAGGGAATATCACATTTATTTCCCTTTTTCATAATATCTTCTTCTCCCTTTCCCTTTTAGTAGTATTTTATCTTCCCTTTTCGGCTGAATGAATAGTACAGTAACTGGCATTCAAATTATTATTTTTGGGTCCTTTTGAATATCCCCACCTTTGAAATGCTGCCGTTTAATAATGCATGACTTTATGCATCACTTACCTTTTGATTTCCCTGTCACTATGTGCATTTCAACTCCCTGTCTCTATGACGGCTGCATTTATTGTTTATTGTAGTTGCTCTATGCTGAATGTTGCATGTATAGTCCCCCACACACATATACCTGCACGCTGAAGCCAAAAAACACATGTGGGTCCTGGCGCACGGAGCGTTTGGTCTGGGAATTACCTGTTTACCTAATTAACAGCACTTGGCTGGAGGCTAAAGATATTTAAACCAAAAAGTAAAACATTAACGACGTGAAAATAAAATATTTCCCTCCCGACCTGCTTAGGATAAAAAACCTTTCCCTTTGACTGAAAAAGAGGAGGCAAGGAGAACAAAGTAATCACTTTAAAGAATTTAGTTTTAAAACTGGATCCCATATGCTTAATTTTGAATATCCCTCTACATGGCAAAACATTGAAAACATATTACAGTAGCAGAGTCTTTGCTATGATATTATTATTATTATAAAAAGAGGTAGTGTAGCATTTCTTCTGACTAGCTGTGCTTTTCCTTTGCCATATCTGAGGAAGCAGACCTTTCTTCTTATTATGTTATTTTTGCTTCAAGTTTCAGTTCACACAACATGAACCTCTAAGAGAAATTAGGAGCCTGACTTCCAGAGAAAACTCCAGTGGGACAATCCCATATCAGTTTAGAGGAATGTAGCCAGTCAGTATGTTTTTGTGTTGAAATATATAGCCTCCCATATCAGTCTGTTTCCTGTGAAACCAGCACCACCCCTGAGACTGATAACTTTCTTCTGTTTATGTTGCCCTAATCAACGTGTGTGTGTGTGTGTGTGTGTGTGTGTGTGTGTGTGTGTGTGTGTGTGTGTGTGGTGTGTGTGTGTGTTGTGGTGTGTGTGTTTGTGTGTGTGTGTGAGAGAGCGCGAGCTCGCGCGCGCGAGAAGAGAGCGCGCGAGAGGAGCGCTTCTCGCGCTCTCGCCGCGCGTCGCCTCTCTCTCTCTCTCTCTCTCTCTCGCTCGCCGCAGCCGCTCTCGCGCGCGCCTTTTTTTCTTCTTTTGTTCTGCATCCTCCCTCTCCGGTACAATAATCAACACTTTGCCTATGTGTTTTCAGTTGTTGTTGGGTTTCTTTTGTGTGTATTTGTGACTTCAAGAAAGAGGACAGTGGTGGGGCTTTTTTGTGAATTTGCTCGTTCATGCTCAAACTAGATATGCAAGCAGGAATATATTCCAAATGTGTATGTATGTATAGATGTTGGTTGTAATTGTACAATGATTTGTCAACAGTGTACGTCATTATGGTCATGCCAGTAGAGCCATTTGAATTTGAGATCGAGAGCGGTAATGGTGTGTCTATCTTTAATCTGTTTTTGATCAGCAGTGGGGATATTAACCAGACCCAGGAAAACCCCCAAATTACAAACACTAATGATTACACTACCTTGCACAAACCCTGTGGCCCCCAAACACAAACACACTCAAGCAAACCCCCTCACATCCACCCATTCTGTTGCAGACACCCCAAGTGAAATGTACTGATGAAAAGACCATGAAACTGGCTTAACAAGGCTAATTCACACATGCATACAATGGTCACACTAACTCTTTCACACAATATAAAGAGCTCTTTCACCCTCTAATACCAGGCAAAAGAATTAAACATGACCATATGCGCTTCTAAAACAAAAGAGGCCAGCTGAGCTTTTTGTTTCAGCTCCGTTACAGATGTCGCTAATGTGCCACCCCATTACACACAGATACAAGAACATGTGCACACACACGCAATCTTAGACATCCACACATAAAACTCAGCAAGGATTTAAAGTAGAACAAACACATAGAGACGCACAGCCACTCTCATACTGAACATGTCACGCTGAAAAATTAGCTCAGGGCTAAAGGTCAGACATATATTAATGTTGGGTAATTTAACTAGACAAAGCAAACCAATAGAAGTCAACTCTTTTCAGCAAATGCAATAGGTTGTTATAGTTGCAGATTAGCAGATGGTAAAGTCCTAAACAATGTAAAAGGTTAATTGACTAAATATTTGCACGTTATCCCAGCTGTAAACATGTACGGAGACGAATGACTTGTGTCCTAGCTCCAAAACAACTCTTAACACATATAATTGGAAAAGTGCCAATTTAAGAAGGATATTATGAAAACGTTTTAGCCAAGCATGGTGCGTGAGTACAGTAGAGATGTATACCTGCAAGTGATTTTATTCTATCAGCACAAGTCAAGTGCACAACATTCTGGGATTGTGCGTTTCTCTGAGACCTCATGGTCATCTGTACAAATAAATACATGCATGTGTTGATACAATGCATGTTTTTAGTCCAAAGTTAGCTCTTGAAAGCTTTTATATTATCTTCTGTCCCTCACCAGCAATGAAAACATGCTTATAAATCATGGAGGCTGTGTCAAAGTGCAGCTGTTGCTATACTTCTCTGTAAGCACAGGACTCTAACCTTGTCACCTAACCACTCTGTAGGTCACTGACTTTGCCGACGCTAAAGTAGGATACAGTTCTTGTCCCTTAAAAAGACTGTACAAAGAGGGGTTTGGTTTGGATTGACTACCCAACACAGAATCCATAAGAAAGGGGCCTTGCATGTCCAACAACTTATCCATATCTCTTTACCAACACAACAATTGCTCAAATAAGTGCAATGGTGTCCATGCGTCCAAAAAAAAGCATGTAGAGGATTACAAAGAAATGTTCAACTATTGTGTGATATGTTAAAAGTATTATTTTGTCTATGCTCTTTGTCATAAAAGAAACTGCAAAACAAGAAAAAGGAAAAAAATGAGTTAGTTTTCCTCTTTGATGACTTATGTTGCTCAGTTGTTAAAGCAAAGTCACAATTGCAGTGAAGAGATTTATTGATTCATAGCATGTACCCACTGAGCCTGGCACGAGCCCGAGGACAGTGACCCGTGATGGTAGCCTCAGAGCTCAGTGCCAGAGAGATGCTTCAAGCTGAGGAGGCATCCAGCTGCTAGTTCAATAAAAGCAGATCGCCTCCTCAGAAAGGCCAAAAAGGTTTTGTGAAAAGCAAGAGAAGAGCATTTCGGAATGAGATTTTTCTCTATTAAAAATGTAGGGGTGAATTATGTTCACAGGGATGTGAATGTGTCTGAGGTGGTTATTAATTTTACATTGAACACCGCTGTTCACATTTTAAAATACCACTCTCTCTCCGGCTGAAGCCAAAATGAAGTCGGGGATGTTGATGTCAGCGCTCTGATGGACGGCTGCGCCTTGCAAAATGCATCAGCCTCATTACTCTGATCACAGCGAATCAACTTGCTGTCAGGAAATGTTTTAATTCATGTATTTGTTTTGGTTTTTCTTCTTGTTATTTTGGACATTATTCCTATTTATATTCCACACCACACTGTGCAAGGATTGGGGTATGAATAATGACTTAAAAAAGATAAGACCAGTACATATTTAAACTTGGTGAATTTGGCAGTGATTGGTATGTGCATCGCTCTCGCATTCACTAATACAGTATGCCAGTTCATTAGGTAAACCCAGCTAAAAACTAATGAAGTCTGCATACTACAGCACCACAATAAATTTATGAAGGTTATAATGATCAGTTCGTTCCCAAACTGTTTTAGAGGGATGATGATTCAACTTTATGACCAGTTTGTTTCTGTCACCATTTACTGCACTGTACTGAGGAGTGTTTCTAATATTCAGACTACTTTGAGTGATATAAATGGGAGCACAACACACGAGAAAGAAAACCAAATTAAGTGGGAGAAAACTTCTTACACGGTCTGATTCATGCCATTTGTCACAGAGGAGCAGACAAGTTGGATATTATGAACCGCATTTTGTTATAAATGGTAGAATAGAAACAGTGATAGAAAAAGTAAGAATATTATTAAATGCTAATGACTTAAACTATAAAGAATATTTGTGTGTCCTTACTATGCCTCGACACGAATAAAAAGAAAAAATGTTGAAAAATAAGAAAAATTAATTGCCTTTTATTTCCATTATGTTTCAAGCTGAAGGCACTTATCAGCACTTTGGCCTGCTCTCATGTAAGAGGTTAATACTATATTTAAAACCTTATAAAACACAAACAAAGCTGCACCTGCTGAGTCAAACCACCTTCAATCCATTAATCTTCATGTGTGTGAAAGTGTATTTCGACCATTGTCAGTTCCAGTCAAGGCCGGTGAAAACAATCATGGTTCACAATTGAGAGACAAGGCAAAAAGCATTTATTTCTGTAAGTTTCAAAAATTCCCGTAGGCCAACCCTGATACCACAAACAGAACAACAACAGACCCAAACATAAACAAAGAAAAATAAAATACAGTCTCTTTGTCTCATCTAGACTTCATACTATCCACTGTATGTTATGCTTTCTCTGCTAACCTGTTTCATATGTGAGCAGTAAAACGTTTTGCTTTTTATAACAAAATAATGATCAGCTCATTTCCAAACTTCCAGGAGCAGTTACCTGAAGGGTGTTTTTAACGGCTGTCCTTATTAAATGATGATATACACAATCAAAAGCAAAGAACACACAGAACAGTTGTTTGCTTGTCTTTGTTTTTTGTCTTCCAGATATTTTCCTATCAATGCTCTTCTTCTGGTTCCTAACGTTTTGCTGTACTGCAGGAAATTAATGTGGAAGGAATGGTGTTTGCCATTTGAATTGCTGCAGGGCACTTATGGGTATGGTAATGTATTTCCGCATAATACATATACTACAAAAAATACCTATATCTGCAGTCACATTGCAAGTTTTCCCATGCTGGATTTTACAGGAAGGATTTAAAAGGACCTTGAATCTCAGTCTCTGTATCCAGGCAACAGTGACTATGTAATTTCCCTTTAACTGAGCTGCTTCATCTTGGACATATACTGTACATGCTAAAGAAGTACTTGTGTTACTATTGTCAATATTCTAAATTTCACATTGAAGCCAATTAATATCCCGAAAACGCCCGAAAATGTGAAGCTGTCTGTTCTCAATTACTTGTTAATTAAACATGAATGTGTATTAGACTGCAAATGAAGCTGTAATAAAGTCAGAGTGAATAAGACTGTCAAAAAAGCAATCAGATGTTGATACAATTCAGAAAAAAAGCTTGTTCCTTGTCTTTTTGAGGAAATTAAGTTAAACCGTTCACATAAAGTAACAAAGCACAATGTCAGCACATTTGCAAACATCAAATCACAGAGTGCTAGACATTGAAACACAAAGTGAGAGAACAATGGAGCTAAAGAGATGCACAATGTGTGGATTTAAAAATGCAATTTTCAATGTAATACAGTTACAAAGTATGATTTGAATTAGGAAGATGCACACTCAGGGTTTCTCGTGGCTCAAAAAAGTAGCGGAGGTGGTACCATCATGATCATGTTTACACACGTGCATGTGGACAATGCCTTCAACTTCCTCAGGAAAACTTTTGAGGAGTGTCTGGGTTATTCCCCCATATTTGTCCTGAAGTGTACTGAAGCAGCATATCACATCACATGGTTATCTGATCACAGATACTGACATACTAAATATCTTGTGACATTTTGGATATGCTGCAAACATATTAACAGAACAAGTTGTTTTCATTGAAAAATGGATCGACATAACTATAGGTTACTTACGTAACCCCAGTTCTCAGAGTAACATGAAGTGAGATGTCTCACTATGGGATGCGCCTCATCGCGGAGCAAACAGAAGCATCAATCTCATTACGCCAATCCTGATTGGCTGGTGATCTTGACGTCAGCGTCAGGGAATTCACCCCCTATAAGTAGCTTGCGCCACGACGCATGCGTCATTCAAAATAAGCACCTCTTCTCGCTTCACCATAGCAAGGAGGGCCGTCTGGTGAGACATCTCACTTCATGTTACTCTGAGAACTGGGGTTACGTAAGTAACCTATAGTTCTCATTCATAACACTCCGTTCGATGTCTCACTATGGGAAATTGTAGCTCCCGTATTGTCAGACGAGCTTATCTCGAAAATCACCAAACCAACCAGAACTTAACAGGTAGAGCTCTGACTCAACCAGGTGCCCAGCACTGCTTGAGTCACACTGGGAGCAGAAGGTCCAGCCTGTTAAGAGGCGGACAAAAGTGAGCGGCGAGGACCAGCTCGCCGCTGCACCAATGTCTTGGATGGGAGACATCCTGGACAGAGCCCAGGATGCAGCCAGACCCTGAGTCGAAAGAGCTCGCGGACCCGAGGGTGCCTGCGAACTCTGACTCGTATGGGCCCCAAAGCAATTGCTTCCACAAACCAGTGGGAGAGCCGTTGCATTAGTAACAGGCTTGCCCTTATAAAAGAGCTCGCTCGGATCAGTCAATAGCCCGCATGGTTTTTCTTACCACTGCTACGCTGACGACACCCAATTAATTCTGTCCTTTCCCCGCTCAGAGACCCAGGTCGTTGCACGCATCTCTGCTTGTCTAGCTGACATCTCTCAGTGGATGTCTGCTCACCACCTCAAGCTCAACCTTGACAAGACTGAGCTGCTCTTCCTCCCGGGAAAAGATTGTCCCACTCTTGACCTAACAATCAACATCGGCACCTCAGTTGTTTCCCCGACTCAGACTGCAAGGAATCTGGGTGTGACCCTAGATAACAACCTGTCCTTCACTGCAAACATCGCTGCTACAACCCGTTGCTGCAGATACACGCTTTACAACATCAGGAAGATACGTCCCCAGCTGACTCAGAAAGCGACTCAGGTTCTGGTCCAGGCTCTCGTCATCTCACGCCTAGACTACTGCAACTCCCTCCTGGCTGGTCTACCTGCATGTGCCATCCGACCTCTGCAGCTCATCCAGAATGCAGCGGCTCGTCTGGTCTTCAACCTTCCTAAATTCTCCCACACCACTCCGCTCCTCCGCTCCCTTCACTGGCTTCCGGTAACTGCTAGAATCCACTTCAAGACACTGGTACTTGCTTACCATGCTGCGAATGGATCTGGCCCTTCCTACATCCAGGACATGGTTAAACCGTACACCCCAGCGCGTGCACTACGCTCTACATCAGCCAAACGACTCGTTGCGCCCTCGCTGCGAGGGGGACCCAAGTTCCCATCGGCGAAAACACGTGGGTTTGCTGTCCTGGCTCCAAGATGGTGGAATGAGCTCCCCATTGACATCAGGACGGCAGATAGCTTGCACATCTTCCGGCGCAAACTGAAAACTCATCTCTTTCGACTCCACTTCGAGCGTTAGAACTATTAACGAAGCACTTTTATACTAATAAAGGTCTGGCTTACCTAAAGCCAGTTGAGTAGCACTTGAAATGTTTGGCTCTATGAAACCTGATGTACTTATATGATTCTGTTTTCTTCAAGGTTGTGTCTTCCTGGTCGAATGTACTTATTGTAAGTCGCTTTGGATAAAAGCGTCAGCTAAATGCAATGTAATGTAATGTAATGTTATAAGGGTTAGCCCAGGACACAAGGGGTTGGTCATTATGACGAAGCACCCTTGATCTGTCCCTGTACGTGCGTAAAGCACGGGCTGGACACGGCAAATCCGGCTGCTGTTCCCCGGAGGAATACAGTGGCGGGGAGGATGCCTCAATGTCAAATGTGGTACCTGAACCAACCGCCTTAAGATAAAGGCAGGGTTGGGCTTCAACCACACTCTGTTTGCCCTGGGGCGAACTGAGTGCATGAAGACTGTACAGATAGCGCATGAGTGCCACTGGCTCGCTTGGCAGCTGCCAGGGTCAGCTTCATGTCACACTGTATTCAGATTGTACCACTCACGGGCCAGGCCCATAGAGCCAAGCGCTCTGGGTGTGGGTGAAAGATCGTCCCCCCCGCTTGGGACAGTATGTCCCTGCGTAGTGGGAGCTGCCATGGCTGCCCGCACAGCAGCTGATATATCTCCGCTAGCCAGTACATAGCTGGCCAGTGCGGAGCTATCAGGATAAGTGTGTGGCGTTGCTCTCTCACTCTGGCCAGAGTTGGGGGTATCAGAGCCAGGGGTGGGAACGCGTACAGAAGGCCCGGGGGGGCAATCGTGCGCGAGTGCATCCACGCCTAACGGTGCATTTAGATCGCGCATCGAAAAGAACAGCTGACACTGAGCGTTGTCTTTCGATGCGAACAGATCCACCGCGGCTCTGCTGTAACGCACCCACAGCTGGCTCACAATCCTTGGATGTAGAGTCCAGTCTGCATAAAGTAGTATACCTCTGGACAGTAGATCTGCCCCGAGGTTCATCACTCCCGGTACGTGCGTCGCTCTCAGAGAGAGGAGACGTCTACCGCTCCATAGGATCAGTTTACGCGCCAGTGTGTGTAACTGGAGAGAACGCAAACCCCCTTGGCGGTTAATATACGATATTGTGGTCGTATTGTCTGCCCTCACGAGGACGTGATGTCCCCTGAGGAAAGGCAGAAAGCGTTTTAGGGTGAGAAACACCGCTAAAAGCTCCAGGTAATTTATGTGCGCCCGCTGGAGGTCTCTGCTCCAGAGACCCCTCACCGGGCGACCTTCATAAATACCTCCCCAACCTGTCAGACATGCGTCCGTGGTGACCACTTTCCGTGAAAGGACAGCACCCATAGGCACACCTCGTACTAGAAAATTCAGGTGCAGCCAGGGGCGCCGCCAGGGATTTTGGGCCCCATGAAAAGATATCACATTGGTTACTTAAACATTTTTTTCTTAATGTTATAAAATAGTTTGGGCCCCTGTCAGTAACGGGCCCTTAGAATCGTCCTAACTTTTCACCCCCTTACGGCGCCCCTGGGTGCAGCCAGTGGCGCAGTGCCATTTCACAGTAACCATCACTCTTTAGTTTAGTTTAGTTTTAGGGCGGCCACCCAGCGCTGAAACTCCCTCATGTGTAAGCGTCCCAGTCGTACGACCAGGATGGCTGACGCCATGAGCCCCAGCAATCGCAGGCATGATCTGAAGAGAACATGTTTGCGCAGCTGGAAAAGAGCGAGACAAGCTCTGAAAGCTTTCACTCTTTCCGCTGACAGGCGGGCTGAAAAGGGCACCGAGTTCAGGCGTAAACCCAGGAAGAGTATAGTCTGCGCGGGGCACAACATGCTCTTCTCTGTGTTTATTATGAAACCCAGGTTGAGCAGGTGCTTTACGAGGATATTTGTCTGCGTAACAGCCTCCTGCTCCGACTGTGCGAGAAACAGCCAGTCGTCCAGGTAGGTCGCCAGGCGAATACCCTGTTGTCTTAACGGGGCTATCGCGGCATCCGTACGTCGTACAAACACCCTTGGACTGAGAGACAGACCGAAGGGGAGTACTCTGTATTCATAACAGATCCCCTGAAATGCGAATCTCAGATATTTCCTGTGTAGGTAATATACTGGGATGTGAAAATACTAGGGCTGTCAGTCGATTCAAATATTTAATCGCGATTAATCGCATGATTGTCCATAGTTAATCGCGATTAATCGCAAATTAATCGCACATTTTTTATCTGTTTTAAATGTACCTTAGAGGAATATTTTTCAAGTTTGTAATACTCTTATCAACATATGAGTGGACAAATATGCTTTATGCTAATGTTTATTATCATTTGAACATTACAAATATTCGCCTCAATTCAACCTGGAACCTAATACAATAAAAATGGTGTGTGTGTGTGTGTGTGTGTGTGTGTGTGTGTGTGTGTGTGTGTGTGTGTGTGTGTGGTGTGTGTGTGTGTGTGTGTGTGTGTGTGTGTGTGTGTGTGTGTGTGTGTGTGTGAGAGATGGATCGTTGGAGCTATGTGCAACTCAAGGCATAAGCTCGAACGGGAGCTGCCTGGACGCTGCATTCATGTTGCACTATCCGTGCTGAGTGTGCTGACTTCTCGTACAATGTCCCACTGTCTGGCTGCCAGCATAAAGTCAAGTGCTCGGCGCAGTTGTCGGCAAAATGTCGCTCCTCTGTTTTCATTTAAGCAGCTCCTTATATCTGTTAGCGCAGCTAGCTAGCACCAGATGCTAACAACAACAATGCACGTAAGGTCTCTCTCTCTCGCTCGCTCGAGCCACACATACACACACCCTCCCGGTCCTCCCAATAGCCAGTCGGTGCCTGCCGGTGAGCGTGGAAGTGTGGTCTGCCACAAGCGGGCGGCAGGAGCGGGGCTGTCAGCATCAGCTTGTAGATGGTATTTTAAACTCGATGCGCTCTGAAACTACGGGGCGGCCGAGGAAAAAAAATACACATGCGTTAATCGCGTTAAAATAATTAGTGGCGTTAATTTTTTTTTGCGTTAACGCGTTATTAACGCGTTAACTTGACAGCCCTAGAAAATACGCATCTTTCAGGTCGACTGATGTAAACCAGTCGTCTTGTCGCACGGGCCGCAGCAGAGATGTGTGAGTGAACATTCTGAACTTATATCTTTTTAGATATTTGTTCAGAGCCCTCAAATCAAGTATTGGCCGAATTCCGTTCCCTCCCCGTTTGGGCAACGAGGAAGTACTTGGAATAGAAGCCGCCCTGATTCTGCTCGGCAGGTACAATAGATATTGCCCTGTTTTCTAGGAGTGAGAGAATCTCTCTCTCCAGAATATGGGCTGACTCTCCTCGGGCCTGCGAATGCAGAATGCCGAGAAGCGAGGGGGGGTGACGGTGTCTTGGAGTCTGTAGCTCCGTGTAACTGTCTTGAGAAACCCAAGCAGATGTCGTGAGCATCTCCCGCTGTATGCTCCTTAGAGCCAGCTGAGATGTCACGTCTCTTCCCCTCTGAGTCTCTATTTGTTGTGTTATGGGGCCCTCCAGTGTCTGAGCACTATGGTGCCCCATTTCGACAATCCCCACCGACACAGCGCATGCGTGTGGTGCCTTCACAACCCCAGCCGGCACTGCGCATGCACGTGACGGTGGTGCCTTTACAGCTCCAGCCGGCACTGCGCATGCGCGTGACGGTGGTGCCTTCACGACCCCAGCCGGCACTGCGCATGCGCGTGACGGTGGTGCCTTTACAGCTCCAGCTGGCACTGCGCATGTGCGTGACGGTGGTGCCTTCACGACCCCAGCCGACACTGCGCATGCGCGTGACGGTGGTGCCTTTACAGCCCCAGCCGGCACTGCGCATGCGCGTGACGGTGGTGCCTTCACAGACCCGTCAATTGTCCGCCCTTTGAGAGAGGCCGTAGCTGCTCTCAGAAGGGGAACAGTTGACGGACTGTTTATTGTTTTTATTGTTTTTCTTTTCATTTTTTCGAGCTGCGCCCTTGGCTCGAAGCCTGGATGCGTTAGCGGAAAATGTTTTATGACAGAAAAATCAATAAGTGTGTGACATGTGTTTATGCGGACTTGAAGATGGTGTTGAGGCATCTCTCGAGGCGGCGGGAACACATTTAGAGCTGGGGAACCGTAGACTTTCAGCTCCGTCACAGAGGGGAGAAGTCCCTGTCACGCCGCTCGCTTCTTCTTCCTCGACTGCTGGCCGAAATTCTGGGTTGGCTGCGCCTGGGCTGCAGCCGGAACCGGAGATTTTCTAGGCCAGCTCGCCCTCGTCCCCTGCCTGGGCTGGGGACTCGGGGCGGACTGCGACCTCTGCGTTTTCGGTATTTTTAACCGAGCAGGGTTCGGGGCAGCTTGGACGAAGGGCTGCCGCTGCGAAGGCAGCGGCTGGGCCCTTCGAGGGAGGCAGAGGTGGAGGGCCTCGTCCTCCTTCTTTTTTGACTCGCATCTCCTCTGCATGGAGGCAAGAGCGGAGCCGAAAATCCCCTCGGGAACGATGGGCATGTCAAGCACATCCTCCTTTTCCCGGTCTGGGAGGTTGGTAAGGTTGAGCCATCTAGCTCTTTCCTGCACCACCATGATCCCCATTGTTTTGCCCGTGGCCTGGACGGCGCAGCGTTGGACACGGAGACAAATGTCTGTGACCGCGGCCAACTCGTCCAGAACGGCCGGTCCAGGATTACTCGACATATCCTCACAGAGCTCCGCTTGGTATGCGGTTAGCAGTGAGGAAACGTTCAGAGCCCTGGCGGACAACGCTGCGGCTCTGTAGGACCGTTCAGTCATGGTCGACTGGAAACGGTCCACCTTCGCTGGCAGCGTGGGGTTCCTGCTTGGTGACGGGCCCATCCTCGGTAGGAGGTGGGCTGCCACCAGCAGTTCCATCGGCGGTATGCGGAGCAGGCCGAGCCTCTCCATACCGTCTAGGGAGGAGGCACCCTGGATTGGGGCCTTGTTGCTAACGGGTCGGTCCCTCCACGAGACCGACACCTCATCCAACATCTCCGGGAAGACCGGGAGGAGTTGCCTCCTTGTCCTCGTTGCTTGCGGAGAATGTTTCCCCTCGTAACGGGACCTGGCGGTCTCCTTGGCCATTTTCGGGCCACGGGATGTCTAGCCTGGACGCAGCGCGCTGACACGCGGCCTGCAGGTCCCTGCTCAGACAGGGCGAAGCTGGTGTGCTATCGCCCGGGAGAGCAGCCATCGCTCCCGGCTTTGCCGTTTGAGCCGATGACATGAAGATATATTCTTCAGACAGGAGGGACTCAGAGGTGTCCTCTTTGTCCCCCATGTAGTCTAATTCCAGGACATTCCCCGCGGGTGAGACCATGGTGAGGTCTCGCCGGAGCTCCCGCCTGGTGAGGCGTGGGCCTCCGTTCCCGCGTCTCTTGCCGCCACCGGGTCCCGGCCTGACACGGCGTGGGATCCCGGTTCCGCAGCTGCCGCTGTTAGTGAGCCCCAGACCGACATAGTGAGGGGCTCAGTCTCTGCAGCAGACGCCCCCGTGTATTGATTGCCAAACGGCGAATCAGTGGACATGAGGGAGTCCTGTTCCAACAATCTAGCTTGGTGTGCTAGCCGTCGGTGGAGGCTCTTTCGGGTGAAACGGGCACAATGCCCGCACGAGCCGGGGTTGTCGATAGCCTCCTGGGCGTGTTCCAGCCCGAGGCAGGATGAGCAGACCTGGTGTGAGTCTGTGCCTGCTATCTTCAACCCGCAGCCGCATGACCGAGCCTCCGAGTCCCTGACTCCTCTGGTGTGAGGGGGAGAGGCGTCCATCTTGTTCGCCTCGTGGCGTGGAGAGGACCCGCTCGTAACAGGTACGTCGTTGAGAAAAAAGTGTTACCAACCCGTCCTTAATCCAGAGAAAAAGGGACGGTGTGGGTCCTTTGTTCTCAAAGAATATTGACTGGTGTGTCAATATACTTCTAATCCTTTTCTCCTCCGTGAGAGAGAAAAAGAAAAGCGTCCTCGCTACCGTGGTGTCGGTAGTAAGGGGAAGCTAGCTAGCAACAGGTGCGTAGCTAGCTTGAGAAAAATCAAAACCTTACCTTACTTTCCGGGGAAAGAAACGGCGAGGTCGATTTTAATACTAACTGGCGTTAGTATTACCGTCTTCTTGCGAAGCAGAAGGAGTAGCCGGCGAGCGCCCGTCGACCAAAATGGTTATATTTGGGTTCAGTCTGTGGACCGTTAAGCTTGTCCGGCTACTATAGAGATGTGCTCTGAAGCGAGAAGAGGTGTTTGAATGACGCATGCGTCGTGGCGCAAGCTACTTATAGGGGGTGAATTCCCTGACGCTGACGTCAAGATTACCAGCCAATCAGGATTGGCGTAATGAGATTGATGCTTCTGTTTGCTCCGCGATGAGGCGCATCCCATAGTGAGACATCGAACGGAGTGTTATGAATGAGAACTGTAATGTTGACAACATTTAAAAACATATACTAAGCTGTCTGGTCAAGCAGTCAACAAATAATTTGTCAGCATTTACTGGCAGTAAAGCAGATGGCATATCTGTGAATACATACTGTATTTACTGTATCATAGTGCGTGTGTGTGTGTGTGTGTGTGTGTGTGTGTGTGTGTGTGTGTGTGTGTGTGTGTGTGTGTGTGTGTGTGTGTGTGTGTGTGTGTGTGGTGTGTGTGTGTGTGTGTGTGTGTGTGTGTGTGTTTATGTTTGTGTGTGTGTGTGGAGAAGAGTCAGGTCTTCTTCCTTCTGGCATCTTCTGAACTGTGTGAGGGTCGGCCAGGCCTGAGAGACATGACACAGTTACAGTGGAGGCTAAAGCAGGGGACCAGCTGACTCTCTCACCCCTCAGCTGTGGTTCGCCCATACATCTGTGGTTTTTAGTTCAAGTGTGGGTGGAGGAAGAGAAGACAAATGAAGATGAAGAGGAGGAACACTAGACAGAAGAAGAATGGAGATGCGGAGGAGTGAAGTGAACAGAAGTGAATAGAAAATAAAAGTAGAGAAGGTAATAAGTAAAAAGGGTGAAAATAAAGTGAACAATTGAAGGACGCGTGATTTCTCTGTATTCATCAACTCTACATCATTTCTTAGAACTCAGTGATTCTCAATGAATTAAAAAAATGAATATAAGGCCAATGCCAAAGAAGCATTCAAATGATCATCGGATGACACAGTTTCCCGAATGGTTCTTCCAGCTTTGTGTGTGTGAGAAAATTCTATTGGGAGTGTTTCCAGTATTTGTGTGGCAACTAAGAGCAAATAAAGAATAGAATATAATATAATCGTTTAATGTCATTATACATGTACAATGAGATAAATAAATTCTGTTCTATCTTAGGGTGAGATAACTTTTGTTTGATTGATTTGACAAACAGAGTCGAAGATATAACGCCTTTGTTGGAGATGGAACTAATATGTTAACAAACCAAATTACAGGTACTGATTTTAACAAATTCTCTTGTCGTGCAAAACAATTGATATTAAGCAACTAGTAATGCCAACATTAATTACACTGTAATCTGAGTTTTCCAATGTTAACTGTATTGTAATATTATATTGTAACTGTACTATGTATTATTTTATTGACCTGTACTTAAATCATGTTTTATAATTGTTTGTGTGATAGAGATGGTGTAATGTTTTTAGTGTTTGTTGATTGTTATGTACCTGCCTGAAGACTGCAGATGGAAATGAGCTATTAGCTATAATCTGGCATAATTCATATCTTCTCTTTTCTGAGATTAATGTATTTGTATGCATGGTCCTCTTTGAAATAAATACATAATATACAATAAAATAATAGTGGAAAGAGATAAAGAATGGACAGAAAGAAAGACGAGTGCATACTTTAAAGAAATCCTGAAATCAGGAAGACATTTTGACTTCCTGACCAAAGGTCAAAAGTCCTAGCACAGTTGTTATTGACAGCCCTGACTGACTTTAGTGTTAATCATTGCCTCCACAAGGATGCATGCCACCCCGGGGCTGCAAGACACATTCATCGATAAAAGTGCTCTCTGCCATTCAAATTTATTTTTCATGCACTGAATGAGTTTTCCAAAAACAGGATGATTGTCTTGAAGAAGAAAAGACAGGGTAAGATAATATTGTTGATAAGGTAATGTTGTCAATGACAGCACACTGACTATCTAAAGTCAAGCTGATCAGACTCAGAATATCCCCGCTGCCATGCCAACAGACCATTTCTCTCTGTCACATCAGACGGTCTGATTAAATCATCCTCCAACCCATCATGCTGTTTCACATTCACCTATACTTCAGTGTTTACATGACCCTCTACATCTGTATTATTAATTGTGTTGTATGCTGTCTGTAATTGTTAAGAAGTGGTAAGGTATATCTATTTTAAAATAGCTCTTGTGGTTCAGCACTGGATTCAATAAATGACCCAATGTTTATGATAGAGTGTATACTCAGAGTATGTTGCTGATATGTGTTACATGTTAGAGCCAAAAGACTTCCATTTGGGTTGGAGTATGAATGGGGCAACAGAGGCAATGTCAACTTTCCATTAGCAGTTAACACAGTTTACCGAATGCACACCCACCCCAAGAAAAACCCCAAACTCCCCTTCACAATAACCATGAAGGGAATACTAATTGAGTGTGGGCCCTGAGCGCTCAGACATCAAAGCATAGAAAGAGAGAGAGGGGGGGAAAGAGAGGTAAGAGGTTAAAGAGCGAAGGAAGGGATAACAAAAAGGGGGGAGAGCGAGTGAGCAAAAGATACAGTATCTCAAACCCAAACAAACCCCCATACAGGTCGGTAAATAAGGAGAAAGTAAAGTTGGAACAGGATTTTTTTACTCCAGATTGGATTTCCTGAGCTGCATATTGTGTGCGCTGATGAGACGCCAGGATACCCAGAGATGCTCTAGCTCTCAGACATTAACTGTGTAGGGTTTTAACTGTGAAGAAATTGATTTTTTTCTTTGCTCTCAGTGGATACTGCTCTTATGTATATGCAATACAATGTATATGTTTGTGTATTATGCAGCAACTCTGCTTGTTGTTGGCTTATTTGTCTGCCTCTCTCGCAGCCTGCCTGCTTGTATATCCGTGTATCAGCTGTCTCTTCACCTGTCTGTCAATGTCTCTCCGTGGTTCACCTTTATCTGTCTGCTTTTTTTGGTAAAGTTCATGTCTGTTCATCTGGCTGTCTGTCTTTTTTTGGTATGATGAGTTGTATTGATAGATGAAGAGAAACTCCTTCGATTTATGTAACAGCAGGGTCCAATAAATCAGCTTATGTTACTGGCACATACAGTATATGACCCCAATGACAAAGTATTTTTCAAAGCTTGGTTCTTACTTTTTGTAATTATTTTATAACTTTTATTTGTCCTTTCTCCACTGTGTAAGTGGACAGCTTTGCAGAGTGCTCAACACATCACACAAAGATTCAAGATAAAGAGTTGACTTGAGGTTTTTCTTGTAAAAAAAAATGGCAATCAATGAAAACAGCACAAGAGAACAAATTCAATGATAGTGATTTGTCTTGAACAAAAATGATTGCTACCATTACAATTAAAAACTATTTGCTCGGTTCGTCATAATAACTAGTTTTAACAAAATCCTCAGACATGGAATCTTTTATTTGGATTATATGGTCTGTAATTGTATTATGAGAGCGATCTCGCAGATTAGATTATGAGACACCCATATATGTGGGATACATTTTTCATTGCAGGAGGAGATTATATAATTACTTATAGGCAATGTATTTATTTGAGCACCAGCCAACAAGTCTGTAGCATCACTGTAAATGTTCAACACACATCACAGCAAGAAAAAGCCTCTTCTGCTGCCCCTCTATGACGAAAGAAACTCGTTCTCCACAGACCATTTCTCGGTCTCAATCAAGTCTGTTTTTAAATGCTGTCAACTTGTCGATCAGGAAACATGACGCAACCCTCCTGCTTGTGCAACCAATGACTCATTCCATTTCAAATACAAAGAGAACAAATTTGAGGCCTCGATCTGCCGACCGTAGTTCAGGCGTGTTTGGAAAGCCTTTCCTTGCAGTGTTGTATGATTAGTAGAAATGCACAATCGAGATGCAACAAACACTGAAAAGCTGGCTTGCACAACACATGCAAAAAAAATGCCCTTATCATCTCCTCCACATATTCAAATTGCAGCCTGGCTATTGCTCATTAGGACCTCTTGTCCCAAATTGCCCAATTTATAAGTACAATTTGTCTATTCAATCGTCTTTCCTGATTGAAGATGTGTGAATAAATATGTGTGACAACAGTGAGCAAAAATGATTTTCAAAGTGGCAAACACCAAAATAGCAACCATCATCAAAACAAATGGTCCCAAATACGTAGGAAACTCACAGAGGTCTGACGCATTTTTTTCAATGCTGTCCTTTAAGCAGACTGTATGAATTGTGTACGGCATAATTTTCCTTTTCAGTGTCAGATTCACTGAGATTGATATTGGCAGGGTTGGCCGATGCCCTCTGGCCTTGCTAGCCTTTCTCCCTTTGCATGTGTCATCTGCATGTATGACTGAAGTCACTGAAGCATATCTGTCAACTCTGTTTTTCCCTAGAAAGTCCTCAATGGAAATGTAATGCCTGTGGAGAATAACCAAGAATTAATATAGCTGTCAACCGGTCCCAGAGGAAAACCTTGAAGCATCCTCCCTTCACTGTGAATTGCTCTGCAAGAAGCCAAATTAAAAAAATATTCCTCGTTTTTTTAATCAGAAACCGGTTTTGATAGCATTTGTTTGGATCAGTGGACCAAAGCAGACTCCGATTGTTATGAGAATAACGTTTTCCAGTTCTTTTATGAGATGAGGACGGTATAAGAAACAATAACAGCACATATAGAAACAAACCCCTCATTTAGGTCTCACAAACCTCCCGCAATCCTCCCTTCTCTCTTTCTGCAATGGGATATTAGATTGGGTTAATATTTATTTGCAGTGCACTTCTCTGTTTTGAGGCTTTTGCTCTGCTATTTCAAATTGGTCCGTTCATTGAAAATGAAATAGGTGATCCGCAAAGCAGTACAATCCAGTCAGGTTCTGATCAAACAAAAGCAGAGCAAAAATGAACCGTGACAAAAGGGCCTGTTCCACAGCTCAGCCTTAGAACTAGGTAAAACGTTTTAGTATTTATTTAATCATTTTGCAATTGGGACAATGAGCAGAGAATTTACTTCATCTTTGGTTCTCCAGTATTTTCTCTTTCAGGTTGACTCTGAAATTGGTAGATCTAGATTAGTCAATGGACGCCAGATAGTTGAGACTTGAGTTATTGTAACATAAGATGCGATAAAATCTTGTTCATTAAATGTGGGCTGTTGAATTAATTAATATGATTCTATATAGAGCAGAAATTAGATCAGCACTCCCTTGTTCTCTCCTCCATAAGTTGAGACTGCAGTCAGGATATATAGTAACTTATGTATCCCAAACAGATGTAGCTCTCAATATTCGTGCAAATCGGAAATATGTTTTCACCGGGATAGACGCAGCCCTAATCACATTAGAACATGTATTGTACTGTGGCTTTAGATGTGGCTAGTCTTTCATGCTGATGTACAACCACAAATCCTGTCCGATGCAATTACTGCAGAAAATAAGATCCAGTATTGTATTCTCAAGGACATGAAACAACATACTGTATATTATTGAACAAATCTATATTTAAAAGGGTGATGCTGACCCTGGGTACACAAAAAACAGCTATCAGAGCTTCAATACAAATGATTGGAGGCTTCCCAGAAAATCACCCTGTGTAACACTTTACACCATTATTCATTACTGTTGGAGTGAAAATGTCTTTTTAATTGCCAATTGATCCGTGTTTGAACAATACACCTTGCCTGATATACTAAGAACTTAAATAGGGGATACATTTAGGCATCTGCATTAAACCTCGTAGATGTGACCTGCTGACAAAACTCATGTTACACATACACACACTGATGGTCGGACACCCTCACAACTGTGTAGATGGAAGTATAATTTGGTCTTAAATTAACTGTGCATCTATTGATCATTGAATAGTTAGGTAAAGGCAAATAAAACCACCTGGGAAAGAAGCATGTCAAACTGTACTACATTAAACATGTGTCTTAAATGTGTTTAAATACAGTGCAACGTTATTCGAACACTCTTTTGTGGTGTTCACACCTCTGCCAGATGATAATAAACCGATCAGTTTGTAGTTGCTGCTGTTCCCTCTGCCCTCTGAGATGAGCTCTGATGTTGAGAAGAAGCGTGTGAGGCAAATCTGACTGTGCTTGTGTATAGCATTCAGGTAAACAGAGGAGTTAGAAGGCAGGTATTTATTTATTTAATTTAAACACAGACACAGCCTAAAAATATTCCTGCAATCCTTTCTGTACTTATTTTTGTTGATTATTAATTTTTAATGTGTGTGTTGGTTGGTCTTTGGATACACTGTTTCTCTCTTCACCAACCAGCCCTTCTTTCTCCAATTACTTTAGTTCATTTGTTTGTCTCTGCGGAGCCATTCTCAGAGTCGTAGAGTTTTCCAGGAAGATTTGTTAACATCATGTGCAGTGTCTGCTCTTTGGTATTAATGAGATCAATCACAAGCTCCTCTCTCTCCTGGTTGTCCACAGGCTCCAGAGGACAGAGCGACACACACAGTCTGTGCAGCTATGCAGGGATGGCAAGTGTTATAATATGTTTAAAGTCCAAGCAAAATGTTGATTGTCTTTATTGTGTGTGTGAAGGAGAGAGAGTGGGTGAGTGTATGTGTGTGTGTGTGTGTGTGTGTGTGTGTGTGTGTGTGTGTGTGTGTGTGTGTGTGTGTGTGTGTGTGTGTGTGTGTGTGTGTGTGTGTGTGTGTGTGAGAGAGAGATGCAGCAGATTGCAGAGGGCGGGGAGAGTTGGTTTTGCCTGCACACTAACAGATGGCAGGAGAGAGGAGGTTTAAGTTTATTTTCTCACTTCTTAAAGAGCAACCAGTTAAGATTGTGTGTGTGTACTCGTCTGTGTGTGTTTGTCTACGCCTTTGAGCGAATGCTTTTCTGAAGGAGAGAAGCAGGACTCTACTTTTCATTCTCAAGAGCGTTCACTTAACTACATTTATACAGCGGAAGCAAGAGTTCTCTTCAGCTGAGGTACACACACACACACACACACACACACACACACACACACACACACCCATACCCGCCAACACAAGTACACAACCCGACACACACAGGCAGGTGTTGCTGCCCCTTTATCAGCATTTTCTCCCAAGAAGTAAGAAAAAGTAAATAGATTGGAAAGAAGACATTTAATTTAACAACAATCCGGAGTAACAAATGCCCTAAGAGAGTGAAAGAGAGACAGAGAGGATGGATGAGAGGATGCTGGGAGAGGTCAGGGGGTGTTGTAAAGATGGGGGGGACAAACAAACCTCATTGGGCTTAAAGGAAGAAATAGTGTTGAGATAAAGTGTAACAGTGTATGACTAAAAGACAACTAAAGTGTTAAAACTGAGGGTTAAAAATAGAATGACGGTAGAATGATGAAGGTTACAACATCTCTTCATTGGACATTTCTCGGATATCAATAAGCAAGAAATACACTTATCATCAAAGTGTTGCTTGTATATTTGTGATAAAAAGTAACCTTTCCAGCAGCAGCTAAGATAATATAAGATAGATGTCTTTGTGGGATATTTGAGTTTGACTCTCTGCAATATAAAATCTCAACAATGTGTACAAAAAATTAAATGAATCCATCCATTGAACAACATTGACTGATATCGTACATTTGTCACGTCCATGCTAATGTTAACAAAGCAGCCCTTGAGGGATTCCAGAATAGATTTGTGAAAATGCATTGAGACCACATTTCTAATAAACATTATGTATATGTGTCTGGATTTAATTAAAAATATGATGCACAGTAGATCAATTATTAGCATCCTAAAGGGTAAGTTGGACAATATTCCAAATAACAACAACATCACTGTAGAGGTATTTATTCATTCATACATTTTAGCTGCTCTAAGCACTTTAAAAATACATTTTAAAAAAACTCAATAACACGTCTTTCCAAAGATAATTTCCTTTGCTGGTCTTCTGACAGGCCTGACAGTTGTATTAGGACTTTTTCTTTTGTAGAAAGAAGTTCCTGTGAAACTATTCTGAGCTCTGTGATGACTTCTTCTACCTCATTATGTTGTTGAATGACACTAATTAAATAGAGAAGGTAACAGTGTTTTCTAAAATAAATCTTATGTGACAGGGTGTTGCGTGTACTCATGTGCACCCAATGTCCTTTTTAATTAGTTATTTTAGGAACATTACTTGATACATCATTTTCTTTACTTCAGAACATTTGCTTTTCAACAACCCATTTATGAGTAATATAGTTTGATTAATAACACCTTTTACTTTATTAACTGCATGCGCTCCTGTACTAGTTTAAACATAACAGTACTTCTCCCAAAATTAAATTAAAGGTCCCATGACATGGCCATTTCTACTGATCATAATTCCATTGTTGAGGTCTACTAGAATAGATTTACATTGTTCAATGTTCCAAAATCACATTGGTTTCTCATACATCATCTCTGTACTGTATAGTATATGTATTCACTCTGTCCTAAACGGCTTGTTGGAGCTCCTGCCCCCCCCCCTCCCCTCCCTATGAGCCCACTGTGCTCTGATTGGTCAGCTCGCCCACTATGTTCTGATGAGTCCACCACCGTTAAAGCGGAACATCAGTGTTTATGTGTTACAATGGCGTTTGTTAGCAACCAGAAAATATCACCAGTAATGACAAACAGATGAGAATGCTGCGTGGGGTCTGGCTGCCGTGTTGGCGGGACGTTGCGGGGCTCGCTGCTCCGCCCTTTGAGGCTCGAGGAGTGGACAGTGTGAGCTGGATTACTGGTGTCGTTTACTGGTTGCTGCGTGGGGTCTGCGAGACACCGCGGAACTCAGCCTGAGCACACACATACACTCACAGCCATGACTGTATGTGTGTGCGGAGATCCGCGGCTGAGAAAAGATAAGGCTGAGTGTGTGTGTGTGTGTGAGGAGCTCCGTGGTTACGTCACTATGACCGTTACGTCACTATGACCAGGAAGAAAAAAATGGAAAAAGACAAATCTTCAACGAGGCGTTCTGGGGCAGCATAGACAGGTATTTTCTGTGTTACAGTTTTACTCGCTACAGGGTGTACTTTGAGGGTTTGTGACTTTGCAGACAGTTTACATGCATAAAAAGATACATAACACACAAGTGGACGGGTAATAACCCAGAAAAGCATGTCATGGGACCTTTAACCTAACTAAGCAAACCATCACTTTTCATTACTAATCAAAACAGAAAATATATTCTCATGTATGCCAAAGTGTGGACATGCAGAGAGAATGATTGTGCACAGACACTGAAGTAAAACTAACTTACTCTATATCTGCATTTAGTTACGAGGAAGCTCTAAAGCAGGGGTGTCCAAACTTTTTTTACCGAGGGCCACATACAGAAAAATATACGAAGGGCTGGGGCACTCCCTAGAGGGGAAGTAAATTGCCTCATAAGTTCAGTTATAAGTTGGGAAAATCAATCAAATGTAGGAAAATTATTCGTGATACTTGAAAATGCTTTTAAGAAAAAAACAGCCTACATCACATACATCCATACACTAAAGAAAAGGACTTTTGGCATGTATTTTCAACGTAATAATTTCATGTTTCCAATATGAACGTGAGGAAAATATGTATGGTTTGCATGAATCGCAACAACTTCACATGTATTAGATTCATTCATGTTGAGATAAACTGAGACAAAGGGATTAGGGTAAATATGATTCCCACTCCAGAGCAGAAGGTGGCGGTATAACCACCAATAAACTGGATACCAACTAATGTAAACAGAGACAAAAATCAATCTACTTTTAAATGTTCAACGGTTGTAAAGATGTGAAACGACTAACACGGCTTGAACAATAAGGCATGCTACATTATTGACTGCTCTTAGACACTTCCAAGGATGTATTAAGAGAACTCTGCCAGACTCTGCCATTGTTCTATTTCGTATAGGCTTCGCCCTCTAACCTCTAATTTCCACCGGGTCCGTCTGCATCGTGTTACGGCTGCGCCGCAGCGTTCGCAGACATCGCGGCCACTCTAGTCAATGGGTGCTATTCCACCACACGCGGCGTGTTACGGCTCAGAAGCGTCCCAGAAGCGTCTCGGCGCAGGGCTCCTCTAAAATTAGGATGAATCCTATTTTTGACACGACGCAGCCGTAAGGTAATGTCGGGCAGGAAGTGGAACGGTCAGAGCTTCCGGGCCAGGCCCATCCCCCACATATACTAATTTTGCAGACCCCCCTCCTTCATCACAACACCTTCACTACGACACGCACAATGGACGACGAGGTTTTCATTATGGAAGTGGAAAAACACACTATTTTATACGATGTAACCAATGCTTTTTACAAGGGCAACATCAGAAAGGATAAGGCCTGGTTTTTAAATCGCTGGAGTTTGTGGAGGAAGGTAACAACTACATATTAATGTTTTAAAGTTAATTAATACTTGTAGGTACAGTACAGAGCCATTCAGTAGTTTAACATCTTGTGAAAGTCATTAAAAAACTTTTCAGTAAACTTGCATTTCACAATAAAGATCTTATTTCCTATCAAGATATACACATACATATATATATATATATATGTATGGCTGTCAAGTTAACGCGTTAATAACGCGTTAACGCAAAAAATAATTAACGCCACTAATTATTTTAACGCGATTAACGCATGTGTATTTTTTTTCCTCGACCGCCCCGTAGTTTCAGAGCGCATCGAGTTTAAAATACCATCTACAAGCTGATGCTGACAGCCCCGCTCCTGCCGCCCGCTTGTGGCAGACCACACTTCCACGCTCACCGGCAGGCACCGACTGGCTATTGGGATGACCGGGAGAGCGTGTGTATGTGTGGCCCGAGCGAGCGAGAGAGAGACCTTACGTGCATTGTTGTTGTTAGCATCTGGTGCTAGCTAGCTGCGCTAACGAATATAAGGAGCTGTTTCGATGAAAACAGAGGAGCGACATTTCGCCACAACTGCGCCGAGCACTTGACTTTATGCAGGAAGCCAGACAGTGGGACATTGTACGAAAAGTCAGCACACTCAGCACGGATAGTGCAACATGATTGCAGCGGCCAGGCAGCTCCCGTTCGAGCATATGCCTTGAGTTGCACATAGCTCCAACGATCCATCACACACACACACACACACACACACACACACACACACACACACACACACACACACACACACACACACACACACACACACACACACACACACACACACACACACACACACACACACACACACACACCGTATTGTATTATTGTATGAGAGAGGTTCCAGGTTGAATTGAGGCGAATATTTGTAATGTTCAGAGGTTGTTGTGTTTAATATTCATGAGAATATTTGTCATTGTTCAAATGATAATAAACATTAGCATAAAGCATATTTGTCCACTCATATGTTGATAAGAGTATTAAAAACTTGAAAAATATTCCTCTAAGGTACATTTAGAACAGATAAAAAATGTGCGATTAATTTGCGATTAATCGCGATTAACTATCGACAATCATGCGATTAATCGCGATTAAATATTTTAATCGACTGACAGCCCTAATATATATATATATATAAATATATGCCTGCATGTACAGCGCTCCGCTTCTGAAACGCTTCTGGAACGCGCCCGGTGGGTTATGACGCTAGAGGAGGTCGGACCAAAACCGCGGCGCAGCCTAACGCGACGCAGACGGACCCGGTAGAAACTAAGGGTTAGGCTATCGCTATTGGGTAATCCCCTGCGCACCCGTGCAGCACTGAAACACTTGTAGTCCACGGCCACCTGCGAGGTGGGCCCCACCCTCGGACTCACTTCTGGTATAAATAGGAAGGAGACCCGACAATCTGCTCCCTCTTCTCTTCAGCACCCCGGTACTGAAGCACTGTAGAGACACTAAAGAGTAAAGGCTCTTTTAAGTGCCACCTCGAAAAATATCCTTAAACATGAGTACACAGGGTTGTGTTAGAGTTTGCTCCTCATGCCAGACGAATCCTGCCTGGGGTCGGAGCACGCGCACGCAGCTCTCGCCCAGCAGGTGTCATGTGCTCATTGTCATTGTGCCCATCTCCCTCTGGCCGGCAGACAGCGAAGAGCGGACGCTCTCGCTACTGCAGCCGAGGAGGATGATTGGCCAGTCCCGGAGTCCTACTCCGTGGACCAAGCCCACGGTCCAAAGTTAGAAATTCATTTGTAAGAAGTAAGCATTCAAAGTTGGTCCAAAGTTAGAAATTCATTTGTTCAGGCATGTTAGCTGTAGCATGGTTACGTGGACCTCACTGAGCATTGGGCTGTTCGAGGAGGCAGATACCTGTTACTCAAGTTTTTTACTGTTCACTCTAAAGTTTAAACATTTTTATATTTGGGAAGAAATGTTATTTTTTCAAGCTACTGCCACTGTAAAGCGTTGTTTTTGTGAAATACAATTTTATTTCAACATCTCGCGTTTGTGTTATGTTTCCACCCTTGACACTCACCAGACTGTTGAAATTCTGTTTATGTTCACTCTAAACATTTTAAATGTGTTAACACTCAAAATATATTCTTTGAATTAACTTAGTATTTCCATCTGATGAAATGGCTTTCTTTCAGCTTTAAGCAGTTACGTTGACCCAACCCAAGTAAATGAAGTTGGTAACAAACCTTATAAATAAGTAGTATCAATCCTAATAGATTACGTTGACCGAAACCAAGTAAATTAAGTTGGACCAATTAAATTGCTTAATCTTGAAAGAAAGTGATTTAATCATGTGGAAATTATTTCCATGATTTAATTACGTTCATTCAAAGAGTTATTTTTTTGAGTGTTGGGTTTAATTAATTTTGTTACAATAAGTGTTGGCATGCCTTTAAACAGACGCTTCAGATTGCTTATAATTAGAGGAAATATGAAGGGTATATTTCAAGGTTGTTATGTAAATGTGTTATTGGGCTTTTTTCGCATTACCTTAGATTTGTTAGAAAATGTTTTCAACTTTAATTGAGTGAATTTATTTGAAAATGTGACTTATTTACACATGAATACTGTGTAATATATTTGAACATGTATATTTAAGAAGTACAATACAAGAAAAGCAGAAGTTTAATTTGTTGGTCGTATCTCACTATACTTTTTGAATTTGCTGAGGGCCGATTAAAAATGGTCCGCGGGCCGCATTTGGCCCCCAGGCCATAGTTTTGACACTCCTGCTCTAAAGGACCAAAAGCTTAACATGTGACTGATACAGAACAACCTGCACTCTTGAGAAAGAAGCAGAAAGAAAACGATAAATGGAGAGATGTATTTGTATTAAATTCGCATTTAAGTTTATGACTGGTGGAATTTGTTAATAGTCAGCACAGAATCATAAACTGAATATAAGAGAAATCTTTATCTTTAATGCTTTGTGACACAGACCAGGTTTGGTGAAGTGATTCCATCTGAGACCTATCTATCTTTAACCATGAGGGAATCACATTCTGCCAGAAACAGCAAAACAAGCATTTGTTTGTGCACTAAGGAAGTGAGATTTTAATAAAAGGACAGAGGAACATGTGAGGTTCAAACCACTGTCATTAAGCATTGTTATTTTTCTTTGTTACATTAGTTATTATTACAACTTTTAAAAGAACGAAATTCTACAGACAATAAAATGTAAGGAAAAAAAGTGAATGTCCTGAGTCTCACTGGTGTAATAGATTACATTACCAGGCTCAATTACCTTCTATAATATGTCATTTTATTTATTAAGTTATGTTTTAACAACATTTTAACACTTTATCTTTTTTGGCAGGATGTAATCATTAAAAATGCCATTTGGATCTTTCAGGCCCAGATTTATGAAGCCTCTTGTCACACACTGATACACGAGTGATCTTTATTTAACTGTTTTGTTTGAGTTTGAGAAACTACTGGCATGAGTTCATTTGTGTCAAATAAATGACTTGAATAATTTGTCTTTCCCACTGTGACTGTTTTTCTGTTAATAGGTCACACACACAATCCTGATTATTTGACCATGATTCAAAGTTCAAGAGGGCTGTCAAAAGTGAATACTTTTACAATACTGCATAAAGTTTGTTTATAAAAAAGCCTTGAAAACTTCACTGCCATCAAAAACAAAAGTGTTTGAACTGCATATACTTTATAACCATAAGAAGAGAAAGTGCCATTTGAGTTAGAAAATGCTTGTCTTTGCACGTGTTTCCTCGGGGAGAGTTCACAACTGTCAGTGTGTGACCAGCTCAGGCCTGTGTCACTGCTGAAAGACATGTATACACACAACTTGTCTCTTACACAGGCCACACACGTCACACACTAACTAGAGTGCCAGCATGCATGACACACAAATGAACGGGCAAAACACTGGCATGTTCAGCAGTGTGAACACACACACACACACATACTACAGGGGCAGGATAGGGCTGGCTCTGGTGACAGTCCTTGTCCCTGTGTCAGTGTCAGTCTCTCCGGAGGGATGAGACAGAGCGCCCAGTGGTGACACACAGCCTGTCATCACAAAGTGACACACACGACCCACTTTCATTTACAACAGGCCCTTCCACACTGTCAGCACTTCATCTATTAAGCTTATATATCTGGTTTTACCTCCTATGATTGCGTCTTGGCAAATCTCATTGTCTTCTTCCCATATTTGGAAAAATCCTAAATAAAATAAATGGGTATAAGTTCAGCAATAAAGAAGCCATTACCTGTAAAGTGACACCAAGGCAATATATAGCCTGGTTATGCCATGAGTTCAATATGAGCTACTGTCACCTTTCAATGTGTAATCTTCATGTTCTAGGGTAAATCTCAAAATGCTGCTAAAACAAACTGCTGACACATTGTACTCCAAGTCTGCAAAATAGGCTTTATTCAGAACTGCATACATTTTGTATCTTTACTATTTTCTTTTCCATTGACTACACCTCACAAAAAGATATGCAAGAGCTCAGTAAACACAAGTGAAAATACATTTTCAGGTTGGTAATAGTCCAAACCTTTTCTCCCACCAAAATGTCAAGGCCTTTGTCTCAGCTTGACATCAGATCAGAAGTAAATGAAAGGACACTGTTGACGTAAGAAGAAGGAATAATTGTGGGGAAATTAATGAGCGTATAAAAACAGGGTCAATTCAAGTTGTGTGGAGTTTGGTGGATGGAAGCTAAAGGACTGATAGTGTTAAATGCTTAGACAGACACATGGAGAGATGGAAACTCAGCACGGCCGTACAGACGGTCACAAATGAAGACAGGTAGGTTGATATACAGAGACAGATTTCTAACTCTAGGTCTAACTAGGCCTCACTGTAAATTGTGTCAATGTTAAACTCTGTCTCTTGCAAATGATGTACACATGCCACGTTGTGAAATTGCTAAAGGGAGTTGTGTGATTTCCATATAGTGCACCGCAAAGTTAAATTGTAGATGGACATGAAGTGCTAGAGTACCATCACTGGCAGCCCTAGGATATAATTCTTCATCTAAACTATTATTCAACCGTATCAAAGGTAATTCCACAGAAACCAGGCAGCATTACTTCTCTGCTAAAGGGTAATTGCAAATGCACAGTTTTAACTGAAGTACTGAGAGATGTGGTATTGTACAACAAGCTTCATTTATGTTATTTTTTGGTTGTAGAGCTTTAGCAATTTAACAAACTTTAATAAATGATGCCAGTGTTTAGTTGTTTTAAGCATATAACAACCAGACATTTGTGATTCTTAGGGGAAAAACCGCATCAACTTTAATGGGCAGATGATCTGAAACTGAAAAAATACCTGACTAGAATATTTAATAAAAAAGTTGGATAGATGACTTGGAGGACCTTTAACCCTCCTGTTGTCTTCGGGTCAAATCTGACCGATTTACAACTTTCATCAATCATAACTTATTTGTTTTACATTCGATTGCATTAAGGCTTTATGATATTGTTCACAGTAGACATTTGAATATATAAAATTGCTGATCACCACTTTCATTGCATTTTGGAGGATTTAGTCAACTTTGTAACACCCAGAGTGTTCCCGGTCATAAATGACCACCATAAAGAAAAGGAATTAGTAACCATCCGGATCAAATGTGTTCCCCCCTTATGTGCCCAATCCCCCCATGTGAATCACACCTGGAACACACAAACACACACACACAGAACAATTTGACACATTTCCCACTTTTATGTGCCAGGTGTGGATCACACCTGGCACACGCAATACATGTTCAGTGACTGTTCTTTGTATGTTTACTGCAGTTTTTCATGTATACCAGTCTGATACAATGTATTTACAGTTTGAAAGGGTGTTAAATGAAATGTGGTGATGATTAATGGTTTTTGTGTTAATGTAATAGCAGTTAAAACAGGATCGGTCAAATTTGACCGCGAACACCAAAGTAAGGGGGGGGGAAACGAAGATAATAGAAGGGTTAAATCCATTAACCTCACACATACATTAAGTTGTCATCACAGCAGCGCTTCAAGAACCATTACTTCCTCATACTGAGAATGTTTAGCAGCAGCTCAGGGATGTACCAACATCGAACTCCTGGTTAGTAAATGCTCACTGAAAAGGCTCAGTGTAATGAATTTGCAAACAATTAAAGGTAGGGTAGGTAAGAATGGAGAAACCAGCTCGAGTACGCTAGAATTTGAAAGTACGCAGCCGAAAAAAAGACTTCCTTACAGAGCCCCTCTTCCAACACACACGAAGGCGCACATGACCAATGAGGGCACGAGATAAGTTTGTGCACAGATGGAAGGCTGACAGGCAGGTAGGCCTTCCAGTTATTTTCGGCGGTCCGGTGAATATCATTGGTATAGCTTTTTACAGCGTTACGGCTTCCAGAGATGACATTTATTTATGTATTGTCAAAGCATTGCTATCGGGATGATAAGAGCATTCCATGGAATATAACAAAAAGTGTTTCTGAAGTGAATTACCTACCCCACCTAAGCAAACTCTCCCCCCATACAATTATACCGAAAATGCCAAGACGTGCCTTTAGTAGGTGCAACTGACAACGCATAAATAAATACATCTCTCCTAAAAATAGCAAACCGCTGGTACAGTACTGTCTGCCAGATCTGAAAGGGCCATTTAACTAGAACCAACAGATTGGTTGAATTTCCAACACTGTTATGAACCGATGACAAACAAAACATCAAATCTCGTAGTAAAGTGTAGGGCCACCATAAGACGAAAGGATTCCACAAGCACTTTTCTTCCAAGATATATTTGTTTTTGGTATCCGTCAAATCAACAAATAGGCTAAAGACCTGGTAACAGCTAAGGTTATAGAGAATGATTGACATCAATTCCTTACTCTTCAAAACCATCTGCATTTGTTATTTATCCTTTTATACACTCAGGTTTTTCCTTTGATCCTTCACCTGACTGCAATGTTTAGTTTATTGCCGTGGGCGAAGATGTTGCTTAATATTATGGCATTAGCATTATAACACTGAGCGGATTTCAGGGCTATTTGTGTTCTTTTGTCAAAACATGTTGAAATCAATTCTCTCTGTACTCTACAAAGCTGAATTACTGAAATGAATCAAACTTGTTGTACATTTTACAAATTCCTCCCAACCAATATTTCATATATTTTGTAAACAACCTGTGTATTACTTAAGTCAGTGATTCTGTAATGCATGATCATTGTTCCCTTTGATTTTGCCTCACGTCATATATTCTACATGTGAAGACACACATAAAAGCCACTTCCAGAAACACACACAGGATGAGCGATTTATAGCGTGACATTGAAAATTCCCTTTGATCTTCATGTTAGCAGAAGTAGAGCTGTTTACTAGTCACTGAGTGAGCATAGAAAACATTATGCATGCACAGTATCTCAGTAATGCACATACAGATTAGTGAGTGAGTACAAATAATGTTTAGTAGGCTACATGAAAATCACTGTGAGACTATTTACTGTCATACTGAATCCGCTCTGATAACCCATGAAACCTCAAATGACTACAGTCATTAACAGGACTTAAATGCTAACCTTCTGAATACTGCTTCCTGAAAGAGCGGTAGAAAATGAGTGGGTGTTGTTCAGATTGCAAGGGAGAAGATACAGGCAGAGGAATGAAGAGAAAAAAGAAAAAAAGCAATACCAAAAGAGGGTAAGAATGAAAGAGACAAAGTTATGCTTAACCAGTTTTATTTGCTGCTGCGGGTCTCACATCAAATTGAAACTACTATTTTTGGTTTTCTCATTTCAAGTGTGCAAACGTTTGGCTGTGTTTTCCTGTTATATGAGCCTATATTGTTTGTTGTTACTTGTTCTGGGGCCATAAAAGCCCAAAATAGTTTATTGGCCATTTACTCATTGTAGGAGCCAATAGCTTCAGTTTAAGATGATGGATGATACTCAATAAATCAGGTAGCAATGGTGTCTCCTAAATCTCTGTTATCTACTTCCTCTTTCAGAATTCTTCCCAGATGGACTTCCTGTGTTGCCCTGGAGACCATTCATCACCGTGACAACCATGTACATACCACCTGCAGCTTTTGCTTGAGTCTATTATTACAAGTAGATATGCTGCTTGATGCACAGCAACCTGTGCACGCATATGCATAGGTTACATATTCATGAGGAGGACAGGGTGAGACATTAAGCTGTCTTTGGCTCTGTTCTACTGTAACAATGTAAATGTCCCCTCTGTGGGACTAATAAAGGTATTCTGATTCTGACATGAGAAGGGGGATGCTCATCAAAACAAATATTACCTATATTTCTCAAGTCAAACCAAATGAAAATATTACGTATATGTCTGTATATCCTCATTTATTTATTTTTACTTTAACTATTTTACAGAGACTCACTTGCACAACTTAGTATCACTTTAGGCTTTACACATCCTACCAGGCTTGGATTTTCGTCATTTTAGGGGCAAGGCCATTTGGCCTTTGGTGTCACACATTTTTTCAGCGCGCAAAGGCCACATGCCAGGGCACAAAGGCCATTGAGGAAAAAATTAGGATTTGGAGCTTACAAATAAATAACTTCACTTTCTAATGACAAAAAACAAATCACTTTTTTAATATCAATAATCGTATCATCATATACTGTAGGCCTATGCCTCCTTAGTATTCATATATACCATGATATATACAATGAAATACTTTACTTTGAATAATTAGTGTTTGGTATGTTTTCCATCTACTACTTTTCCCATTCACAAATCCGAAATGAAATCTAAAAATCAAAAATTCTATTTATATGTAACAAATATATTCCTTTTCAGAGCAGAAGAAAGGGTCAAACTCTGCACATACATCATTCAGCAGTGCACAGTGAAGCTCCAACATCCAACTGTATGAACAAGCAATACTTTGAAATGCAAAAGTGTGTGTGTGTGCATGTGTCTCTTTAATCAACTCCTCACAGCTCCTCATATCTGTTCAGAAACTAGACAAAAGTTAAACAAGTACAAACAACAGACTCTCTCTGTCATGACGAATACAGTCGCTGCTTTAATTCTGTCTTTAGGACGTTGTTGTGAGTTTGGACGGAGCAGCTACAACGTTAGTTTAGCCTGATCGATCCAATCTCCATTCACAAAACGCACATTTTAAAAGGTTTTGCATGCCGTCTTGTCTGCACACTTGTCAAAGCATTAAAGCATGGTTTTTGCTAACCGTTATCAGTATTTAGTTACTTCGGCATCATTTTTGAAACGTGTATTACAATTAAATCACGGTAACATAGGTTAATTTGGTCGTAGTTGGTTTTCCACCAGTGTTCATCTGAACACTAACAGCCTGAGACACAAACTGGCTGAACTCAGGCAGCTATTCATGAACGGTAAGGCAAGCATATTATGCTTTTCTGAGACCAAATTGGACAATTCCATTACAGATTCAGAGATTGAAATTGAAGATTATCTTGTAGTGAGAAGGGACAGGAATGTGAATGGAGGTGGTGTCTGCATGTACATACATACTGTAAAGACACCAATTTCAAAAACCGTACTGACTTGCATCATGAAAATATTGAATCTGTGTGGGTTGAAATTCTTTTTGACAATGCTAAATCTGTAATAGTCGGGACAATCTATAGACCACCGGAACAGAGTGACTTTTATGATACATTAGATGGGTGTTTGGCTGATGTGGGGGATGTAGAGACAATTATTATTGGAGACTGGAACACGGATATGCAACGTAAAGACACGTCCGTCTTCAAGTCCTTCAGTAGGATTTGTGATCTGCACGGCTTCAGCCAGCTAATCACCCAACCCACCCGGGTATGTGAAACAACACAAACTACCATTGATCTCATTCTGACCTCTGACAAGTCCAGGATCTCCAGTAAAGGGGTTATAGCATGCGGGTTAAGTGATCATTATATGATATTCTGTACCCGCAAAAAGCTAAAACAAAGGGCCGGCTGTCACAAAACAGTCATATCTAGAGACCTCAAAAACTACTCTAGCGAGGCCTTTAACCTAGAACTGGAGAGCCTGGACTGGTCAGATGAGCTCAGTGGTACACAAGTTGAAGAAACATGGCTTGGTTTCAAAAACAAATTCTCTGCAATACTCAATGATTTGGCCCCCCTAAGAACAACCAGGGTAAAAAATCGCGTTGAGCCGTGGATGCACTCCGGCATACTGACCGCCATGAAAACCAGAGACAAAAAATGCTCTGAGTTTCATAAAAGTCAGTCAATGCTTTCCAAAAGCACGAGCAGTGAACTCCAGGCCCACGTGACTGAACTCAAAATTGAAAGAAACAGACTAAGAAATGACGTAAGCTCCATGATCAAAACTGCCAAAAAGAATTTCATCAATGTCAAAACTGAGGAAAACAAAAATAAACCCCGTGAACTTTGGCAATTACTCAATAACCAGCTTGGCTGCAGTAAAAAACTCAAAACGAGATTTTCTAACTTAAACATAAAGACAGATAACAGGCTCATCACAGACAAACTGGATGTGGCCAAGTACTTGAACATTTTTTTCACAAACATAGCCACAACTCTTGTAAATAAATTACCCTCCCACTCAGGGCTTTTTGGAGTAGATCACATCATGACCTACTACAAAAACCTAGGGGTACGCAAAGATTATTTCAGTCTAGCAAGGGTAACAACAGCAGAGGTACTCATTAAACTGAGCGCCCTCCAACCTAACAAGGCCACTGGCCACGACAATATCCCCTCCAAATTCCTCAGAGACACAGCAACCGCCATCTCACCAGTCATAGCTCACATAATTAACCTCTCCATAAAACAGGGAAAAGTACCCAAAGACTTCAAAATTGCAAGAGTAACCCCCCTGCACAAAAAGGGCAGCAAATTGGACCCAGGCAACTACCGCCCTGTTTCTATACTTACCTCCATCTCGAAAGTCATGGAAAAAATAGTATATGAACAGGTCGAAAAGTACCTCGCGGAAAAGAAACTAATCTATGAATTTCAATCTGGCTTTAGAACATCCCACTCCACTGACACATGCCTTCTTTATTTGAGCGACCACATCAAACAAGAGGTGGACGAGGGCAAGTACTGCGGCATGGTGATGCTGGACCTACAAAAGGCTTTCGACACTGTCAATCACCCCATTCTGATTGACAAGCTAAAAGCAATTGGTTTTGATAAACTATCGGTGAGCTGGATGCAATCCTACCTGGAGGGGAGAGAACAGATGGTGGAGGTAAACGGTACTCTGTCCCCCCCCCTCCCAGTGAGCTGTGGTGTTCCACAAGGAAGCATATTAGGTCCGTTACTGTTCCTAATTTATGTAAATGACATGTCATCAGCATGTGACTGCAACTTGTTCCTGTTCGCGGACGACTCAGCCCTGCTGGTCTCTGACAGGAACAGGTTGCAGGTTGAAAAAACCCTCAGCTCCGAGCTCGGCAGAATCTGCACCTGGCTCGCCGATAATAAATTATCATTACACCTGGGTAAAACAGAGTCCATTCTCTTCGGTTCGAAACATAATCTCAGCAAATCCGACGACTTCTCAGTTGCAGTGGGTGACATTATTGTCACAAGTAAGAAGGAAATTACATACCTAGGATCTATTCTTGAGGCAAACCTCTCCTGTGACAAAATGGCATCCAATGTAATAAAAAAAGTCAATCAAAGAACTAGATTCCTATACCGGGTCTCCTCTCTGGTAAACAAAAACACCCTGAAAACTCTGGCAGGAGCACTCATTCAAGGGTACTATGACTATGCTTGCACGTCATGGTACCATAGCACCTCCAAGGCGCTAAAAATATAACTTCAAACATCGCAAAATAAACTGGTCAGACTACTGCTTGACCTTTCATCTAGAACCCACCTCACCTCTGCCCACTTTGACAACCTAGGATGGCTTAGAGTAGACGACAGAGTACAGCTACTTGCAATGGGCCTGGTCTACAAGATCCACTACACCTCTATGGTACCCATGTACATGTCAAAATTCTTCCCAAAGGTCAAGGAATACCATGATCATAACACCAGAGGGAGCTCCACAAATCATGTGAAACCCAGATTTGGCACAAAAAAGGGGGAATACACGTTTCGCAATTATGCCACATCAAGGTGGAATGCTCTCCCCACAACTGTAAAGGAAAGTAAAACTATACTTACCTTCAAAACCTCTCTTAAAGAGCACCTTCGGGGGAGAGCATTGCAAAACTGGCCCCGGTAATGGTACAAATCTCAACCTGTCGTTCAATGGACAGCTTCCCCCCCCATCTATGTATATACTCGCATTTTAGACTCTGTTACTAACTGTATATCTGTAGACTTGGTATGTCTTAAATGTCCGGTTAGGATGTATTAGAACGAAATCTAAAATGAAAATTGTAAACAAGCAATCTGTATGTAAAAAAAAACACCTGTATGTAAATTGTAAATAAGCCATCTGTATGTCAAATATGTCTTATATGTCTTAAATGACATGATTAATTGGAAATGGGGGACCCTGATGTAAACAAGACGAAAGTCTTTCTCTGGTCTGCATCCCCTTAACAATTGTATGTTTTGAGCTGTACTGTACTGTACCCAATATACAAGCTGTTAATAAACTTTTCAATCAATCAATCAATCCACCACAGTATTTACATGGATATAAGCCCCGCCCCCTCTCCAGCGCGTCCTGTTTGAATGACAGGAGTAAACACAGCTGACAGCCGCGGTGAAACTCCAGCGGTTACGGCCCGTCCACACTACAGCGTCTGCAGCGTCTGCAGCGTCGACAGCTTCAATCTGCCCATTCACTTTGAATGGGGTGACGTCACGTTGCCGCTTTTTTTCGCCGAACTGAATTGTGGATAGCAGAGCGGTCCGTCTCCGGCGTCAGAAGTTGAACAATGTTCAACTTGAACAATGAACAATGTTCAACTTCTGACTCCGGAGACGCCGGAGGAGCCAGCGCCAGCCAATCAAATCCCGTTTCGGAAAATCTGACAGATCAAGCCGTAGCCAATCAAACCGCGTCTAAGCTGGGAGAGATATCCCGCCGTTCATTTCTATATTTCAAAAAAAGATGGAGGAGAAACTAATTATCGCCGTAGCGATTCACCTGGTTTTGTATGACCAGACCCTCTTCACCTACCCGGATACAAACCGGAGGAACCAGGCATGGAGGGAGGTGGCAGAGACAGTGGGTGAAACTGGTAGGTTTTCGCCTGTTTGGGGAGTTTATATATATATTGCTCCCATAAAATCCCCGCGGGTTTTTGCTTTCTATGTCGGGGGCGGGAGATACATGTGATTAATTGTTGGTCGCGGTGCTTGAATACAATCCCCAAGCTTCAGACACGCCCAGCTCCAAGCTTTTTTTGAAGCTGTAGTGTGGACGCTCCGTTAGAGCGATGAGAATATTTGCATCGCGTCCGTTGTGAACGCAGCATAATGCAGTTCAGAAACCACTGTTCTGACGCTTTTAAAGCAACTTTTAACAGTGCGAGGGGCCCAAAGGCCACGGTGGCCGTAGGACGTACAATTATTTGTGGGGCATAACGGCCAGACCGAGGGGCTACGACGGCCATGGCCGTCATGGCCGTCATGGCCGTCATGGCCGCCGTGAAAATCCCACCCTGCATCCTACACACGGTTCCGTTGGAAGCTTCAACGGAGACGCTTCCCATTCACTTTGAATGGGGTGACGTCACGCTTTGCCGAACTGCATTGTGGTTCCGTTGCTCGCGCTGAAAGTTGAGAAAAGTTCAACTTTTCAAGCGTCGACTGAAATCACACGGATGTTAAAGGATAAAAATAACTTAGACACTTACGGAGCGTCCACACTACAGCTTCAAAAAAAGCTTGGAGCTGGGCGTGTCTGAAGCTTGGGGATGTTATTCAAGCAACACGACCAACAACCAATCACATGAATCTCCCGCCCCCGACATACAAAGCAAAAACCCCCGGGGATTTTATGGGAGCAATATATACATATAAACTCCCCAAACAGGCGAAAACCTACCAGTTTCACCCACTGTCTCTGCCACCTCCCTCCATGCCTGGTTCCTCCGGTTTGTATCCCGGTAGGTGAAGAGGGTCTGGTCATACAAAACCGGGTGAATCGCTACGGCGATAATTAGTTTCTCCTCCATCTTTTTTTGAAATATAGAAATGAACGGCGGGATATCTCTCCCAGCTTAGACGCGGTTTGATTGGCTACGGCTTGAGCTGTCAGATTTTCCGAAACGGGATTTGATTGGCTGGCGCTGGCTACTCCGGCGTCAGAAGTTGAACATTGTTCAACTTCTGACGCCTGAGACGCCGGAGACGGACCGCTCTGCTACCCACAATTCAGTTCGGCGAAAAAAAGCGGCAACGTGACGTCACCCCATTCAAAGTGAATGGGCAGATTGAAGCTGTCGACGCTGTCGACGCTGCAGACGCTGTAGTGTGGACGGGCCGTTAAGTACAAATAGTCTCACACACACACATACACACACCAGTTGCTTTACTCATTAAAAGCAGTTTCCATGGCATTGAGAGCCGAGACATTGTTCCTGTTCATGAAAAATCAGGCAATTAAAGCAAGAACTTGTTGCAAATTATCTGGAAATGACTCTACAGAAACAAAACCCTCAATAACAAATAAATCAATTTAAAATGGTCGCTCTAATAAATGTGTGTGTTTATATTCAAAAAACATAATTGATAAAAGAAAAATAACAAATTGGCCTACGGGGACATTTGGAATTATTTTCTAATCATAGAGGTTTATTGGAATACATCATTGCTGTGGGCTAAAGCAAGATAAATGCCACAATATATACAGTACTGTAGTATTCAGATATACATGGAATCTACAGTGAATTAAAACAGTAGCATTGGCATGGAAGGAAGTCTTTTCATTCCTAAATGACACAGCAACAGTTTTACAGATGTAAAATTGTTAAGAGGAGTTTCACTGCGGCTGTCAGCTTTTTACTCCTGTCATTCAAACCAACACACTCCACACAACACACTCCATAAACGTCCAGGAGCGACGCTTGGTCAGGGTCCCCGAGGCGTGCAGTTGGGACGCTCCTAGGCTCCTTCAGCTTCATAAAGGGACGCAAATAGCTTTCAACTGATTGCAATGTATTCCCATCTGCGGCGGGATTTGACGCTCATGGAAGCACAGCATTCGTTTGTGTCGGCTGCCCTTAAAGGCAATGTGAGCGATGGTGTAGTCCTAAACGATAGCTGGGGATTCTGGGTAGTGTAGTGTCTTCTGCCATCCTTTACTCCGAAAAAACATTTGTTTCTCCGAATCGAAGGGGAAAAAATACAAAATCATTGCACACAATTTAAACCAATCAATGTTGTGTAATTAACAAGGATAATCTGGTGTTTTTGAGTCGATGAGTAGTGCAGATATCACTGTAAAATCAATCGACAGTAAGGGGAATACTTACTTCCGGGTGTACAATTCTCAGTTATCCAATGGGAATGGACGCTCACATTGCCTTTAAGGGCAGCCCAGAGCCCTAGAGAGATAAGAGTTACGACACTCTTCGATGTCGCCGCCAGCCGGTCACGTGGTTTATGTATGCCGGGATAGTTCCAAACGCACTTCCGTGGCAATTCTTCTCTATGGCAAAAACAGCACAAACATGGTCAAAATAGTCATAGATTAAACCAACGCTGTTATTTTTTAAAGATTGCTTTCATATTGACATGATGTGGTTACACTTTGTATGGATTGGCACTATTTACAAGTTTCGTTATTTAACGATATTTTGAGGGGAAAGTGTGGTAGCACAAGCAGGCTATGTTGCTGTCACTGCCAGGGCAGTCACGTCCGTAGTATAGTTGCGCTGCGCTGTCATGTTCTTCTATGGGACAGACAGACAGCAGCGATTGCGTTATTGAATGGTAGGCTACATATATATAAAAAAAACACACACACCCAAGTACTTTTTCAGCTGTAATTGCATTATTGCATACTTTTTATTGACAGTTTTGCATTTGGAGAGGCAGGGTGACAACGGAAAGCTTGGTAGCTTATTACTTAGATACGTTTTACATTTTTGGAGGGAAACGCTTGTGTTCATGTTAGCATGGGTAGCATGATCATGTTAAGACTATGAATATCATTTTACCACAACAGTGGATGAACAATTGATATATGTGTTTGAATAAGAACAACAGGAAGAACAAAGTAAAAGCGACGAACAAATGTGTGAACAAGTATTAAGAACAGTGTATGGAAAAAGTGATGTGTGTTAGAACAAAACAAAGTAAAATGAATGAGAAGGAGAACAAAGAGGGTTAGGGTTCAACAGAAAAAGATTAATTCAGCCAAAAAACACAATTTGATTAATCTAAAGTGTAAAACAATCTTCAACATAGACCAAATTAGTGCCCTTGGACAACAAAACATATGGTGGGGCAAAGAAACGATAAATTAAATTGAGAGAGTGGGAGACTGAAAATGATTACTATGATAAATATTCAAACTATTTACAAAACTATTTACAGAAGCTCCTATTGAACCATGGTTCAACAGAGCAACAAAAACAGGTTTGTCAACAATACAAATTTAAATGACGAGGCCACTTTGCCAGGGGAAGGTGATCCAGCGATGAGACAATAAAAAAAAAAGAGAAACTGAAAAAAGCTATTCATATTAGGTTCTGTTGAGGCACTACAGGATATAAAACCTTCGAAGCCATGACCTCTGCTTAGAGGAGAATGCAGCACATCAAGGAGTCAGGAGTGTGAATAACACATTTTGGCCAAAACAAATTGTTGCTTACCAGTTCAGTGGCTGAACAATGGACACCAAAAAGTGAAAAACAGAAGCATAATTGTGCGAACAACAATGGGGGGGGGGGGGGGGGGGCATTTTACAAATATTTACAACCAACTATTTACAAAAAAAGCAACTATTTATAAAAAAGCAATACTATTTACAAAAAAGGGTTAGGGTAAGCAACTATTTACAAAAAAGCAATACTATTTACAAAAAAGCAATACTATTTACAAAAAAGCAATACAGAACTCTAGGGCATCCAGGAGCCTAACCATTTTGAAAAAAACAAAAAGGTTCCTTTGTGAAAGGGACATCCTCTTCATCTGTTACCTGGGCCCTAAAAAGCAGAGCAAGAATAGGAACAGTGGTGAATAAGGGGAGAGAATACAGTTGGGAGCAGACTGAACAGAGGACATAGCAATATTCATGTTAAAATGTTTGCACAACAAATATTATGGCACTTTCGTTTATATTGCAATTTAATAGATCAGTTGTCATACCATGATTGGATGTGCAGCATTTGGATGCTCTAATCGATCCGAGAAGGGGTTCCGGATGTATGGCTCCCCTAAGGACGTAGAGCGAAGGAAGAGATGGATGGCAATGGTCAACAGACAACAACAGTCAAGGAGTATGCCTCCAGCTGTTAATGTCTGGAATGATGACCACACCTATTATGGCACATCAAACATTGGTATGATATATGAAGCTAACAATGTTTCCCATGTTATATAATTCAAGGATAGACTACACTCCAAATGCAACCTTCAGATTATACAGCTTCAAAACTACCAGGGTTCAGGGATTCTCTGAAGATTCATATACCACATGTAGATAATCTACAGATTTCTTCATACTTTAACATTGCCAATAGACGAACTTAGATGAATGTCACTATAGGAGTGTAGTGTACCCTTAAATGACAATAGGTACACATGTAAAGGCAGCATACACATATAACAGCAAGATTGCCTTGTTATTGTTACAGAGATTCAGGGAGATATTGAGGTGGAGTTTCAAGGGAATGAAAGGGACATAACAGACAGAGAGAGTGAGACAGATGTCAGCAGACTGCCAGGGGCCAGTATGTCAGGGGCCGACAATCAAGAGGCCACCTTACCAGATATCAGTGTGCCAGGAGCCAGTCATTCAGGGGTCAGCTATGAAGAGGCCAGTTTGCCAGGGTCAGGTGCTCCAGGGACCAGACTGCCAAGGGCCAGTTGTGACCGGGCTCACGTGGAGGATCTAATGAGGCAACTGAGAAGGGAGAGATTACTAAGAAAGAGAGCAGAGAGGGCTCTGGTAAACTAGAAAAGGATTAATTCGGCATTAAAAAAACCCCACTTTGATTAATCTAAAGTTTAAAAAAATCTTCAACACAGACCAAATTAGAGCCAGATTACCGTCCATCTGATGAGGTTTTCACCCTTGTTCAGTGCTGGAATTGGGCCGGTACTCACCGGTACGCAGTACCGGCACTTCTGGTTCTGACCCATGGAGTACCGGCACTTCTTGCTCAGTACCGGCATGCTGGCGGTACTCCGGTACTCATGCACCGTGCCAGTACTCAACACTCTCCCGCCGTTCTTATTATACATCCATATATATATATACAGCCGCCCGGTACTCAGTAGATGCGTCATGAGGTGCCGAACGGACATTCTCATCGCTCTAACCGCTGGAGTTTCACAGCGGCTGTCAGCTGTTTACTCCTGTCATTCAAACAGAACGTGCTGGAGAGGGGGCGGGGTTTATCTTCTCCATGTAAATACTGTGGTGGAAACGACTATGTCAAAATTAACCTATTTGACCGTGATTTAATAGTAATACACGTTTCAAAATAATAATAATGCCGAAGTAACAACATACTGAAAACTGTTAGTAAAACCATGTTTTAATGCTTTACAATTTACATACCTAGATGCACGTGTGTTGTGTTTATGCAGTGCAACTCCCACCCAGTGGGTGGCTATGTAGAGTGATAGAACAGAGCAGGCACGCCCCCGAGAGAAGGAAAGCAAGTCACGTCACAAATTAGCATTTCTAAAATGTTAGCGTGGATTAATAAAAGTGCAAAAAGACAGCGGTTGTCGCCGGAAGAAACTTCAAATACAGAGAATGCTGTGCCTGTGTTGGAAATTGTGTCTGATGGGGAGCTTTCTTTGGTTGATCCTCCTGCTCCAAGTTCTAGTGCATTAGCATTAGCACTAGCTCCGCCGCCTCCTCCAGAGCCTCTAACGTTAGCTGCTGCTGGCGCAACTGCCACCACCAACACCGGGCAAAGCGATGCACCTGACTGCTGGACAACGGACCAGGTGCAATATTTTTGCAAGACCAATGCATGGCTCCTTCTTAAAGATAAGAAGCTAGGATGTCGGATATGCAGAGTTGTCAAATCTTTGGGAATACACACTGGACAAGGACTGAAACTGTCAACTGAATGGGGTGAGTGTGCAGTCTCTCATTTCGGTGTTGACAAGGGCAAACAACAAGCTAGCCTGAGAAAAAAAATCAAAGAACATAAAGAATCACAAGCCCATGTAAAAGCTGCTGACATCCTTACATCTGCTTCACGTGAAACTATTCAACATCAAGTGCAGTCTATGCATAAATCTGAATTAGACACCACTATCAGAGTTTTTCGAACGGCATATAAAATTGGCAAACATAGCCGGCCATTCACAGACATGCCAATTGATTTGAATGTACAGAAACTGAATGGGCTGAACGTGGGCAGGGTTTTGCACTCCAATAAAACCTGTGGCGAAATCATCGACCACATAGCTCATGAGCTGAAGAAAAAAATGGCAAAAGACATTACAGAAAACCAAAGAAAACTGTGTTTTGGTCGATGAATCTACCACTATTAGTGGTAAAACGGTGCTTGTTGTGTGTCTACGCTCAGCATTAGCTGATGTTGAGCCCGAAACGTTTTTTTGGGAGCTGATCGAGTTGGATGGAACAACGGCTGATGACATCACAAAGGCGTTAATGGAGTGTCTTGGAAGAGATTTTAACGAGGACTTTTTAGGTCAGTGTTTCGTTTCTTTTGCATGTGATGGGGCTTCAGTCATGCTAGGGAAGAGAACAGGCGTTGCTACCCAGTTGTGTAGTAAATTCCCAAGCCTGTTTGTGTGGCACTGCTCCAATCATCGTCTAGAGCTGGCAGTCGGGGATGTGGTCAAGGAGGTCTCAGGGCTCAATCATTTCCAGATCTTTTTTGACAAACTCTATTCCTTGTTCCATGCCTCCCCCAAAAATCAGAGGCAGTTAGCGCAGTGTGCGCAAGCAGTCGGACAGCATCTCCTGGTGATAGGGCGTGTTTTGTCCATCCGCTGGGTGGCTTCAAGTGAAAGGAGCGTCAGAGCAGTCTGGGAAAACTACCGAGTGCTTCATGATCACTTCACAAATGCTGCAAACGACACGAGCAGGGATTCCAGAGACAGAGCAAAGTACAAGGGCCTGGATGATGTGCTCACATCTGCAACGTTTGTCAGCAATCTGGGACTGATGTACGATGCGCTCACAGAGCTCAGCGACCTCTCTCGGCAACTCCAAAAAAGAGAGATGACACTGCCTACAGCAGATAGGCTCTTAACTCGAGAAATACGAGTTTTTGAATCCATGGTCACCATGCCTGGCCCACACATGACTACAGTTCATACAGCTCTAGCTGAGAAGTCCTTCAAGGGTGTTGCCCTGCGTGAGAATGGCAGGCTTGTACAGATTCATGCAGGTCAGTTTTTCCGCAGTATGGTAGAGAATCTGAGACACAGAATGACTTCCACAACCTCCTCTCATGTCAGCACAAGAGAAATCCCATTACATGGCCGGGAGGCCCGGGACAATCAGCTAATCCAGGACATGAAAGTTATCCATCCTGGAAGTTGGCCTGAAGAGAAGTTAGACGTACAGTATGGGGACGTAGAGGTGCTACGTTTGTGCGAAGTGCTGAAAGTGGACAGAAGAGAGACTGTTCAGGGCTTTCGCGAATACAAGGAAACCAGGGCATCCCGTACACCTGCTGCCATGGAGCCTCTACTGAAAGCAGTCCGAACCATCGCTGTCTCCACTAGTGAGTGTGAGCGGGCATTCAGCTGCATGAACGATATCCTTACTGCAAAAAGGAATGCTCTCTCTGTCAGCCGACTGTCCAGCCTGGTTTTCATTAAATGTAATGGACCATCACTAGGACAGTTCAATCCGGAACAGTATGTGAGGTCCTGGCTGGCAAAGGGAAGGAGAAGTGCTGATGAAAGAGCCTGTCCAGCTCCAGCCCCTGATACTGATGTCCCCAAGGCCTTCTGGAGCCTTTTCTAACAATGTGAAGTATATTGCAAAGCAGCTCACCCAGTGAGAAGACTTTTGGCATAATGTGCCGATTTGTACAGATCCTGGAGATAGAAGGACTTCAGACCAACCAGGGAGTTATCTGATCAGCTTGGTGTTCAATGTAACTCTTTACCATGGCTCAGACTTTGTTACTTGCAGTTACAGTTTCTCATTTTAGATTGTGCAAATTTTGCATTTGTTTTTACATGTTCTTTGTTCATGCTCTTTATCATTTTTCTGAGTTGGAAAGTTAGATTGCATCATAGTTTACTTTATACATATTTGTATTCTTCAGTGGTGAAGTATATTGCAAAGCAGCTCAGCCATGTGAGAAGACTTTTGGCACTTTTTCGTTTTTTCGTTTTCTGAGTTGGAAAGTTAGATTGCATTCAAAATGTACAGAAATACTTAATTTTGTTAAAGCTTTTTATAAAAAATGCTTCTGACCAGAGCTTTGTTTCCTTGTCATTAATGTTGAACACCACCAGAGGGGCTCTCACCTGAAAGGTCTCTGCTTCATGTGTCTTCAGCAGAAGATCTAGACTTTGATTGCTATATTTTCAGTTAATATTGACCTTACTGAGCTTTAGCCATATCCGCTGCCTATCATAACAAATGTTAAGTACAGTGAACCTTTCTAAAATATACAGTAGTAAAGAGACAAACCCACCAGCATTATAGTAGCCAAATTCTTGTTTGTGGGCTGTATATATAAAATTGACTTGAAAAAGTTGCTGATTTTAGAGTACTGGCACCTTTTTCATTCCAATTCAAGCACTGCCCTTGTTCAGAACGTGGAGCAGCTGTTCCGTGTGAGGACGAGCGATTCCCTCATGGAGTCCTCAAATGCAGTGTCACAGCTGGAACAAGAAGCCATGTTGCTGGACAGCAACCTTCCCTCATGCCATGACCTGAAGAAAAAAATCCTCTCAACATACATCAGGCTGAGGTTAAGGATTGCATCAAAGTGCATCAGGGCTGAGAGGAAGGATAAACATAAAGGGTATCTTGGCAGCAAGAGTCAGAGTAAGAAGGCAAAGAAGACCCAACAGACCTCTGCACCGAAGGTCATAACACCTTACTCGTTGCCATCGATGTACTTGGCATCTCCATTCCCGGTCCACCGTCAGCAGCCTCCAGGCTCCTCTTCTTTCAGCAGTCATCACCTGCAGCCGTTGCCAGCACCAGCCTCCTTCAGCAGCAGCACCCTCCAGCAGCAGCACCCTCCTCCAGCAGCAGCACCCTCCGCCAGCAGCAACAGCCATGGCTGACATATGAGGCTGAATAAAAGAAAGTGCTAATTATTTTTATTTTTAAGTGTTTCTTTTGTTAAAAATAAACATTTTGGATGCATGACCATGTTTTAGGCTCATCTTTCATTCACTGCTGTAGAGTAGCCTATTCAGTAGGCTATTATTTTTTTAAGACTGAATAATACATTTGAAGAACAATCATTAAACTAGTGTGTATATTACAATACAAAGGAATCTATCCTAGCATGCCATCAAGCATTAAAAAGTAGCGCTAGGTTAGTTGTACAGTACAGATGAGTTAACACGGAACAGTACAAAAAAAACTAAGTACAGTCAACATGTCACATAATGAAATGTTAGTAGGCCTATATCCCAAAATTCAATGAAATATTAAATAAAATATTTATCACAAACGCCACCTCATGTCTACTAGTGCTAGCAGTTAAGTCATATCATTATTGTAAGTCGCTTTTGTAGTGAAATATTTGTATTTATTCATGTTAGCAAACTATGGATAAGCTTAAAATGGGAATAATTTGGGTAAAACTGTGAGCTGGATTTGGGGCCTGTTGACATGTGTTTTTGAGGACAAAGGAAGATGGGGGAAGGTGAGAGCATGTCTTGAGTTGCATTCAACTTAGATCTAGCTACAGTGATTGGGGAAACCTAAGGTCTAAGGTGTTAGGGATATTTGGGGCTGCCAATCAAGGAGGTCCAAATGGGAGGATCTGATAACTCCTCCCATTGTCAAAGAGTATAAACACAGACACACACGCGGTGTTCAGCCTCTTTCCTCTGGCTGGCTCACGTGCAGGTAAATTCGGGATCCCAAAGATTAACTGTATTGAATTTGTACTGTATTGATTGTATTGCATTGTCATATTACCATTAAAGTAGATTAACGGTTACTTGGTAGCTCTGGATTCCTTCCTGTATTAACCAGCTTGATAGGGACGCGCGGAGATTTGAAAAGCGGACCAGATATCCCTTTAAATCTCTAACAAATGGTGACCCGGACGTGCCAGATATAACGAAGCTGAGGAAGAATCCAGACGACCAGAAAGTTTAAATGGAATATACAATGCATATTTTACTATGTTAGGAAAGTTATATACAAAACGTGAACGTTGATCGCCAGGTAGACGGAAAGTCCTGCGTAACGTAAATAGAGCAGTTTGGCGCGGATCTGCAGGTAGTTTATTCCTGAGTGGCGTGGAGACGGTGCAGTTTGTTCGGTGCGAGGTTTGATTCCTGCACGACAAAACCTGGAAACACGATATTTTAGATCGGGTCGCCGTTTAAAACTGGGGTTAAATAACAGACCAAGGCTGAAAGCTAAAAGCCAGAGGTCTGTTATATGTTAAATCGGGGGAGAGCGTTTCCCTTTGTCTGTAAACTTCTGCTGCTGCCATCTAGTGGCTGAAAGGGAGTATCACACCCTTGACATTTGTATGGTTTAGCTTCGAGCTTCGAGTTTAATCTGTAAACTTCTGCTGCTGCCATCTAGTGGCTGAAAGGGGGTATCACACCCTTGACATTTTTCATTACATTGCTGGCCGGTATTGAAGACGGGAAGCACGTTAATAGTAACAACGACAATAGCCCAGTATATTAATTAGAACTGATTTTGGAAAACTGGTACAAAACAATAAGGAATTGAACATTTTTTACAACGACAGCACCAGGAGATGAGTAAACTCAAGAATCTGTAGAGTGTAAATACATTGTGAAAAACACATTTTACACTCGAACTGTTTGCACATCATAGACAAGGAATTTAGACAATATAAATAAATGTTCAGAAAGTAGACATAGGCCTACACTTGATTCAAATGTCATTACTGTGATCCGATTGGTGTGCTCTGCAGGTTTACTATTGTTCGAAGTAACAGTGGGATTTAAAATGAGAGAAAATATGGGGATTTTTTTCCCGTAGTGTGTGGAATATGTGATGCTGGAAACATGTAAGTATTTCAGAGTTGTGTTGGGTAAATATGTAACAATGGATGAAACAATTTTTGGAGTGAGTTTTTGTAATATCATTAGTAGACATTAATTATGTTGTTTAGATGAAATTTAACAACTAAGACAGATAGTATGATTAGAAAGAGACAGAGTGGAAAGGGTTGGATTTATTTAACATCAGTGTGCTAGACTTCTTATAGGTAAGGTGTCCCGAGACCTGGACTCCCCCTCTGAGTTAGAAATGCTTCGATCCCGACCCTCCAAGCAGACAAAAGACCTAACCCAACAGGAGACTCCTCCTTCTCCATCGTACAGACAGAGAACCAGAGCTGAACCAACAACAACAACAAGACTACATCAAGACTGCAGCCAGAACTATCTCCACCTGTGGCATCCAGAACCAAACAGCATGCTGACATACAGAGAGATACTCTCATCAGCCCCTCAGACAGGACATGAGAGCAGAATCCGCCCTCCATAAAAACAGCAGAGAGACTGTAAAGGAGGAGTGCAACAACAGTGGCATGATGGGGCTGCAGATGTAACTGGGCCAATGGCTGCCTAAAAAAGTTACAGCGGATGGATTCAACAGCTGATGGACTGAAGAGAAGACAGAATCAGAGGAGTTGGCATGGTCGATTAGAAGTGAGGAGGCCGGGGTCACGGCTTGAGAAAACCAGGGGAGGAGAAAAGGAGAACGGGAATGAGTGAGTTTACACATAAACACACTTATTCACAAAACGCACGTTTAAATAACTTGAATTAACTTCATAAATACGTAAAGATAGAAAGATGTATTAATCAATTGGTAAATAAAAAATAGCAGTAAAGAGGAAACTATTAAAGTAAAATGATAATCATCCTAAAACACACTGACAGAGTAGAACCATATTCTTCAATATTTTCATCATGTTAACAAATCATTCTTTAAGAGATTTTTATTCACGTGTGAATAAAGTAGCGATCTCATTGGTTACAATATTGATCACCATTAAAAGGATAGTTTTAGGAACCACTCTATAAGACAAATCTTTATTTGTATTAATAATGTTAAAGGGAGAGCTGGTGCCAAGCCACATATACAATTCCAATCTAAAGTGTTGATTTCACCATTGTAGCATAGTTATTACCATAGGAGGGCTTTAAGATGGAAATATAAAACGACTTCGGTTTTAAATCCTTGATAAAGGAGGGAGTAATTGTTGCATGTTCGGACACCCAAGGTTCCACACACTGCTAAAGAGTTTAACATTGTTTTTTAAGTAGACCAGAATTAAAGATAAATGAGTATAATGAGCTATGAAATGCAGAGCGACACAGATCCTAGTAATGTTTTGACTCAAGATAATAGTTATGTACACAAGTTTCTGAAATAGATCATTAGACATTTTAATACTAATTAGGTGTAAATGGATTGCAGTAGTAGTAGTACTCGAAGGAAGTGAGTTTTGTACCAAGTTTCAGGAAAAGTGGGAGGCAGAAGTCCCAATGACAAGTGAGAATCATCTTGAAAATCATAGTTGAAATCGTGACATATTTTTGTAGACAAAGGATACTGGCCTATGCTGAAATGTCAAAGTCTCTGCAGAGCACGACACATGGCCAAAAAAGACGGAGACCAACTGACCTTTGACCCTGACCGACAGTGTAACTTGACAAGGCACTGTGGATGACTGACTCTGGGGTGAAGCTGACCAAACTTGACATGACAACCAGACAGTGTGAGTGTGAATGAATGCCGGCATGTGATCAGTGTAACTGCATGATTCTAAAACAATAACCAACCAAGCATGTTTTTTGGACTAACATATTATTTTGGTGCTCCAAGGGAAACGAGAGGTTTCCTAACAATTCCACAAAAAGGGGAAACCGCACATGTGACCCGGTTATATTTTACTCTCACATGAGTTGGCGGTTTGCAAATGTAAAACAAAAATCTGAAGATTCTGTTTCTTTTAGGCCTGAAGGACGGAGAGGAACACTTCTTTTCACTGAAGTGTTTTACTAGTGGAAATAATGATAATGGATGTCAAATTGTAAATAATGTTCGTTATGTCCCTAACCAATTACCTGACAGTTTTTGTTCCCCTCCCATTACAGGGTTTTGTTACACATGATTTCATGTGTAAAAGGGGGGAGTGTGTATAATGTATAAATGTCAACATGGCTGTAAAATTCACAATTTAAATTTTTCTTTTAAGGATTGACAGAAACCTTCCGCCCCAACCCAGATGTTCAAACTGAGCATTGAATGTAATTAACCTGCTCCATATCTGGGGATAAGATACTGTTTGATGAATGTTGAGATGTTTCTAAATATTGATTTGAGTTATAACAGGTAACACAGAAGCAGTGGCCAAGGGGCTACTGTGAGAGATGTAATTCCAGAATAGAATACCGAAGAAGTTGACCTGTGATAATGAAACAATTTTGTAATAGTTTAACAGACATTAGAGTAACTGAGGTTTGAAATGTAGAAAGAACATATTACAGTTAAAGCTAAAACATAGTAGTGTATTGAGACAGAATTTAATTTAGACAACATCATGTAACTAGCCTGGTAAAGAAGTAAAAGCCATAGACTTTATTGTTTAGGTCATTATGGGGATATACATTTCATCTAAATGTATAATAGAAAGACATTTGATGACAGTTTGTTGGAATTCTGTATTCATTTTTTCAGCTTGATAATATCTAAGCACTGACAGGTAGAAGCAGTATCACCAGGAAATCATTCACTTTGTTAGCATCGTGATTTTGGTTGTTTTTGAATCCATAACATTAGTGTGTTTCTTTACCAGAAACATTAGCAGTTCATATTATATTTGGATTTTAAATAGGATTTCATTTAAAAATAAACACGGATGCTTGTCAGAAATTCAGAGCTATTGAAATATGTTATTTAGTTTACCTAAAGATGTTGAGGTTCTTATTTAGTTGGCACAATCCAAGTATTAAGATTCTGAAGCTGCACTGGCAGATAGGAGGTCTACAATTAATTTAGAAAACCTGTTCACAGACGGCTGTTGTTTCAAGACACCCCACCAACAGGCTCCAAGTGGGTCAAAACAGCTGAGCGTAGGCTTGAGGGAGTTGTATCAGATTTCTCCACACAGGTTGCTGGCGTCAAAAGGGGGACCCGAGAAGCACAAGGCCGACACAGCAGAGTTCGTCTGGCTGAAGGTCATCAGGACAAAGTGGCTCAACCCCAGGCTCTCCGGCCCCGACCGAGTGACCCAGCGGACCTCTTATGCCGTCTGCCTGGGAGAAAAGGGGGACAGCTCGTACCACGGGAGCCAGTGTGCGGCGGGGAAACCACCTGCTAGGACCAGGGGACGACATCAGGACGGACGTGGCCCTGGCAGACTTGGACTACTCGGAAGCAGCGGACTAGAGGAGCAGGACCCTGGAGACATCCTTACAGCAGACGACCCGGGAGGCATCATCAGCGGGCCGGAGAAGGAGGATCGGGAAGACATCTCTACAGCATCGACCCGGAAGCCGCCATCAGCGGGCCGGAGGAGGAGGAGGAGGAAGACATCTCTCTAGCAGGCAGCCCAGAAGCTGCTGTCAGCGGATCGGGGGGACAAAGACACGGCAAGCCAGGACGGCACAGGGGACTTGTCGAGGCAGCATAGGAGTCTACTTCTCTCTGATCAGTTCCACCCGTGAAGGGAAAGCCGCATCTCCCCCTCCCTATTAGCTGTCCTTGTGGGCTATTCCTCCGAGGGGGGTGGGGCTGATGATTTTAGCACTCAGCTGCCCCCTCATGGTTCCTTCACTGCCATGGAAAGTGGTGTTCTGTCTCCATGAAGTTTTCAAGTACTCTAAATACCAGCTTCGGATGGATTTATACAATGTTTGGGGGACGGACACAGTAGAAAAGAATGACAGTGGGTATATTTCAAAATGCCTTGTCTAAGTTTATCTCAGGATTAGATAAAAAGGGGGATTTGTAGTGAAATATTTGTATTTATTCATGTTAGCAAACTATGGATAAGCTTAAAATGGGAATAATTTGGGTAAAACTGTGAGCTGGATTTGGGGCCTGTTGACATGTGTTTTTGAGGACAAAGGAAGATGGGGGAAGGTGAGAGCATGTCTTGAGTTGCATTCAACTTAGATCTAGCTAGTGATTGGGGAAACCTAAGGTCTAAGGTGTTAGGGATATTTGGGGCTGCCAATCAAGGAGGTCCAAATGGGAGGATCTGATAACTCCTCCCATTGTCAAAGAGTATAAACACAGACACACACGCGGTGTTCAGCCTCTTTCCTCTGGCTGGCTCACGTGCAGGTAAATTCGGGATCCCAAAGATTAACTGTATTGAATTTGTACTGTATTGATTGTATTGCATTGTCATATTACCATTAAAGTAGATTAACGGTTACTTGGTAGCTCTGGATTCCTTCCTGTATTAACCAGCTTGATAGGGACGCGCGGAGATTTGAAAAGCGGACCAGATATCCCTTTAAATCTCTAACACTTTGGACAAAAGCGTCAGCTAAATGCAATGTAATGTAATGTAATATCATACAGAAAAAGCCGACTAAGGATGGCTGACACGGTCAGGTTCAGCAGATAAAAACCAAAATAACAATAAAAACACATAATCAAATATCTCTTCGCTGGCCTGGGAGCGCCTTGGGATCCCCCAGTCAGAGCTGGTTGATGTCGCCAGGGAAAATAAAGTTTGGGGCTCTCTGCTGGAACTGCTACCCCCGCGACCCGACCACGGATAAGCGGGAGAAGATGGATGGATGGATGGACACATAATCAATCTAAATCCTGCTTGTTAGTTACCCAGCATCATTGCTATATAAGCTGCTAGCAATTCATTACTGAAATATTACCTTCAAAGCTGACGAAGTCACGCTAGCTAACTAGCAGGCAATGCTAGCAAAATTGGTTGTAACAACCAAGATAAAATATAGATAATTACACTGTGCATATGAAGACCAGTATAAGCATCATAAAGGGCCTCTGATACAATATTGACAGTTGACAATTCAAAAGAGTTCGATATTTCAGCAACTTACCTCTGGAACTAATCGACGCGCCGGCTTGACTCGGTTTGCATTTATAAAGAATGCACAAATGTGTTTAATGGTTATTGTCAGATATGTACTAAGTGAATACATTTTTTCCTGCTCAAGATTAGATTCAACTTTATTGTTATTGCACATATTACAGGTACTGAGACAACGAAATGCAGTTTAGCTTCTAACCAGGAGTGCAACCAGCAGTAAAGTGAAAAGTAATGTACACAATAGACAGAATAAAATATAGAATGAATTGAATGATGAATAAACAGTGAGGGGTATGAATACACTAGATATCAGCCTGTGAGCAGTATGAACAGTGTGTATTAATATGCTAAGATATATAAAGTGTGAAAACGGTAAGCAGTGCAAGTATAGTATAAAATATATAGATATTAATTTCATGATGATAAACATTGTGGAACAATGATGGAAAATGGGACCGGATGTGGCGACGTAAAACTGACACAAAACAACAAACAAACTTTTGCCGAGCCAATTGGAGAGTTTCATCAGCAGCACGGGGTAAAATCCACCAATGAGCGCTCAGCTCGAGATACCAGCGAGTCGTTTCCCATCAAGCATTCCGTTTCCGCAGCCCGTGGAGAGGAACTGCGCCGCCTCGCCGCGCTCTCACGGCCCCTACACACGGCGGCGTGCGTTACCGCTTGGCGGTGGGCGTGTCTGAAGCTTGGGGATTTTTTACGAACAACGCCACCAACAACCAATCACATGAATGTCCCGCCCCGGACATACAAAGCAATGCCTTCATGCTACATCCATGCTGGCTAAATATACTGTCTATGCTTGCTAGCTGTCCATTAAAACGAAGTACACTGGATATAAACTCCCCAAACAGGCGAACACCTACCAGTTTCACTCACTGCCACCTCCCCCCATGCCTGGCTCCTCCGGTTTGTATCCCTGTATGTAAAGAGGGACTGGTCATATAGTACCGCCACGATCATTTTCTCATCCATTTTTTGACATGGGAAATAACTGCGGTCTGGCTCTCCCAACATACACGCGGTTTGATTGGCTAGCGCTTGTAATGTCAGATTTGCATCCGCGGGATTTGATTGGCTGACGCCTCCGTCGAGGCGGCAAAAGTAGAACATTGCTCTACTTTTGCAGCGAGCACCGCGAGAGAAGCTACGCTTTGCTCCCACAATGCAGTTCGGCAAATCGTGACGTCACCCCATTCAAAGTGAATGGGCAGAAGCGTTGAAGCGGCAACGCACGCCACCGTGTGTAGGCTCCGTCAAGGCTGCGGGCGTCTTTGTCCCGCGAGATTTCAACGTCTCATGTAGGCGAGCCTCCAGAGCAAGTCGGACAAAATGACTAACCATCATGCAACGCACTAGCAAGACGTTGATCGCAACTGCGCAGGTCTCGCTTGTCTCAAACAAGCCTAATATCTCTAGGGCTATGGGGCAGCCGACACAAACGAATGCTGTGCTTCCATGAGCGTCAAATCCCGCCGCAGATGGGAATACATTACAATCAGTTGAAAGCTATTTGCGTCCCTTTATGAAGCTGAAGGAGCCTAGGAGCGTCCCAACTGCACGCCTCGGGGACCCTGACCAAGCGTCGCTCCTGGACGTTTATGGAGTGAGAGTGTGTTGTTCAAACAGGACGCGCTGGAGAGGGGGCGGGGCTTATATCCATGTAAATACTGTGGTGGAAAACCAACTACGACAAAATTAACCTATTTTACCGTGATTTAATTGTAATACACGTTTCAAAATTATGCCGAAGTAACTAAATACTGATAACGGTTAGTAAAAACCATGCTTTGACAAGTGTGCAGACAAGACGGCAGGCGAAAAACTTTTAAAATGCCTGTTCTCTGAATGGAGCGATCCCATTCTCCATTCGATCAGATCAGGCTAAACTAACCTGTAACTGCTCCGTCCAAACTCACAACAACGTCCTAAAGACAGAATTAAACCAACGACTGTATTCACCATGACAGAGACAGTCTGTGGTTTGTACATGTTTAACTTTTTGTCTAGTTTCTGAACAGATATATATGTGAGCTGTAACGAGTTGATTAAAGAGACTCTCTCTCTCCCCCCCCCCCACACACACACACACACACACACACACACACACACACACACACACACACACACCACACACACACCACACACACACACACACACACACACACACACACACACACACACACACACACACACACACACACACACACACACACTTTTGCATTTCAAAGTACACTGCTGAATGATGTATGTGCAGAGTTTGACTCTTGAAGGCTGTTTCTTCTGCTCTAAAATTGAATATATTTGTTACATATTAATATACTTTTATATCATTTGATTTGATTTTGGATTTGTGAATGGGAGAAGTAGTAGATGGAAAACATACCAAACACTAATTATTCAAAGTAGAGTATTTCATTGTATATACGGTAATACTAAGGAGGCATAGGCCTATATGATGATATAATGTTTGACATTATTGATATTAAAAAAAGTGATTTGTTTTCCATGTCATTCGTGTGCTTTTCTTATCAGAAAGTGATGTTATTTATTTGTAAGCTCCAAATCCAAATGTTTCCCTCACTGTCCTTTGTGCCCTGGCATGTGGCCTTTGCGCCCTGAAAAAATGTGTGACACTAAAGGCATGGCCTTGCCCCTAAAATGACTCCAAGCCTGGTCACTATGTATGGTGGTGTAACTTTTCTAACTTGTGATATTTTCCCAAACATCATTAACTTCTTTCTGAAGAGAGAGAGAGATATGCCCTTCATCATATCATGCTGTGATAGAGAATGAGAGATCATTACAGTCGAGTTGTATCCCACTAGGATTAAAACATTAAATATTCTGACACAAGAGGGTGACAACTCTAATTAAGACTTTCATAGCGCAAAATCTGAAGTGAAAAATAGATGTGTATTGTTGGGGATTTGGAGGGATAACTGGTCCGCTTTTCAAATCTCCGCGCGTTCCTATGAAGCTGGTTATAATACAGGAAGGAATCCATATCTACAAAGTAACCGTTAACAATAATCTACTTTAATGGCAATATGACAATGCAATACAATCATTACAATACAACATGATATATTACAGTTATATTGCAATGCTTAAGGAGTAATGCCGGCTTACTCCTGCTCTAGTCCGCATACTACAGAGCTACTTTCACCCGAGGGCAGCATGTGAAGAAGAGGCCGAACGCCAGGGATCCACCGGATATATACCAGAGCAAGAAGGAGGGGTTTGGTGTTAGGTCAGCTGGTCATCTTTTCAGGTCATCTCATTGGGAGACGCAACGCAGCAGGAAACGCAGCAGGAAACCAAACAGGCTCACTTTCCAACAAAAGGTCTCAAGGCCTGCATACCTACACCTCCCCCACAGAGCCATAAAACCCTGTTTACTCCAACCAGCCCAGAATGTTTATAGCCATTTGTAGTCCTTACATTTATGAAAGGATAAAACAGAGAAATCAATATAAAACACAAACACAGGTATTGTTTGAACAGTATTCACTTAACTGCTACTGTTGATAACCACCAGAGAAACCCAAGGGACCTCTTAATATCACAACCACTGTAGCTCGTTCTAAGTTGAATGCAAATCAGGACATGCTCTCACCTTCCCCCATCTTCCTTTGTCCTCAAAAACACATGTCAACAGGCCCCAAATGCAGCTCACAGTTTTACCCAAATTATTCCCATTTTAAGCTTATCCATAGTTTGCTAACATGAATAAATACAAATATAACTCTACAAATCCCCCTTTTTATCTCCTTCTCAAGAGATAAACTTAGACAAGGCATTTTGAAATATACCCACGGTCATTCTTTTCTACTGTGTCCGTAAATCCATCCGAAGCTGGTATTCAGAGTACTTGAAACCTTCATGGAGACCGAACACCACTTTCCATGGCAGTGAAGGAACCATGAGGGGGTAGCTGAGTGCTAGAATCATCAGCCCCCCCCCCCGAGGAATAGCCCACAAGGACAGCTAATAGGGAGGGGGAGATGCAGCTTTCCCTTCACGGGTAGAACTGATCAGAGCGAAGTAGACTCCTCTGCTGCGCCGTCCTGGCTTGCCGTGTCTTTGTCTCCCCAAATCCGCTGACAGCAGCTTCTGGGCTGCCTGCTAGAGAGATGTCTTTCTCCTCCTCGTCCTCCGGCCCGCTGATGGCGGCTTCCGGGTCGATGCTGTAGAGATGTCTCCAGGGTCCTGCTCCTCCAGTCTGCTGCTTCCGAGTAGTCCACGTCTGCCAGGGCCACGTCCGTCCTGATGTCGTCCCCTGGTCCTAGTAGGTGGTTTCCCCGCCGCACACTGGCTCCCGTGGTACCAGCTGTCCCCCTTTTCTCCCAGGCAGACGGCATAAGAGGTCCGCTGGGTCACTCGGTCGGGGTCGGAGAGCCTGGGGTTGAGCCACTTTGTCCTCGTGCTTCTCGGGTCCCCCTTTTGGCGCCGGTGACCTGTGTGGAGAAATCTGATACAACTCCCTCAAGCCTACGCTCAGCTGTTTTGACCCACTTGGAGCCTGTTGGTGGGGTGTCTTGAAACAACAGCCGTCTGTGAACAGGTTTTCTAAATTAATTGTAGACCTCCTATCTGCCAGTGCAGCTTCAGAATCTTAATACTTGGACTGTGCCAACTAAATAAGAACCTCAACATCTTTAGGTAAACTAAATAACCTATTTCAATAGCTCTGAATTTCTGACAAGCATCTGTGTTTATTTTTAAATGAAATCCTATTTAAAATCCAAATATAATATGAACTGCTAATGTTTCTGGCAAAGAAACACACTAATGTTATGGATTCAAAAACAACCAAAATCACGATGCTAACAAAGTGAATGATTTCCTGGTGATACTGCTTTTACCTGTCAGTGCTTAGATATTATCACGCTGAAAAAATGAATACAGAATTCCAACAAACTGTCATCAAATGTCTTTCTATTATAAATTTAGATGAAATGTATATCCCCATAATGACCTAAACAATAAAGTCTATGGCTTTTACTTCTTTACCAGGCTAGTTACATGATGTTGTCTAAATTAAATTCTGTCTCATTACATTACTATGTTTTAGCTTAACTTAACTGTAATATGTTCTTTCTACATTTCAAACCTCAGTTACTCTAATGTCTGTTAAAATATTACAAAATTGTTTCATTATCACAGGTCAACTTCTTCGGTTTCACAGTAGCCCCTTGGCCACTGCTTCTTTGTTACCTGTTATAATTCAAATCAATATTTAGAAACATCTCAACATTCATCAAACAGTATCTTATCCCCAGATATGGAGCAGGTTAATTACATTCAATGCTCAATCCTTAAAAGAAAAATTTAAATTGTGAATTTTACAGCCATGTTAACATTTATACATTATACTCACTCCCCCTTTTACACATGAAATCATGTGTAACAAAAGCCTGTAATGGGAGGGGAACAAAAACTGTCAGGTAATTGGTTAGGGACATAACGAACATTATTATCATTATTTCCACAGTGAACACTTCAGTGAAAAGAAGTGTTCCTCTCCGTCCTTCAGGCCTAAAAGAAACAGAATCTTCAGATTGTAGTTTTACATTTGCAAACCGCCAACTCATGTGAGAGTAAAATATCACATGTGCGGTTTCCCCTTTTTGTGGAATTTTTAGGAAACCTCTCGTTTCCCTTGGAGCTCCAAAATAATATGTTAGTCCAAAAACATGCTTGGTTAGTTATTGTTTTAGAATCATGCAGTTACACTGATCACATGCCGGCATACATCCACACTCACACTGTCTGGTTGTCATGTCAAGTTTGGTCAGGTTCACCCCAGAGTCAGTCATCCACAGTGCCTTGTCAAGTTACACTGTCGGTCAGGGTCAAAGGTCAGTTGGTCTCCGTCTTTTTTGGCCATGTGTCGTGCTCTGCAGAGACTTTGACATTTCAGCATAGGCCAGTATCCTTTGTCTACAAAAATATGTCACGATTTCAACTATAATTTTCAAGATGATTCTCACTTGTCATTGGACTTCCGCCTCCCACTTTTCCTGAAACTTGGTACAAAACTCACTTCCTTCGAGTACCACTACTAATTAAAATGTCTAATGATCTATTTCAGAAACTTGTGTACAATAACTATTATCTTGAGTCAAACATTACTAGGATCTGTGTCGCTCTGCATTTCATAGCTCATTATAATTCTGGTCTACTTAAAAAACGATGTTAAACTCTTTAGCAGTGTGTGGAACCTTGGGTGTCCGAACATGCAACAATTACTCCCTCCTTTATCAAGGATTTAAAACCGAAGTCTGGTAATAACTATGCCACAATGGTGAAATCAACACTTTAGATTGGAATTTAATATGTGGCTTGGCACTAGCCATTAATACAAACAAAGATTTGTCCTATAGAGTGGTTCCTAAAACTATCCTTTTAATGGTGATCAATATTGTAACCAATGAGATCACTACTTTATTCACACGTGAATAAAAATGTCTTAAAGAATGATTTGTTAACATGATGAAAATATTGAAGAATATGGTTCTACTCTGTCAGTGTGTTTTAGGATGATTATCATTTTACTTTAATAGTTTCCTCTTTACTGCTATTTTTAATTTACCAAATGATTAATAAATCTTTCTGTCTTTATGAAGTTAATTCAAGTTATTTAAATGTGCGTTTCGTGAATAAGTGTGTTTATGTGTAACTCACTCATTCCCGTTCTCCTTTCCTCCTCCCCTGGTTTTCTCAAGCCGTGACCCCGGCCTCCTCACTTCTAATCGACCATGCCAACTCCTCTGATTCTGTCTTCTCTTCAGTCCATCAGCTGTTGAATCCATCCGCTGTAACTTTCGTAGGCAGCCATTGGCCCAGTCACATCTGCAGCCCCATCATGCCACTGTTGTTGTACTCCTCCTTTACAGTCTCTCTGCTGTTTTTATGGAGGGCGGATTCTGCTCTCATGTCTATTGTGCCAAATCTCGCGGCGCAGTTTGGAACTTCATGTCCTGTTTGAGGGACCGATGAGAGTATCTCTCTGTATGTCAGCATGCTGGTTTGGTTCTGGATGCCACAGGTGGAGATAGTTCTGGCTGCAGTCTTGATGTAGTCTTGTTGTTGTTGTTGGTTCAGCTCTGGTTCTCTGTCTGTACGATGGAGAAGGAGGAGTCTCCTGTTGGGTTAGGTCTCGTTGTCTGCTTGGAGGGTCGGGATCAAAGCCTTTCTAACTCAGAGGGGGAGTCCAGGTCCCGGTACACATTACCTATAAGAAGTCTAGCACACTGATGTTAAATAAATCCAACCCTTTCCACTCTGTCTCTTTCTAATCATACTATCTGTCTTAGTTGTTAAATGCCATGTAAACAACATAATTAATGTCTACTTATGATATTACAAAAACTAACTCCAAAAATTGTTTCATCCATTGTTACATATTTACCCAACACAACTCTGAAATACCTACATGTTTCCAGCATCACATATTCCACACACTATGAAAGAACATCTCCATATCTTCTCTCATTTTAAATCCCACTGTTACTTCGAACAATAGTAAACCTGCAGAGCACACCAATCGGATCACAGTAATGAAATTTGAATCAAGTGTAGGCCTATGTCTTCTTTCTGAACATTTATTTATATTGTCTACATTTGCAAACAGTTCGAGTGTAAAATGTGTTTTGCACAATGTATTTACACTCTACAGATTCTTGAGTTTACTCATCTCCTGGTGCTGTCGTTGTAAAAAATGTTCAATCCCTTATTGTTTTGTACCAGTTTACCAAACAATACCGGCCAGCAATGTAATGATTAAACTCTAAGCTCGCATAAGTTTCAAGGGTGTGATACCCCCTTTCAGCCACTAGATGGCAGCAGCAGAAGTTTCAAGGGTGTGATACCCCCTTTCATCCACTAGATGGCAGCAGCAGAAGTTTCAAGGGTGTGATACCCCCTTTCAGCCACTAGATGGCAGCAGCAGAAGTTTCAAGGGTGTGATACCCCCTTTCATCCACTAGATGGCAGCAGCAGAAGTTTCAAGGGTGTGATACCCCCTTTCAGCCACTAGATGGCAGCAGCAGAAGTTTCCAGACAAAGGGAAACGCTCTACCTTGGTTTAATATATAACAGACCTCTGGCTTTAAGCTTTTAGCATTGGTCTGTTATTTAAACCCCAGTTTTAAACGGCGACTACGATCTGATATATCGAGTTTTCAGGTTTTGCCGTGCAGGATTCAAACCTCGCATTCACACAAACTGCACCATTTCTACGCCACTCAGGAATAAACACCTGCAGATCCGCGCCAAACTGCTCTATTTTACGTCACGCAGGACTTTCGTCTACCTGTCGATCCACGTTTACGTTTTGTATATAACTTTCCTAACATAGTAAAATATGCATTGTATATTCCATTTAAACTATAAAAACACTGTGAAACGCCTACAGACAATCCTAAAGTTTTAGCGTATCCAATTACAGACAGGCGACTTTCATCGTCTGCTTACCTTATTTGCAAAGTTGCAGAGTCCTGCTGATTGTCTGAGATGTTTGAAAGCGTCTGAATTCTTCCTCAGCTTCGTTATAGACGTCGGGTCACCATTTTGTTGGGGATTTGGAGGGATAACTGGTCCGCTTTTCAAATCTCCGCGCGTTCCTATGAAGCTGGTTATAATACAGGAAGGAATCCATATCTACAAAGTAACCGTTAACAATAATCTACTTTAATGGCAATATGACAATGCAATACAATCATTACAATACAACATGATATATTACAGTTATATTGCAATGCTTAAGGAGTAATGCCGGCTTACTCCTGCTCTAGTCCGCATACTACAGAGCTACTTTCACCCGAGGGCAGCATGTGAAGAAGAGGGCCGAACGCCAGGGATCCACCGGATATATACCAGAGCAAGAAGGAGGGGTTTGGTGTTAGGTCAGCTGGTCATCTTTTCAGGTCATCTCATTGGGAGACGCAACGCAGCAGGAAACGCAGCAGGAAACCAAACAGGCTCACTTTCCAACAAAAGGTCTCAAGGCCTGCATACCTACACCTCCCCCACAGAGCCATAAAACCCTGTTTACTCCAACCAGCCCAGAATGTTTATAGCCATTTGTAGTCCTTACATTTATGAAAGGATAAAACAGAGAAATCAATATAAAACACAAACACAGGTATTGTTTGAACAGTATTCACTTAACTGCTACTGTTGATAACCACCAGAGAAACCCAAGGGACCTCTTAATATCACAACCACTGTAGCTCGTTCTAAGTTGAATGCAAATCAGGACATGCTCTCACCTTCCCCCATCTTCCTTTGTCCTCAAAAACACATGTCAACAGGCCCCAAATGCAGCTCACAGTTTTACCCAAATTATTCCCATTTTAAGCTTATCCATAGTTTGCTAACATGAATAAATACAAATATAACTCTACAGTATTCAGTGCAACCAAATAGGGAGTTCTTGCATAACAAACTAAACAAGGAACCAAAGCACAAACTTGAAGGAAAGTGACTTGGTTTGTGAATCATGATCGCTAACAAAGCACTTATATACTAATAAAGTGCTGGCTGATCAAACTCATGTTGAGTAGCACTTGAAATGTTTTAGCTCTATGAAACCTGATGTACTTATATGATTCTGTTTTCTTCAAGTTTGTATCTTGTTGGTAGAACGCACTTATTGTAAGTCGCTTTGGATAAAAGCGTCAGCTAAATGCAATGTAATGTAATGTAATGATCCTTAATATGACTCAGGACCTTTTTGAGACACACACGTGTTAGGGGGTTCTCAGCATGAGAGCTCATTATTTCCAGGCTGAGAAGGTTTACTACAGAGGATGTTTTGTATCTATTTGTTCCCCAGTTGTTTTGACCAGTTATTAAAGAGAAAAGAAGAAACAGAGAAGAAATATCCAACAACTGTAAAAAAAAAAGATAGCAGCATCAAGCGACTAACACCAATGGGTTCATACTGCTATACTATGCTATGATGGTGCTCAAAGAGCATAGAAGCTAGTAAAACTAAATAACAACAAAAGTAAAAAGTGCTAAGCTAGGTGGAATAAGGGTGAGGGGTTAGTGGATTAGGAGTTGAAGGCAAGTGTGAAAATGTGAGTTTTGAGGGATTGTTTGAATGATGTGAAAGTGTTGGCAGATCTGACGTGGCTGGGAGGGAGTTCCAGAGTGTGGGGGAGGCTGCAGCGAAGGCCTTGTCACCCCAGAGCTTTGTCCTGATGGGCTGCAGTAGGTTAGCTTCAGCAGACCTGAGGCGACGGGTGGGGGGGTGTCGTTGGATGAGGTCACAGAGGTAGGGGGGGGCAAGGTTGTTGAGGGCTTTGAAAGTGAAAAGTAAGATTTTAAAGTCAATGCAGTGTTTGATGGGGAGCCAGTGGAGGTCATCGAGGATAGGGGTGATACGGTCGGAGCGTCGGGTGGAGGTGAGCAAGCGGGCAGCTGAGTTTTGGACATATTGAAGTTATGAAGTTTTAGTATGAATGCAGGTGATCCAACAAGTATGCTGTTGCAGTAATCCAGTCGGGATGTTATAAAGGCATGGATCAAAGTTTCAGTAGCGGTCGATGAGAGGAAGGGTCTGATGCGGGCGATGTTCTTTAAATGGAAGAAAGCGTTTTTTGTGACCTGGTTGACGTGAGGAAGGAAAGTGAGGGTGGGGTCGAGGATGATGCCAAGGTTACGGATGTGAGTGGCGGGGTTGACAATGGAGTAGTCGATGGCAAGTGAAAAATCTTGGGTTGAGCGGGTAAGTGAGTTTGGTTCGATGATTATAAGATCCGATTTCTCACAGTTAAGTTTTAGAAAATTGTTTTGCATCCAAATGTTAATGTCAGTGAGGCAGGTGCTGAACTGGGAGTGTGTGGTTGGAGAAATATATTTTGTTGAGAGGTAGAGCTGTGTGTCATCAGCATAACAGTGGAACTGGAGTTGGTGTTGACGGAGGATGTGTCTAATTGGGAGGATGTAGATGATGAACAGAAGGGGACCAAGTACAGAACCCTGAGGGACGCCATGATTGACGGGGGCTGTGGGGGATTTTGAGTTGTTAACCTGTTAAGCCCTGAGCCTGTTTTTCAGGTCCCAGGCTCGAAAATGACATTCCCAGAACAAATGACCATATCTTCCCTTCTAAAAGGGTTAAATTAATAATCAAAACTACCCTTGGATGATGGTAAGGTAGACTAAAAGCTTTAGGAATAAAAAGTACAACATATAATAAGTACCCTGCATCAATATATCAATCTACCTATTGCAAATGTATTATCTTTTCAATTTACACACGGCATCTATTGCACGTCTGTCCGTCCTGGGAGAGGGATCCCTCCTCTGTTGCTCTCCCTGAGGTTTCTCCCATTTTTCCCTTTAAACTGTGGGTTTTCTTCGGAAGTTTTTCCTTGTACGATGTGAGGGTCTAAGGACAGAGGGTGTCGTATTGTCATACTGATATTTTGTACAAACTGTAAAGTCCACTGAGACAAATGTAACATTTGTGATATTGGGCTATATAAATAAACATTGATTGATTTATTGAATATTGATGCAAAACAAGTGACATTTGACCTTTTTAGAGAGGTTTAGCAAAGAAAACTCCACCTCTGAGGTGATTTTGGTGGAAATGGGGGTTTTACCGTTTCTCTGGAACCCATTCGTCGATTTTGGTGATTGATATCTCTTTCTGACCGTTAGAGCCAATAGAATCAAAGGGGAATTTCCCCACACACACACACATGGTAAAAAAAAAGGTGGGGGCTTTGCGCATGCAGGTTTGCATCTCTCGCTCTGACATCTGGAAACGGAAAAGCAGGTTTATTGCTTATGGATTATCAGAAATCATTTCAAAGGGACACAGACTGTGATGCCCCTGTGGGTTCACCAGTAGAGAGAGTGTGGCTGTTCTGTCTGTGCTGAATTGGCTCCAGTGATTGCATTGATTGCAGTGACTCAGGGCACCTGGGTATGGTGTCCTGCAGCTTTAGAGCCTCTCTGCTCCTCTCTGTGCTCTCTCTGCTTCTCCCTGCAGGCACCCCGGTTTTGTTGAGTATATTATGAGTTTCTTCAGTTGCTTTACTTTGTGCACTTCAACACACTCACACACATACATGTCCATATAATCCTCACCCTGCATTTACATTACTGATACCACTGACATCCACACCTCATACTTTACTGGTTTTGACTTGATTTGATTTGTTTGTCCTAAATAAACATATTTTGTTAACCGTCAACATGGTGTGTCTCCTCTTTGTTGTGGCCTTTTGAGCCGGGTCACAACACAGACACATTGGATTAACCTATGGATTAACTTCAGCAGCGTTGTTATCGTTTCAATGCCATTGAAGACCACTTTTGACCAGACAACGACACAGGTAAGCCATGTTAGCGTTTTTAGCTACCTAGCGCCACATGTTTTGACACTCTGTTTTTGTTTATAAAGTCACGAGTTCTTATCATATAGTGATAATGTATGTACCCATCGATTCTGTGTCATCTCACGATGCAAATCGATGTGTTGGATGTGCAGAAAGGATAAATAATAAGGTTTTATGAGTGAGTTTCAGTGCAGTAATCTGTTAGCATTTTTCGCCCGTTGCTAATGCAGAGGCTCAGTGTTAGCATTGTGTTTTTTTTTGTTGAAAAAATAAATAAAAATGATGAGTTAGATGAATTTCTTCCCGTTACATGGATATAAAACATTCATAGTTTATTAAATGTTAAGATGCCCTCAGACACTGTTTCCTGCAAGATGTTGCGGGAGGGCTGGGGTCTCTCGGGCTTAACAGGTTAATGGAGATGAATTGATGTCTGTCAGAGAGATAGGATTTAAACCAAGAGAGGGCAGGACCGGTTATGCCAATGGAAGACTGGAGGTGGTTGATGAGGATGGAATGGTTGATCATGTCAAATGCGGCTGTTAGGTCAAGGAGAATGAGAATTGAGAGGGAACCAGAGTCAGCAGAGCAGAATCTCGTTGACTTTGACCTTGAGTAGGGCAGATTCTATGCTGTGGCGAGTACGGAAACCAGATTGAAAAGGTTCATGAAGGTTATAGCAGTCCAAATGGGATTTGAGTAGTGAGGCAACAGTTTGCTCCAGCATTTTTTATAGGAATGGGAGGTTAGAGATGGGCCGGTAGTTATTGAGGGAATCAGGGTTGAGACCAGGTTTTTTTAGTATGGGAGTGACAGCAGCGAGTTTCAGAGCAGGGGGGACGAGATCCAGTGGACAGAGAGGAGTTAATGACTGTGGTGATCAGATGAGGCCTTGACAAGGGTGGAGGGCATGGGGTCCAGGATGGAAGTTGAGGTATTCATGCCAGTGACTTGGCATGTCCAGTGAGGTAATTTGTCTGAAGGCTGTAAAAGGGTGCCTGGAAGGAGGAGGGTAGGCAGGTTCCGGAAAAGGATGGGTGGTGTACGAGACGGAGGAATTGGCTATGTTGCTGTGTATTATTTTGATTTTGCTTTGGAGGAATGAGAGGAATGATTCACACTTTGAGGTGGTTAAGGAGTTGGAGATATTATCCATGGGGTTGAGGAGCTTGTTAATAGTTGAAAAAAGGGTCTTTGGGTTATTGCTGCCAGATTGTATTACAGAGTAGTGGAAGGAGCGTGCACTGTTGAGGGCATCTTTGTACTGCTGTTGGTGCAGTCTATACATGTCTTTTACCTCATTCACAGCTTGAAAAGCACCGGGTTTTCCTGTTCACACCGCAGCGGAGCAGCCTCTTAGCTCCGGAATCCGGTTCGTTTCAAGCACCAAAAAATTGTCCGGCCAGAGCAAAAGCACTGCATAGGTCACGCTTACGTCGAGGCGGGGGCAGGGGCGGGATCAACTCCTGAACAACAACAACAAAAGCCGGCGTTGTATCCAGTTTGTACACAACGATGGAGAAACTTAACAAGCAGCAGTGGTCCACTGAAGAGACCAGCGACCTACTGGGAATCTGGTCTTCCGAAGAGGTACAGAGGAAGCTGGAGCACAATCGGCCATTGTTGTTGTTGTTGTGGTGTCAGCTGTGAGGGGTTTCCGCACGGTTTGGCTTCATGAAGCAGGCACGCAAATGGTTACGTCATGACGCAAACGATGACGCAGCACCAGTCGGACTCTGGGTGGTGTGAAAAGAGCCGGAGCTAAACCGAAGAACCGGTTCTGAACCTGAAAAGCTCTAGCACGGAGCTTGAACCGGAGTTGCGTTGGTGTGAATGAGGTATCTGAAGATAGTGAGACCAGTTTGTTTAGCATGTCTTTCGAGCTGGCGACCTTTCGTTTTTTCTCCTTGTACACAAACTCGCTCGGATCTGTCATTAGCCCGCATGGTTTTTCATACCACTGCTATGCTGACGACACCCAATTAATTCTGTAATTTCCCCGCTCAGAGACCCAGGTCGTCGCACGCATCTCTGCTTGTCTAGCGGACATCTCTCAGTGGATGTCTGCTCACCACCTCCCGCTCAACCTTGACAAGACTGAACTGCTTTTCCTTCCGGGAAAAGATTGTCCCACTCTTGACCTAACAATCAACAGCGGCACCTCTGTTGTTTCCCCGACTCAGACTGCAAGGAATCTGGGTGTGACCCTATATAACAAACTGTCCTTCACTGCAAACATCGCTGCTACAACTCGCTGCTGCAGATACACGCTTTACAACATCAGGAGGATACGTCCCCACCTGACCCAGAAAGCGACGCAGGTTCTGGCCCTCGTCATCTCACGCCTTGACTACTGCAACTCCCTCCTGGCTGGTCTACCTGCATGTGCCATCAGACCTCTGCAGCTCATCCAGAATGCAGCGGCTCGTCTGGTCTTCAACCTTCCTACATTTTCCCACACCACGTCGATCCTCCGCTTCCTTCACTGGCTTCCGGTAACTGCTAGAATCCACTTCAAGACAATGGTACTTGTGTACCATGCTGCGAATGGATCTGGCCCTTCCCCTACAATCCAGGGACATGGTTAAACCATACACCCCAGCACGTGCACTCCGCTCGCATCAGCCAAACAGCTCTCTGCACCCGCACTGCGAGGGGGACCCAAGTTCCCATCAGCAAAAAACACGTGGGTTTGCTATCCTGGATCCAAAATGGTGGAATTGAGGCTCCCCATTGAAATCAAGACAGCAGATAGCTTGCACATCTTCCGGGGGAGACTAAAAACTCATCTCTTTCGACTCCACTTCGATCGATAGAATTACTAACAAAGAATTGCTAACAAAGCACTTATGGCGCGTTTCCACTACAGCGCGGAGCCCCGTTTAAGAGGGCTGTGACGTCAGCGGCCCGCTTTTGGCTGCGTTTCCACTTGGCCTAGTACCAGCTAGCGGTCCTAATTCACACAGGGGCGGATCTAGAAAAATATTCATGGGGTGGCAAGAGGGTGGCAGGAGAATTTCAGGGGTGGCATCCCCTGGCAGAAGTATATGCTGATTTAATCGCAGTCATATCAATCAATGTTAACTTGGAAAGCCACAATATTAATATTTTAACTCAATAACATTAGGTGACATTATTGTGGCACATCAGTAAAGCCTTACATATAAATATAAGGTGGCACACATCGTTTAATGAATTTTAACTGAACAATACCAGGGGTACCAAATCTATGCAGACTGCTGCAATAAGTACATTAATTAACTGTCTCATCGATGTTTGTCTGTATGAATATGATAATATTAACAATCATATTATTCCTATCAGAATCACTGTTATGATTCACATATTCAGTGTTATTATTCAATAAACTATATTTTTTGGAGGAGATAATGATGAATGTTCCTCAAGATGCTTGCTCATCCTCCTTCAAATTTTAAAGACAAGTAATTACTATCATATATCAAAAGAATCAAAAGAACAGTTCAGCGCCCCTCAACTTCATTGCAAACAGTTACAAAGTAAATTTCTACCAAACTCACTATTTGCATTGTTGTTGTTAGCATCTGGTTAGCTAGCTGCGCTAACGGATATTAGAAGCTGTTTCTAAAACAAGGAAAGGGAGAGCTCTGTCCTGTCAGACTGAGAGAGATAACTACAGCTCAGTGAGGTAAGGGACTCTGAGTGTTTAGATAGTTAACTAACTTTAGTCTAGTTCTCTCAGTGGGTCTCAAACGTTTTGGTCACCATTTATGAGAATACATTAAACAGTTATGAAATACTATATGACAGTAAAACAAGAATACAGTTTAAAAGTTGAGTGATTTGTAAAATATCCATAAAGAAAAAGAAAATCTGTTTACAGTTCTGTTTCATATGGGTGTTGAGAGATGTATCCATAGATCTCTTAATGTTGCTCTCAAAATGCACCAGGTTGATGCATTTAACTTCAATATTTAAAAAAAAAAAATCTTCCCGGGGGAGCATGCCCCCGGACCCCCCTAGAGGAGGTGAGGACCCCCCCCCCCCTCCCCCACTTATAAAATAGCACTTTACCTCTGCTTACACCTGGCTATATGCCATTTTATATGCTGTGAGCATAGACTGTATATATAAATGGACGTAGGGTCCGTGACGTCACCCATAGGATTCTGCAGAGTTGCCGTGAAGCTCTTAGTAGGCGGAGTCGACCACTAACGGCTCGACAGTGACGCCAGAGTTCAACTCCCGCCTTCTCCAGCCTGCTCCAAATAAGGGCAAAGAGGCGGAGCCGAGGCGGGACCTGCTGCCACCGAGCTGGAAGTTCCAGAGCTAGCTGAAACTACCAAGCTAAGCTAACATGCTCCCCATTTGCACGCTGCCGTCGCATTTTACGTTTCTAAGGTAAGCGGACATGAAACTATACAGCAAAACTATAAATAATAATCTAAGTTATTGAGCTTTTAGCATAATACTTCAGAATCTTAAAACCCCTTAACGTTTGTATGCAATTGTACTAAATTCAACACTGGAATCAAGCAAATATTAATATGTTTGCATGACATTAGTTATTTATATTTTGATATCACTTAACTATACGTTTAATACATTTAAGTCAAGCTAAGGTACATGTGATGGTAGCTAGTTAGCGCTCTTACCTGTGAGGCCTCCTCCAAACAGCATAATAACCAGACTGTATCATTAAAACTAAGTACCAGTTATAGATCCTTGACTTTAGACAAACAATTCAAAAGACAAAATGTATTTAAAGACCAATCTTTATTTGAATGTGCCTCTTAACCTGAGATATTAGTTATACAGTAATAGTATTGACAATCTAAAAAAACTGAGCAACTCAACAGTCAACTTTATGTTTCTTATTGTCTAAAGCATTTATTATTTTCATTTTCCCAATCTCATATTCAGTGTGGACGGATTGAGACAGCATGGTGTCCAGAGAGCAGCAGAGACTTCAGGGAGAAACCTCCGTGTGATGGACGTCCTGTCTGTTGGTTTGGAGAGGACTGAGGGTCTTTCCTCTGCGAGGAGGACCAGGGCTGATGGAGGAGCCCATGCTGGACAAAGCTGAGACCAACTGCACAGGCCTAGTCGGTCACTTTATTTGACTAAATGTGTTTAGTACATTTAATAGGTTTACACCTTCTGTCCATATGTGCTTTATATTTAAAACATTTGATTAACTTTTGGTTCACATTTCAATAAATTGTATTTGTATTTGCACTCCTTTTGTCCATTATTCTTACTGAAAATGTTAGATTACACATTCACATCTGACTGAAGATTGGCCCCATTTATTTGTGACGTTGCAAAACAAGGTACATGTTGTGAAGCTCATAAAGTGAGGCAAATAGAAATAATCAGCTGATGGAGTGTAGATGTGGAAATAGCTGCATTCGATCAGCTGACTGTTTTTACAATAAAAGTAGTTTCTTAGTGAATGTCCTGTACTGGTCTTAACATCTCATAACATCAGCTTTTAATGTTCCTCTTGGATGTTCTTCTTGACCCTCAGAGAAGAAGAAAATGTCGTGTCTTTCAGGCATGTCCTTTCCTAACAAAAATGACGGGAAACATAAAACATATTATTGCAGAACAAGTGTATTATTTATGAAAGCGGTGTGTTTGTGTGTTTAGGGGCTGTAGATATAATTATTTTGTAATTGTAATGTTTTTTTTTTATTTCAAACAATGAGCTACAAAGACAATCAGATTATGAATGAACAGTATGAAGTTCATCAACATTGAAATATATGTTATTATCAAAATAATATGTAACTGTTATCAAAACGTAGTGCAACTGTAGAAGCTTGCTCTGTTGTCTCACTGAAAGAATCAGTTTTACCACGTTTTTTACAGACAATATTGAGAGATAAATAGTAGCAGTTCTCACTATGTGTTAAATATCTTTGCCTTCAATACATTAAATTAGAAAGCTGACAGTCATATTGCTTGTTATCATCTAAATGTAACTTTTTGCATGGAAAAAACCCTCAACTTCACTGATGTGTAGGTGATCTAGTATTTAGTATTGTTTAATGGAATGTATATCAGTGTATTCAAGTCAATACTTCATTCATTTAAACCAATATCTTTCTTGATTCTTTGTACAGTATGAAAAAAGAGTCTTTGTACCTGTGCTGAAGTTCACTGCTGTGAGGAGTCCAGTTCTGTCTCTCACTCTCTGGTCCAGCCTGTCTGCATCACCTGGACACTTTAAACAAACAGATATATATGTAGTACCATGTGTACACACAATATAACTGATTCTCTTCTGTTGAACATGTTGGATTGTGTATTGTCCGAGTCAGGAGCCTTTTTATTTTACTGTAACTTTGGAAGTTGTGTTACCAATGCTTACTGTTTATTTGATACCCATTTGGTAATGCAATTAATAAAAACAACAAGGTTTGGGTTCGTTCTTCAGATGACTGTGACGTTAACGTGTAAGCTCAATCACGAACTCCAGCTCAACCAACCATATTGTAATATCTAAGTAATCATCTTGAAATATGACATTAATAATTGTAATATACACACATCTTATTGTGAGGTTGATTTCAAATACACTACTTCGACATTAGCTTGTCTACATACTTGAGCATAGCCAATTTAAATTAACCTTAGATGCATACAGTTCTACCTACATAATAAAATATCTCTAAGTTACAAGGATGTAACCTTATTTGATCAACCTCAAACAGAAGCCGTTTGTTCAACAGTATTATCCCACTTAACACTTGTCTATTTCGTTGTAACCTTTATATATACAGTCTATGATTTTAACTTGGAGGCTACGATTACAATCGTTAGCACCGATGTAGCTACCACTAGCTTACATGCTAACCCAAGCCTTACCATTCATTACGTAGCTGATTAAAATCATTAACACATAAATAAAGCACTAGAATTTCACTTACCGCAAAACCGCATTCATGCACCGTCTGTTTTAACCACAGAGCGAGTCACAATAGTCCGATATATAAGCATGAAGAACAAACAACCACGGCCGGCTACAAGTTGTGTTTCCTGGATGAGCTGAGCAGGCAGAGTCCCTGTAGCTAGCTTCACGGAGCAGCTAGCAGAGAGACAAGAAGCTAACAGCGGCAGGCACTTGACAGAGCCGTCACTCAATGTGACCACGCCCTAATTTATGCACAAACTTTAAGACCTAATATAAATAAAAGGGTCGCGTTAGAAAACAATTCACTCACAGATCCATAATCATGAAGGTGGAATCTAACTATATCGATAATAAAATGTATGGAGCCAGGGGTAGAAACATGTTTTTTTTCTGCTGTAAAGTTGGGCATTTTAACATGGGGGTCTATGGAAATTGCTCCTTTCTGCAGCCATCGCCTATTGGCCAATATATGAACTGCAGTGTGTGGCACTTCCGTATTGGCTTCCCGGCTCTACCCCACAGTTTGCCGCTTGGCTGTGAGCAGCTGATTATCGAGCCTTCATTGTAGTCGCGGGTACACTGTGTATGTGCGTATTTCACTGTAGCGCCCGGTACATTAATGGGAAACTCTAGTTTCTACATGTTCAATACATTTGTAACACTGTACACATGAACGTTTCTTTTTTCGGTTCACCAAAAAAAAAATCTCACTCCAAGCTGAACTCAAATGTTGGCAGCCCTGAGTATGACAGAGTCATGTCGGCCAGGAAGGATGCAGCTCACAACGAATCTCTTGAGAGGATTAATGTCAGACAGCAGGAAAGCACACATCATGGCAGGTGATCGGGGTGAGTAGCGAAGTTTCTGTTGACAATCAGTGAAGTCAGTGGAATGAAGGCTAGGAGACGAAGAGGGAGAACTGTCCGATGCTAGCGTTAGCATGTAGCCACCCGGTGACTGGAGGTTGGCTAGCTGTAGAGGTAGCGGTCACGGCTACTAGGGCTTTCCGCACCGGGACACCTGAGAGACTGTTCGTGAAAATGTTTCCCACCGTAGCTGTGTTGTGCAGAGACGAGGGTGTCCAATTCTTTCACACACACATACGGGTTTTGGGCCGAGGGTGACACCGTACTTCCGGTATCAACCATTTCACGCGAGGTGCATACAGAATATCATAGTCGATTGCCTTAATCAATATAGTCAACTCTAAAATACCACATATATGCATTGGCATGATAATATTATTGTGACAAGTGGGGTATTCACCTGGTGTTTCCAGAAGATAGACGTAGATGCAGCCAAAATCGACCGAAGGGCCACTTTTGAGGTCGTAATTCCATACATTGTACATCCAACAACCCACACAGCTCTAGTTTACACTGGTAATGACCTAGAGCACACCCCTCAAGTCCAGAGATGTAATCCAAAGACATGCAGCGATTTCTTCGGTCGTTAATTCAGAAAAAAAACCTAGTGCGCTCTGCCTGGCAACATAAGCTAGCTGTTTATATTAGCATTCCCAGGATTTTTGCACCTCCAGAAAAATGGCGTCTTTATAAAAAAATATATGGCGCGCGTTGCATTGTGGGTAGCTGTGACGTCACTGTGTGTGAAAGAATGTTAGTGACCAGCTGACGGCAGGGAGTTGACGAGATTGTTGGATTCGGTTGTAGACAATATTGACAGATGCTATATATAGCTAACCGATGTATAAAGAAAAAGCAGATAAAATATGTTCAAACACGAACTGAAAGTAGGATATCGGTGGAGAAGCAGCCAACAAACCACGCCAGCGTCCTCTCCTACCGGCAGTTGGAACTGATAACTGGTCTTTTAGAATTGTAATATTGATGATAATTTGCTATGTAGTCTATTTACTTCTGGGGTGCCCAGGTAGCTCACCTATAGCATGCCACATATCCCGAGGCTGATCCTACTTAGATCAGAGCCTAACATTGGTGCATGACGCCCCCCTCTCACCCCCCATCCTGTCAATACAAGGGCTGGGTGAACAATAACCTGGCGATGTGATATGACCAGAGATGGGGTCGTTACTAAAGAAAAGTAATATATTACATATTACATATTACTTTTTTAAAAAGTAATATATTGCACTACTTCGTTACTCTCTACATAAAGTAACTCGTTACTTTACTCGTTACTTTACTCGCAGGGCCGGCCCGACCCTCCCTACAGGCAGATCACGCAGACTGCGGCGCACCTACAGTGTGCGCGCCACAGTTTTGCCTCTGCGAGACTCCACTTGCACCCCCAATTACTATTGCATTAAGGAAGACATAACACAAGTCTTTATTTTTATATGCTCTAAAATAGGCTACCAGCCTACCACAACAAGCTAAGTCTGTGAAACGTCAAGACACTAATTCATGAAACCAGTTCAAGACGCATTATTCTTGTTATTCTTTATGAGCGCAGTAACGGTAAGGTATCTAATGACTTATTTAGTATTCCATAACTTAGTAACAGAGATGGTCAAACTAAAGTGGTAGAGACATGGCAGAATTCCTACAATGAAGCGGGACATTGAACTGTTCACCCGTGAGAGGGCGATCAACAAAAGAGAGCGAGCGGCCCCGTTGAGGGAGTTTACTGATGAAAAGACTCAGCCATGTTTATGCAGCACTGCACGTGGAGATGTGGTCCCGCAAATCGCGCAGATTACATAGGTCTACATGTATATAAACCTGCGGCGGAAACCCCTCTTGTCTGTCAGTGAGTGTGATTATTTTATAAAAGTAACGAAGTAACGCGTGCCGGGGCAATGTTAGTAACTGTAGTGCCATTACTGAATTATAAAAGTAACGCGTTACACTACTCCGTTACCGACAAAAGTAATATTATTACAGTAACACCCAACTCTGGATATGACACATTTTTCAACACTATTCCAAAGCTGATGACGTCAGTAACACGTTGCCTTACACATTACATGACATGTTACCTGTTAGACGCTTTTATCCAAAGCGACTTACATACTCAATACTGTGGGCAATCCCCACAAGAGCAATTTGGGGTGAAGTGTCTTGCCCAGGGACACAACGACATGCTGACTGTCACAATCTTAGTTTTATGTCACGATTTGTGTTTTGTCTGTCTTGTCATGGGTTTTATTTTGCAATTCTGTTCTCCCTGTGTCTTGTCTTCCTTCCTGTGTTTTCCTTCCTGTGTCTGATTGTGTTCACCTGTTGCCCTTGTCTTTCTGCCTCCCCTGCCCAGCTGTGTCTTGTCCTGTGATTACCCTTTTTTGTATTTAGTTTCGTCTTCCCCTGTGCTCCATGTCGGTTCATTGTCTTTGCTGTCACTCTCCATGTTTGTCACGGTCAGTTTTGTCTGGATGCTACCTTGTGATACCTGTTCATTTTATGTCATGTTGTTTCTGTTATCAGCTTTTTAAATAAAGCTCGCCTTTAGTTCCTTGACCTTTTTGTCTTTCTTATACTGCATTTGGGTCCTACCTTTTCCCCAATCCTGACACTGACTGCAGTTGGGTTTGAACCTGTGCTCCCCTGATCCGAACACCAACGCACTAGTTCACTGCGCCACACATACAGTAGGTCATGCACCTGTGCTAACAATTACCAACCTTGTCTGGACAAGATGTGAGTAGGTGTGTGCGTAGGTGTGGGTATTGCTGAAATATAAATCAAAGTTACACACAAGGGCGGTTGCTATCTATCCAGTCGTTAATATGAAGTTTTACATCCTATGGCGGCTACAATGTGACATCCAGATGACCGGTTTCCTCTAACTAGCAATTAGAAAAGCCGTTTTCTCTCTTTACACCGACACATCGCTCTGTAAGGTGCCCCCAGATGCTTAACTATCCTAACCTAAGTGGAGGAAGAATATCATTTCCATTTTACAACATCTGTCAACAGCTAAAGACAAGTAGCAGATACTTCAAGGTCCAGCTAGATGGAAATATTATTATCACTCCTCTTTAGGCTTTTAAAAAAGAAAGAAGAGGAACAGATAGAATGTTTACAAATTGAATTATTGTTTTATTTTTCAGCTTTAAATTATGATTTTGCAAGACGTCTCATGAAAAAAATACCCTTTTTGCAGTGTTAAGCAAAAATACACAAAGAATAAAACTGCATTTAATTAGAGTAAACAGAAAAGCTGGGCCTAATATTCACTGATTACAGCCGAAGACATGCAAATAGTTTGCTTCTTTTCTATGTCAATTATTGACTTTTTTTAATTTAATACTTTTTAATCAGCAGTGGCTGAGTAACCAGCTCAATATAAATGAAAACACAGCAACACAATACTGATATTATGAATAGTTTGTTAATTAAATGTAGTGAACAGAATTTCTATGGGGACTAAATATAAAAAAATATGCAAGTCCAGCAGGCTCCTGGATTCCCCCATCTGAAGTTGTCTTTAGCAAAACTCATTGATAACACTGCATAGATGATGGACAACAACTACATATCAAATGTTAGCATCTTCTCACTTCTCTTCAGCGTTTGTCAGTTTGTAAAAAGTTAACTAACCACTGTACTTTCCTTTTAATCAGCAGGTGGACACTTTGTCAGAAAATATAACCTAATTGTGAGTCCCTAAATGTCTATTTGTTAGTGTAAATAAAAGTGTCAATACATTTCAAGGTTTAGTAGCAGCTTCCAAATAACTGTTTTGATATTTAGGTGGTGAGAGCTCTGCCGTTGATTATTTATATATAATTTGTATTTGCCAATGTGGATCGTCACATCCTTTGTAGAGGAGTATGAACGGCCGTCTACTATGAATGTACAGTCAAACCCCTAGTCCATTATTCTATCTAAAAGGAAGTGACTGACAAGGTTATAATTCCATCAGAGAGGAAGAGAGAGACAAACGGAGAGAAAGGAACTGTGAAAAGCAGAAAAAGAAACAGACAGATGGATACTTCCCACACAGTGTATGCTCAGGAAACGTTGTGTGATTCTCTCACAGAAGTACCTAACCTTGGCATGACATCACCAGATGAAAGAGACAAATGGCGGGTGAGACATACTCTTACAAGATGGGTCTCATGAGTTGATTATAGTGTTTCCTATTTAATTCGGGGTCAATTATCCTTTATATTCTTTGCACCAATCATGGAAATGAGTCATATGACACAGACCACTGTGTTGCTTTCACTCGATACTTATGTATACAGCCATTCATCAATGTTTATGAATCACATACACACAATTGCAGTGACCCTCAGTTTAGCATATGTTATACTTAAAGGATTATTCAAAACAGGAGAAAAAGCAGTGCTTCACTCACCACTCTGATGATCACCTCTGATGACACCCAACAGTGAAGTCCTCCTCGGCAGAAGGCAGACAAGAACTTGTTTATAGCGCGATGAGTGTGCAAGAATATTCCGTATGTGTTTCAATAGACTAATCTTCACTCCCTTTCACACCTCTTAATTAACAAAGGTGGGGAGGGAGTACAATTAACTGGAAGGCAAGCATGAAATGAAAAGAAAATCAAAGGTACAACAATGCATTGCCACTGCTGGCTCTGCTCCGGTTTAAAATGTCTGATTGGAAAAATACTTCCTCTATCAACCAGATCACTGTGGTACTGGAGAAAATAGGGGAGCTAGGGAGTAAGGTTTATCCGTTACATTGGAAGCACAAATACTGACACAATTACACAACCAGACATTGGAATCTCTCACGTATTAAAACTTTGAGAAGATCCACCCGTGTTGTCTTGGGCTGGAATGAAAACTTGCAGAAAAATAACTGAACTCAAGCTACGTGTTTCCACTTTCCACAAGGAGATACACACACACTTTTTTGTAGACACCAGTGCCTTTATTGAAGAGAAAGAGGGGATGACACAGAGACTGCTCAAGGCAGGACTTTGCACTGCACCTGTCAATTTCAACAAGCTAAGTATTTGAGACTCAAAAAAACACTAATCAATCAGCTGCTGATGAAACCAATCATGGCAGGGTTCTGTCACAAAAACGCTCTAATTTGCCATTTCTTAACCGTAAACACAACATGTCCGTAACCTTAACTCAGCTTGGTAATTGCCAAACACTAACTCAGTTCCTAAACATTAAACAGATCGTATTTGAAATGTACAGTTATTGTGGAAAGCAAGAATTGTTAGCAGGATAAAATAAATAAATGTCCATCCATCCATCTTCTCCGGCTTATCCGTGGTCGGGTCGCGGGGTAGCAGTTCCAGCAGAGAGCCCCAAACTTTATTTTCCCTGGCGACATCAACCAGCTCTGACTGGGGGATCCCAAGGCGCTCCCAGGCCAGCGAAGAGATATAATCCCTCCACCTGGTCCTAGGTCTACCCCTTGGTCTCTTCCCAGCTGGACGTGCCTGGAACACCTCCCTAGGGAGGCGCCCAGGTGACATCCTAACTAAGTGCCCGAACCACCTCAACTGGTTCCTTTCGACGCGAAGGAGGAGCGGCTCAACTCCGAGTCCCTCCCGGATAACCGAACTTCTCACCTTATCCCTAAGGGAGACACCAGCCACCCTGCGTAGAAAACCCATCTCGGCCGCTTGTATCCACGATCTCGTTCTTTCGGTCATGACCCATCCTTCATGACCATAGGTGAGGGTAGGAACGAAAATGGCCCGGTAGACAGAGAGCTTTGCCTTCTGGCTCAGCTCCCTTTTCGTCACAACGGTGCGGTAAAGCGACTGCAGTACCGCTCGCGCTGCTCCGATTCTCCGGCCCATCTCACGCTCCATTGTTCCCTCACTCGAGAACAAGACCCCGAGATACTTGAACTCCTTCACTTGGGGTAAGGACTCATTCCCTACTTGGACTGGACAGTCCATCGGTTTCCTGCTGGGAACCATGGCCTCAGATTTGGAGGTGCTGATCCTCATCTCAGCCGCTTCACACTCGGTTGCGAACCGATCCAGTGAGTGCTGAAGGTCGCATACCGATGAAGCCATTAGAACCACATCATCTGCAAAAAGCAGTGGTGCAATCCTTAGTCCACCGAACTGCAGACCCCCTCCCCCATGATTACGCCTCGAAATCCAATCCATGTATATTACAAACAGGATAGGTGACAAAGCGCAGCCCTGGCGGAGGCCAACCCTCACCGGAAATGGGTCCGACTTACTGCCGAGGACCCGGACACAGCTCTCGCTTTGGGAGTACAGAGATTGGATGGCCCTGAGTAGAGACCCCCTCACCCCATACTCCCGCAGCACCTCCCACAGTAACTACCTGGGACCTCGGCATAGGCCTTCTCCAAGTCTACAAAACACATGTAGACCGGATAAGCGTACTCCCAGGCCCCCTCCAGGATCCTTGCGAGAGTAAAAAGTTGATCTGTCGTTCCACGACCAGGACGGAATCCGCATTGTTCCTCCTCAATCTGAGGTTCGACAATCGGCCTGACCCTCCTTTCGAGTACCTTAGAGTAAACTTTCCCGGGGAGGCTGAGTAGTGTGATGCCTCTGTAATTGGCACACACATTACATTACATTACATTGCATTTAGCTGACGCTTTTATCCAAAGCGACTTACAATAAGTACATTCGACCAGGAAGACACAACCTTGAAGAAGGGCTCCGTGGCAAGCCCGGCCACCAGACGCTCGCCGACAAGTCCTCCTTCTGGACCTAAACTTATTTTGCATTTGAAGCATTGTTTAGTGTCGTTCTTGACTGAAGATAAAGTTGCTTCACCAGAAGATGGCCATAGCTTCAGAATGTTTGAGTAAACGAGGAGGAAATTCAGCCGACTGGATGCGAGTCAATTTCCCACATATCTGTATAAGCAGGAACATATCTGGTAGGTATTGCAATTAGTAATATTGTGGCTATGTATAACAATATAGGTTCAACTAGGACATTATAGACATGCAGCATGGCAAGACCTACTGTAGCTACACAAAAAAAAGCAATAGAGGGCAGTTATTTCAGCTGAGCATGTCAAACTGCCTGTCAGCCGTTGGCCTTCAGTGGTATTATGCTCTCTGTCCTCACTCAATGACAGAAGATGCAAATATACTATAACACAGAGCCAAGCTAGAGACCACCCTGGAGACACACACAAACTCAGTGTGTGTGTTTGAGAGAGAGGCTGACAGCAAGAACAAGAGTGGAGAATAGTAAAAAGTTTAAAGTGAAAGACACACTGAGGTCAGGAGGTGGTGAAGAGAGAGAGAAATAGGCTGTAAAAAGAGAATAAGTATTTATGTCTGAATTCATTTTTTGCGTGTATGAATAAGAGCATCCTAACAAATCAACTGATATTAAGCTAATCTGAGAGATGTTGACTTAGCTCTGGTAAAATATGCTTGGATGGGACTTGTGTGTTTGTCATACAAGCATGCAGTTTGACGACAAGAAAGTAAGTTATGGAACAAACCCTGAGGGCATGTAGACGCCTTTTGGATTTGTCAGCCTAATCTGAATCAAAATAAATTCAAAGCATATGCTGTTGGTCTTGGGAGAGGTTTGAATACATGTAGATGTTGTAACATGTTTCATTCACAAAACTGTGTCACTTTGCCTTCTGGAAAGTATCAATTAATTACACTGGCTTAATATACCCCAAATCCCGCCAAAACATGTTGTATTGAATCAGATTGATAATTTTCTGCAAAACATTTAAACAAGTAACGTAATATACTGTATCATAGCATAACTATGAAAAATGTTCTAATCCTCTCTTGGAATACTTCCGAATAATTTGAGAAATGGTTGTGTTTATGTTGTGACAAAAACATGGTTATAGCAAAGGTCATGTTTTTGAAGATTTAATATGTAAAGTCCTCAGACTTACAACAGGCTATCTTCTATAAAACGGTGATGCACAATGCACAGGGGCTACATGTGTACTACACAATCACAGCAAATGTAACCACAGAAACACATTAAAGCACAAGAGGGCATCACACACGCACATGCAGACGTGTATACAACAATGCATTAGGGGCAACAGTTGCATTTACAGCCTACACCAAGAAGGTTACTAATTGCTCTAATTCCCCCCCCCCTCGACTCCTATCCTCGTGTCTTAGTCCCGCCCACAGGAGATGCGAGCGGAGGAGTCGAGGAGGGGAAGCAGCAGGCGGTTAGAGAAATTAGAAATCCTCTGTCTGATGGACAGGACTGTGTTCATGAGGACTTATATCCTATATATATACTGTATCTATATCTACGCCGGGATCCGGAGTCGAGGCTGATCCTCTTGCTGTAGTCCTGTGTCTTGGATCCTTCTGGATTAAGTCGTGGACTTCGGGTCGTGGCTGAACCTGTCTCTGCGGTCCTGCCTTGGGTCTCGTCATGCTGCTTCCCTGATGGCTTCCACAGGATTGTAGCTGACATCCTCGTGGATTCATCTTCTTATTACAGACACATGCATTTCCTAACATTCGGTCTATATGCTGTAAAATGTATTATCTCTTCGATTTACACACGGCATCTATTGCACGTCTGTCCGTCCTGGGAGAGGGATCCCTCCTCTGTTGCTCTCCCTGAGGTTTCTCCCATTTCCCCCCCTTAAACTGTGGGTTTTCTCTGGAAGTTTTTCCTTGTACGATGTAGTGTTGCACGGTGTACCGATACTTGAAAGGTACCGCGATACCCTGCTGTTAAAAACTGTACGATTCCTCCGTTTCATTAGTATCGGTACTTTAAGAATGACGGGGAAAAGTACTCCGGTGAGAAAGAGTCGTTTTATTAAGAGCCGTGTGTGTTCAGTGCTCTGCTTCCACTCCCTGCGTGCACTGCAGCCGTGCCTGCAGTCCCGCCCCTCTCAAGCACGTTCTAAGTCCCTCCCCTTTCTCGTGTATGCGGCCACGCTCTAGCTGCCAGAGCATGTGAGAAAACGAGAAGCATGGCTGCAAGTGGGAGTGCAACTGCCGCTGCGCCTCGGCTTGTTGACAAAAAAGACGCCAGAAGCGAAATTTGGAAGTATTTGAGCTATATCTCTGACAGTGAGGGCAAGCTTACGGACACCACGAGGCCTGTCTGTGAGAAATGTTTTAGATCCCTGCAAACCAAGGGAGCCAACACATCAGACTTGGCTAAGCACCCGCCGACCGGAATCCAGAGCTGTTTAAAGAATTTAGACAGACAGGTTAGCGAATGTGATAGATAACATAATTACATCATGCTCAAGCCCATGCCCTCAAATCTAAGTCAAGCAAGTGTAATTTATTTTGTGACAAACGAACGTTTTCGTAGTTTGACGAGGCAATTAATGGCAATGATAACTGTCTAATATGGCTATATTTTTAGCTAACTTACCAATGTGGCTAACATCTGCAATATACATTTTGTCAATAATTATTTATACTACTGTACTATTGTTAATAAAATATAAAAAAAATTATATTTTATAAAACAAAAAAGTTGTTTGAGATGATGCTTAATTTGATTTAATATGAATTATTGTCATTTATTTAGTTTATTGTTCTCATTGTTTAAAAGTTTGTGTTATGGTTCTGGTGTGAAATAAAGCACAATAATTAATTACATTTAAGACTGTTTCCCTTTTTTTTAGAAAAGTATCAAAAAATAATCGGAATCGCAATTCTTGACTTGGTATCGGTATCGAAACCAAAATGTTGGTATCGTGACAACACTCGATGTGAGGGTCTAAGGATAGAGGGTGTCGTTTTTCTCATACTGATATTCTGAACAATCTATGCTGTTGTATTTGCTGTAAAGTGTCTCTACTGTAGGCTATTTTTATTCTATGTACAGCACTTTGGCTCGACCAAAAATCGTTTATAAATGTGCTATATAAATAAAACTTGGCGGGGGGTGGGTGTGTCTACAGAAGGTCCAGTTGTGATGGCCACGGTTCGCCACCGCCACTGACAGATTAGAACAAACTCGGAACAGCGCCAACGTTTCCCCGCAGCGAGGCTCTGGTGTTATGCCGTGTTATGCATGCCCTCCAAAAGGAAATTATATAGTTTCCAAACCGTACTTTGCCGTACAGATCAATACATGTCTGGGAGGTTTTGCTTTACGCTGTGCGCGCTCCCGCGAGGTGCATTCACACACACGGCATAACCAAGCCCCCAGGAAGTGCGCCGGAGTCTGATGAGAATATTCGTGCTGGTCAAACGGCGGTACTACACTTCCTTTAGGTTGCTGGGCCCGGAAACACTTTTTCCCATTACATTGGGAAAGAGTGGTCTGTAACTCGTTGGATAATTTTTTTTAAAACTAAATAAACTACCCAATATGAACGTTTGTATAGCCCTTATTAAAAACATTCGTTCCTCAAGTTGTAAAAATGTGCTAATAACGTTATTCTGAGAGTTATTTCCCTCGGCATTATGAACGCGCATCTAACCCACGGGACCGCGCTGCCCGGCACGTTCATGTTACGTGTTCAGTACTACATGAGTTTCTCTTTACCCATGGATGCACAATAACAACGGACCATATCGCCTTACTGCCCACGGAGCTGTAATAATGGATATATTGCACATGTTTGCTGTAATTCATCATTTGTAAAATATTATACTACATGGGCTGTATGATGTAAATCTTGTACCGTAAATGTTGTATTAAATAAAGTTAATATTACCGACGTAGATTAACGTTCCTGTAGCTTCTTATTGCACTTGCAATTGTTTTAGTTACTTGTGGGCTACTTAACATGAATAATCACAGTTACTATCCTTTTACTCCATCACATTTAAAAAAGAAATAGGCTATTGTTATTTTAACTCCACCACAGTAATCCATCATCAGCTTTACTTTTAGATAAAGTTTTAACTCACAATTGATCATAACAGGCTTCAACATATACATTTGTATATATTACCAAGTGGTTTCATGTACAACCCACACAAGTATCATGCTAAATGAAGCTCTGTTGCTTGGATATCACTAGATCCTGATGTCAGCGTAATATAAAAATACTAGGGCTGTCAAACGATTACAACTTTTAATCAGATGAATCACAGTTTAAAAATTAATTAATCATGATTAATCACCATTCGAACTATTTTCCAAAATATGCCATTTATTTATGTATATTGTTGTGGGAATGGAAAGAAGGCGGATATATCCATTTAACATACAGTATGTTTATTATAACATTTTCTGCGTGTCAAAATGAAAGACAACCCACACACCTATCAATCATCAAACCGTGGGGTCTTAATTCATTACGTGTTGATTTCTATCAACGGGGGAGTACTTCAGGAAAGTCGACAGAGGGGGGGGGGCGGCTCGTGGAGTACTTCTTGACCACAGAGTGTGAACGTTGTGATCAGCTGTTTTAGCGCAGTTCTCCAGTGAAGGGGGGGGGGAGTCTCCCTCCGCAGCCGGTTGGCGTAGTTTTGGCACAAGTCCGTTGTACAGACCGACGTTAACAGCAGCCCTGTCTGTGCACACGGAGACCGACTCTGTCGTCCGGTGATCTAACCGCCTTCTGGAAAAGCTTCACAAGTACGTCGGTACGCAAATGCGCTTTGTGACACAAGTGACGGTACGCATTTCAGAGAGATTACGCACATAACCTGCGTACCAGTTATGTGCACCCCTGTACTACAGCAAAAGTATTCTCCGTCGGGACTTCCTGCAACAACACCACGCCGCTATCAAAGATGTTCTATTGAGAAGACGATCACTACGTGACAAAAGTTTTCAAAACCGTGGCTACTGAAATCAATCTTACTAACTGCTGTCTGTGCAATTTACTCCGCGCGAGTTGGCAGACTTTATTTTGCTTACTTTAACATCATTTTTCATGGTGGGGCTAAGCCATTTCTTGGTATGGGTGTAGCCTACCCCAGCCATACCCTGGCGCTGCCACTGGTGGCACGTATGGGGCGGGCCATTCTGCACATGCGTTAAATATTTTAACGCAATTAATTCAAAAAATGAATTACCGCCGTTAACGCGATAATTTTGACAGCACTAAAAAATACATAACGATTGATGTGTAACTTAGCATAATTTACTAGCTAGCCGCTAGCTGCTAACTGCCGCCTCGTTAATATAAATCCAGTACCATGCTGTCATGAACGTGCGGTGCTGTTACGTGTACGCAAATTCACGTGCTTAATGTGAACGAGCCTTTTGGGCGGCGTGGTTAAAGTTGCGCATGCTCTATGAGTGCACATACGGGTACTTCTCAGGCATGCCGGGTAATCTGTGACGTTTCGCTCTCTCAAAAGTTGGGCCATTTTGTCATCATGCGCCATTGAGCAACTCTCATAGGAATGAATGAGGCCCCGCCTCCCACGCTGTATCCAGTTCTTATTATACATCCATGGGCATAACACCGCCCGCCCCCCCCCCCCCCCCGTTGACAGTTCACGAGCGTGCTCTCTCTCTCTGTTCAGACCCGACGGGTAATAAGGGATTATGACGGACATTTTACGATCCTGTCTGTCAAAATGACGGACATCGAAAAAGTCTAACGCCACCTCAGTGGGACGGAGAGATATGCTTTGGCCATGGGTGACAGCAGTGGGTCAAACTGTGCATTGTCTCTCCACCACTTAAAAAACAATACTGTTTTTGCCAAGAAGGTGAGGCTTATTGACAGGGCGAGATATAAATATACTGTTGGTACTTGTCAATGTCTCTAGGTGTGTAAATGTAGCCCTGTAAATACGATGTCCTTTTGTGTTCTGTTGTTTTATGTTCTTGTTGTAACCTACTTGCTGCCATGTTGGACAGGTCTCTCTTGAAAAAGGGATCGATGATCTCAATGGGACCACCTGGTTAAATAAAGGTTTAAAACAAAGAAAAGTGTTTAAAATGATTTTTTTTTTTTTTTAAATCGCGGTAGATTTTGTCAGTCTCACGACGGTATTGAGACGTTTATTTACCGCGATATTCGGTATATTGTTACATCCCTAATACACACACATATATACATACAGTATATACCATTTCAGAATCAAACAAGTATGAGAGTACTCTCATACTTAACACGTAACACTATCATAGACTGAATATAACTAAGCAGTTAATAAAATAATATCCTGCACAGCTGTCATTGGTTGAGATAAGTCCGGCCGTGCATCACAACTCTTTTAACATCACTGTTGCCGGAAATACATCCGCGGAGGATATGTGGAGGAGCCATCGGTGTATCCTCGGTTATAGCTCCTCCAGAGAGCCTCCTCGATGCTCGATGTGCATTTAGAGAAATGAGATGTCCTTCAACATGGCGCGCTGAAATCCATTTCCGGGAGGGGAAATTAGAGAAAAAGTGTTATTTCACCTTGAAACCGTCATTGTTAAAGAAATGTATTTGTGTGTGTGTGTGTGTTTCCTTCTTCCCTTTTGGCCAAATGCCCTTCAATCTGCTGTTTTTAACTCTGCAAGTGGTCTTGACAGCAATCAATGGAATATAAAGCTTTGTGTTAGCGTGTCTGTGAGTGTTTGTGCAGAATTGCTCATTTGTGTGACATTTAAAGCATTTCTTGGTACACCATTTTCGAATGAATGATTGCTACATGTTTTGCACAAAAAAAAAGTTCAAATATCCGTTAATTGCAGTTTGACAAGGAGCTCAGACATGAAAACACATCTCTCAAAAACACCAACAGTGATGGTTCAGCCTCATTAAGAGACTTCTATGAATACAGGCAAATCAGTGTCACTCACATTAGGGCTGCTCGATTATGGCAAAAATCATAATCACGATTATTTTTGGTCAATAATTGATATCACGATTATTATATACGATTATTCATTGACTTTGAAAACATCCATTTATTGAACTTTAAAACAAATACAAATAATAATTTGAACAGCATATTTTTAACAGTTGATTACCCTGAACGTATAATTCAACTGAAAAACCAATACAATAATAAATGATACATTTAAATAAATAATATCAAAATAATAAATACCAATAAACAAGATCAGCAAATATTTTGGAGCGCACTTCCACATGCTACTAAACATATATTAATATGATAAATAAAAATAAATTAGACCAAAATAAATGAGATCAAATATGTTAAAGTGCACTGTCACAACCTAGCAAAGCAAAATAATCGTTTTTTTCGATTATGTTGTGTTCGTAATTGTGGCAGGCCAAAATCGTAATTGCAATTAAAATATGATTAATTGCACAGCCCTAACTCACATGTAGACGTTCTGAAGAACGAGTCAACGAACACAGAAACACTTAGGTGTACAAACAACTTACAAACCACTTTCATTGCTCAAACAACACAAGCCACACACACACACACACACACACACACACACACACAGTATATGACTATTTCTGTTCTGTTTGCTTGTGATTGTGCCCACCTCTGTGTGAGTCCCGTTCTTAAAATGTCATTGTGATAACTTGCGTGTGTGTGACACATTTTTGTATTACCACATTCTCGTGTGTTTTCTCGAGATCAAGTGTGAGCGGTTTCTGAGCACGCAATGTGTTTTTGGGATGAGACAGCAATTTATCGCACTGAATCGCACCCCCTGATGGTGTCCGACCTCGAGCACAAAGAATAGAGAGAAAGGAGAGAGGCAGGCGGGCAATTTGATCCTCATGGGCACCTCTCCGTGGGCGGTCCCCATGCCTGCACCCTGGCTGATAACGAAGGATGAAAAGAATAGAGGGAATTTTGGAGAAAGGCAGGGGGCGAAAAGAGAGGGACAGACAACCACATACGTGTGGTGGCGGCAATACCAGACAACAACATTTAGCCATTACCGCTTATTCTCACACTGCACCTGCACTTTTTCCTACTGTATAAACTATTTATTTGTCTATGTGCTTGCATTATGCAAGACCGTTTTGGATAGGTTCAAGGTTATACAACTCATCTTTCACACCATTAAAGGTCCCCTAGTATACTGTTTTTCATCAATATATTATAGGTCTCAGATAAAACATGTCTCTGAAGTGTTTGGCGTGAAATACCAAACAGATCATCCATTGTAGCATTCCATAATCCCCTCTGTTTCAGCCCAGTTTCAAAAGTGCTGATTGTGTGTCTGTAGCTTTAGATGAAAATAAGGAGCCACTCCCCACGCCAGAGTTCCCGTTAGCCGGTAATTACCGGACTATGACCAGTCAAATATGCTGAAGACCGGCAAATCTAAATCTCTCCGGTCAAAGTGTCCGGTAAACATAATTTCACTTTAGCGCAATACCGCATCAGTTGCGCAACTTGCGCCACTTATGTGACAGACAAAAGAGTATGTGACAAGAATAGTCAATTCTAATGTCTAACACTTAATATGGAGAAAGAGATGTCCTGTATGGGTTGATTGTGCGTTGATCTGTTGGTAATGCCTCGGGGCATGTAAACAAATGCATAATGCTGCGCTATACTTTGCTATACTCACCCCGGTTGCATAGCGACGCTTATTGTTTAGGTGTCTTTTAATAAGCAGGTAGTCATATCATTAGCTAGAACTAGCTAGATCTGATCGATATGGACATAAACGCGAGTAAAGTCTAATCTGACGGGAGAGAGCGCTCCGTTTATTATTCCCGTGTTATTGTAAATTACTGTACACTTTTGAATAGTTAATCTACTATAATTAGTTTGTTTAATATCAAATCATATCAATTAGTTTTAAAGCTCAATAAATAACAAAGAAGACCTTTGACCGGCACTTTTCAAATTTTGTCCGGAAAATTTAAACTTTGTTTGTTTGTTTAAACATGTTGACCGGCGAAAAAATATTCTAACGGGAACTCTGCCCCACGCCCCTCTCAGAGTCATTCTACCAGAAACGTATATTTCCACATCTAAATATACTGAAGAAAAATTATTTATTTCTTTCAATTTCAATAACAGGTCATATGGAGAACATGTTAAACTGTTAGGAACACATATTGTCCCATATCAGCATGTTTTTATTATTGAATAATATCCATTTTTAAATGAGTTTCACCCTTAAGATGTCAGGCCCTGTCACAGACAAATGTGAGTAGCCTAGGGTAGAATGGTTTCCTAATATATCTTTTTAATACAAATAACATTTTCCCATTGATCTCATGTCCCTGATTGTATCTAAAATGTTTTTTTAATCCTTTTAAGAATTCTTAGCAACCTATCAGTTAACTGTAGTGGACGGTAAGGAAAGAATAATCACCAGGTAGTCATATTGTTGTAAAGAAAATACTTTTACACCAATTATTTTTCTAAACAGCTGATGTGGATATGACCCCCCACCTCCAAGCTCACAATTGTAGAGGTTATTTCACTTAAAAAATAAATAAATAGTACATTTCTGTATTATAAATTCCTGTGTGACAGGACCAGTGTTGGGACTAACGCGTTACTGTAACACCATTATTTTTGAAAGTAACTAGTACTCTAAGGCATTGCTTTTTAAATTCAGTAACTCAGTTACCGTTACTACATGGTGCGTTACTCCGTTACTGCGTTATTTTTTTTATATAGTCAACAGCCAGGCGAACAGAGATGAGAACTGTACTTAAGTACAGTACTTGAGTAAATGTACTTAAATACTTCCTGTGTCACATGCGGAGAGTCAGGCTGTGGGCGTGTTTGTGTTGTTTACTAACAAGACTATCATGGCGGCGGCGGAGCTCAAGTCTAGTTTCTCCACCTGGAGATATTCTCACTATTTCACTTTTGTCGAGCACAAAGAAAAGAACGTTTTAGTTAAATGTAAGTTGTGTCCTGGCGGGTCAAAGATCCTATCTACTGCCCAAACCAGTAATTCAAATCTCTTAAAACATCTGCAAAAAAAACATGCTGGGACGAAGCTAGTAGCTAACGGTACGTCCACACAGCAGCTTTTCAAAAATCTTGAAAATCTTGGAGCTGGGCGTGTCTGAAAGCTTGGGGATTTCGCGACCAACAACCAATCACATGAATCTCCCGCCCCCGACATACGAAGCAAAAAAACCCCGGTTCTTCTACACTATTTCTTTTAACATTTTGAACATTTATGAGATTAATGTCTATGGTGCTATTTTATGCTACATTCCATGCTGGCTAATGATACTGTCTATGCTTGCTAGCAACGAAGTAAACTAGCAACGAAGTAAACTGGATATAAAATCCCCAAACAAGCGAAAACCTACCAGTTTCACCCACTGTCTCTGCCACCTCCCTCCATGCCTGGTTCCTCCGGTTTGTATCCCGGTAAGTAAATAGGGACTGGTCATAAAGAACCGGGTGATTTGCTACCGCAATAACTAAGTTCTCCTCCATTTTTGTGGAATATAGAAATGAACTGCGGGTCTGGTTCTCCCAGCTTGCACGCGGTTTGATTGGCTAGCGCTTGAACTGTCAGATTTGCATAAACGGATCTGATTGGCTGTCGCTTCCAGCTCAGCCTCAAAAGTTGAACATTGTTCAACTTTGGAATCCTGAACATCCTGGAAATCCTGGAAATCTTCGCCTCGCCCCCCCACAATGCAGTTCGGCGACAAGCGAGGGAAAGTGACGTCATCCCCATTCAAAGTCAATGGGCGGAGACGCGCTGGAAGCGGTGGACAAATCGCCAAAAGCTGCTGTGTGTACGGGCCGTAAGACCACAGAGACTCAGCCGACGCCACTCCACCTCCACCTAAGCAACAGCGGCTGGATTTGAACCAAAGGACTGCTATCCAGGGAAAAGTCGATAAAGCCATTGCACGGTATGTTTTAGAACACATGCATGCTATTGCTACAGTGGAGTCACCCGCTTTCAGGGAGCTAGTTAGCATGATAGCATGTCCGGGCGGCACACGGCATATGGGACGGAAAACTTTTTCCAACTACCTGGAGAAAGAATATACAAAAATGGAAAGCCAGCTAATATCGATGCAATTCAGATTGCATATAATGCATGTCAAGTTGATCAAGAGATTGTATTATTCTCCAATGCAATAACAGTACTGAAATGAAGGCTATAAGGGCATCAATGGGAGCCATTTTCGTAAGTAACTAAAACGTTACTTTTCACAGTAACGCATTACTTTTTTGTGTAAGTAACTAGTAACTGGTCACAGGCTGAGGCGGTTGAATGAAACAAATTACATCCTCAAATAGGTACCAAATCATGTCTTCTCTTGCAGGCCAAAATAACCTGTTTACTCCAGCACTGTGCATGCATTTCACTTGCACTCGAACCTCATCAATGGCAGTAATGATGCCAGGATAGAAGTCACTGTCATATTTTATTACACACCACTTTTTTATAACATCTGGACCCCATGTTATCTCTTCTATTGCTGGTGTGGTCGTTGGTTTGTTGAAGCTGAATGCCTTTGTGTTATAGCATGTGCAATGGTAAATCTTGTCTACAGTGCACATACAGCTCACATCCCGGTACAACATCTGTCCAGGAGAGGTTGTGAGAATCTGGTGTATTCTCATTGTTGAGGGGACTTGGGGGATGCTTTCTGGCATGTTCTTTATTGCCATGTCAATGGACTCTTCAGTTACATAGAACAGTTTAATAGTGGTGCCTGTGTTTACCAAGGCTTCAAACAGACCCATTGCATTGTTAATGTCACAGCCATGGCTCACCAAACGGTCTGCACTCCTTTTCAAAACCCCTCCCACACCATCCGGTGCCCCTTTGCCATGGCTGGCCTCAAAGAAATTCCATGTCCCAGCTTGGAATCCTTTTTTGTGGAGTAGGGAGGTAAAGAGGTAAAAGTTCCCCTTCTGGCGGTACTGTGTACAAGGTCCGTCGCTAAGAAAATGGACCACTGTGACAGCTGGGAAGACATCCCTAATGTAGGACAACATAGGGCTTAGATCAGGGGTGCCCACACTTTTTGGGCTGGTGAGCTACTTTTGAAATGACCAGCTCACAGAGGTCTACCAACCAAAAATAAAATCCCAAATTGCAAGGGTTGCTGAATAACACGTTTTATTTATACATGGGATAATAGGGCTGCAACAAACGACTAATTTGATAATCGATTAATCTATCGATTAATGAAACGACTAATCGACTATTCAGACTATTACATGCCTTGCACAATTTCTCAAACCCTCTTGTTTAGCCATCAACTTTTAGATTTAGCTTGAGGTTGTTTTAGGCATGTGGAAACTAACAATGAAGACAATAAAGATGAATACTTGATTCAAAAATACATATATTATTAAATTAACAAATTGTGAACAAAACTAACATTGCTTTTTATTTAAATAAAATAAATAATATTTCACATCAAAAGAAACAACAATGTTTTAACAAATCGTATTAAATAATCTGATGACAGAACTGTGAACAGAATAGCTGAAACTTTAACAAAATAAAGAGTAACTCAATTTCCTATAATCATTAACCCATGTTTGAATCATTGAGTTAACTCTGTGTGTTGCTGCTAGCATACATAACACCTGACGTGGAAACGTTACTCGTGGATGGAGCTACAGAGCTGCTAGAAAGACAGTGGAACCCGGTGCATTCCTCCGTCTGGATGTGGTGCACTTTTGCTAAACGTTTAGACACATTGCTCGTGTTACCGCCCTCACATGCTGAACTCTCTTGGCAAGGAGCATTGTCCACCTCAAGACGGGTAACATTTAACCACACCTTGGAGCCAGGGGCGGACTGGCCATCTGTAGAATCTGGAGAACCACAGAACGGCCGGTCGTCAAGGGCCCTTGACGGCCGGCCGGCCCTTTAAAGAAAAATAGTTTAACGTCATCATTTAAGTTGCGCTGACGGCCGACAGAGGGCGACAGCGGCCGCTAATGCAGTTGTGTGGTTCTTATCTGTCAAATAATAACACACGAAGAAGAAAAAAGACCGGCCACACGAAGAGAAGGGATTAGACGCCGCGGCAGACAGGGAGAATGAAAACACATGGATACAAATCAAAGAAAACGAAAAGAAAAAGGTGGGGCCGAGAAGGCCAGAGAAAAAAAGGTGAAGTCACTCGCAGGTGAAGCATATAAATGTCGCAAATTGACAGACCTTTTTGGCAGCAGCGCTGCTACAAGCACTATCAGCAGCAGCTTAGAACAAGTGCAAGATGATGAAGAGAATGATGAGGGCACGAGTTCAGATATACAGCCAGCCTCCTGCGTTCATGATGAGGGACAGAGTTGAGCTGGTGGAAGAACCAGCTCAACTCATACAAGTACAGGGTAAGAGCAAGAGGTGGGTGAGAATTATCCCTTGAACTCAGTGGCGTTTTCTCCTGGAGGTCAAGGGAAGCCAGGCTTCCCCTGAATTTAGGATTGTAGTTATAATTTTAATAAATAAATAAAAACACTTTGTTTAGTTTCGGTAATTATTCTGCCAGCCCGTCTCTCCCCCATTCTCTTTGAGTATTTTACAAAGAGTGAAACAGCGCCCCTCTAGATGTTATGGTGAAACAGTAGATTGCACTCTCTGTTGTGAAAGGAGGCTAGCTGAAATTGGCTTCCCTTGGTGAAAAAAAATTGAGGGATTGACCAATCAGATGAGGCTCACGTCATGCCTCACAATCCAATCAAATCGCATCAACTTCAGTTCATACTGTAACTGTCATCACCGCCCTTAAAAAGTAGCAAGCAACTGAAGCAAGTGCAATTATGGAGGGTAGAGATTGAGTATTTCATCAAACATAATTGTACTAAACTTCCGCTACAGCAGCAACTAAAAATGAAATCTGATGACAGGCCAATGATCAAACTGGAGCTGTGTACAGAGAGGAAAAAAGGAGCGAATCGGACATAAAACTTTAAATAATAAACAGCGGATTTCTAACATTTGACATTTCATGTGGCCGGACTGGGTCAGTTTCCAGGGCTGAATTTTAGTCCCAGTCCGCCCCTGCTTGGAGCGCTTCTCTCCGCCATCTCCTCCGTGTGTTGCTGCTTGTAGCAGCCGCGTGTGTGTAAACTGCCCCGCCCCCTCGCGCACAGACGGGAGAGAGAGAGATCTCGTCTCGATTGGAAAAATCGAAAATACACCGACATTTGTTTGTCTTTTTGCATGTTAGAAACGAGTTGGCGACACTAAGATTGCGAGATAATATTTGTGTAGCAATAATACATGACCTTTCTCTTTCTCAACTCGCTACTCGGAGGGAAGTCGCTGTCATATGCAGGGGCGTCGCCTGGACCTGGAAACATTCGGGGCTTAGCCCACAGTGGCGGTGCTACAGTCAAATGTTCTACTGCAAGACTCCCCACACGCACATACACAATTGCGCCATCTGGTGTCACAAACGTGTGCCTGCATTAGCTTTGTTATGGCAATGGATTGTGGGAGATTCTCATAGCACGTGAGGATCTCTTGAGGGTAAGGTGCCTGTATTATCTCGGTGGACAAAATGTATGTTTTTATTTTATAAGGACAATAACGTACTGTTGTGTTTGTTTAGTTTAATGTTAATTGTTTAATGCTCACAGTCACAGCAACATGTTTTTTGTGTGATTGGCTATTTGTTTTATATGATTTATCAACGTGATCATCAATAGCTAATCTGAGCACCAGAACCCAGCTCACGTGTCCTTTTATGCTGTCCATTGAAATGCAGGTATGTGAGTTTTGTACACCAGTGTATTTATGTGTAATGTTTCACATTGCTCCACATGATGCCTTGACTACAAAGTCTTCCATGTTTCTATGCTTCTTCCTCTGCGTCACAGTTTCGGGAATATCAAGATCATTGCACAGGGCCTTGGTCTTGTCATAGACCTCATGTGCTTTCTCGTTACTTCGGTAACTTTTCAGTGTGTTCTCAACTGCTGTTTTGTAATCTACTGCCTGCACCAAGTCAAGTGTTTCTTTCTGCAGGTAGTTGTGCAGGCCCTGAGTGGTTGAGAGCAGTGTCTGGAACATGACAGCATGTAGATGGTACTGCATTTTCAAAGCTTGCTTTCCAGTCCCTTTACTAGAGGGGCTGAAAGGCTCCCTAAAGTCTTGATCAAAGTAGGAGGTTTTTGACATGCCCAGCGAACAAGTTGTTTGTCCCCTACCTCTAGCTGTTTCTGAAATGTTTGCAATCTCTGATGGTGGACAAGAGATGTGGAGAAGAAAGAGTAGAGACACTCCAGTAGATCAACGCAGGTATGTGAGTTTTGTACACCAGTTTGTATAAGTTTAATGTTTCACATTGCTTGTGAAAACTATACTACCACTATACGATCACTGATGTTTTGTTGTTGACTGGACACTTATTTTGTAAAAGAGATAGCATGAGAGGATCTCTTAAGCAATGCAGCTCACGTGTCCTTTTTATATGCTGTCCATTGAAATGCAGGAAAGTAATCACCAGCTCTGAGTGATCTGTTGCCGAGGGGACACTACACCGGAGTTACATAAGCAGAGACAAAGTGCTATTTTGGGGGGAATTCACCTCCTCTGGGGTCCCCCAGGAAGACTTTTTTTAAATATTGAAGTTAAAAGCATCAATCTTGTGCACTTTGAGAGCAACATTAAGAGATATGATACATCTCTCAACACCCATATGTCAAAAATAAATCAAAGAATCAGAATCAGAAACGGGTTTATTATTTAAAAACACTTCATTTTCCAATTAAATCATAAACTATGTCAAATTATTAGAAGTTGTTAGTAATCAGATTAAACAGAAAAAAGGGATGGAAGGAGGAAATAATAATCCCTCATCTCTTGCTGTTTGCGGTTGAAATGAACTCTTTTGCTGGCCAAACATGCTGGATGGAAAGCAGTGGTGTCTCACTTGCCTTGGCCCTGTATCTGCAGTCCCTAAATCAGTCATGTTACTCATTGACTCTTGTCTGTTCTGGTGTTCCTGTTCATTGTTGTCTCCATTGTCGTTCTTGTCTGTTGTATCTCCTTCTTGTGTGTCCCTTTCTCCTGTTCTCCTTTCTTCATCCTCTACTCTGTTTGGCTCATCTGTGATGACTGTGTTGGTAAACACAAACAAGTATGTAAGTCAATCAGTTTCCAGCTCTGTCAAATAAATGAATTTCAAGATACACACATTTGTCTTCATTAAAATGAGTGTCACCACACTGTCACAAAATGTAATACTAACCAATTGAAAATAGTTAAATTTACATCTCTTGTAGATATCACTGTTAAGAGTAGTTGTCTGCCAATAGGACAGAATCATTCCTATACAAATGCAGTTTGAGTAATTCACTTAATATATTTACTTAAAACTTTAATATAGTCATTTTCACTTAATACTCTAATATAGTCATCTTTCTGCATTCAACACTAAGGAAAGCTGTACAATTTGACATGATAATGAGGAAAAAAGGCCTCCGACAATGCAGATCATTTTTTGATCATATCAATTTTAAGATGCGGGTCAAGGCTTAATATTTGGGAGCATAGTGTCCCTTGCCCCCTTTCAGGAGCCCCACTGGATTGGCTTTGATCTGAAATATTTGTATAAAAAGCTTGTTAGCTGGCTGTCCATCTCATAATGTTCACATAGAAACTAGCTGTCAATAGGAAATATAAATCAGAAGAATTATATTTTCATGCAAAATCTGTCACAAAAAGAGGTTGCACATTTAAATGCAGGTGTTGTTATGGCAACGTCAGTGGCCAGACAGCCACATTTACTGCTGCAAATACGTTCAAACATGCTGTCGACACGTAAAGCAGTGGCAACTATGCCACCATTTCAGCTGACTTTTTCTCAGAAATACTGTCACATAACATCCATATATATTTCAGTGCTAGGTTGATGCTTAGCTAAGCTAACTATGAAACACTTTAACTGACAGGACTCAGGATCAACTGTGTACTACTGTAAGGTAGCTTCTAGCTTCATGTCGAACACAGACAGTAAGTCAACATTTCCCAGAGAGCTTTCTTTGAAATCACCAAGTAAGGCTAAAAAAACACAACATTTAGATTGTATGACAAAGTGTTTATTTAATATATCTGGCTAGCTATAGCTACTGGCTAACGGTTTAGCTTACCCGCGCGATTCAAAGTAACGTCAACGTAGCTATAATTTATGCTTTGCTTACATGTTCGCATAACTTGTAAGTTTACTGACAGGTACATACCTTGTTCATCTGGCTCAGGTGGTGGCTCTGGGGTTGTTGTGTGACCCACCACTTGAGAATTGCCGTCTTTTTTATTAAAGAAATGTCTAATGTCCATCTTCAGAATCTCCGCGTCCGGGGCTGACAGTTTAAAGTTTAAACATTGTCACAGAGGAGAGGTAAGGTACCTGTCAGCCAATAAAACACGTTTATTTCCATATAACTCCCTGATTGGTCTGGTGGCGTCGCCTTGCCTCTGTGTTGCATTCACTGAACATGGGAAATTACAATTCTGCCGTCCGTCCTATAGGTAAAGTAGGTTAATGTATTATATTATTGAGGGAGAATTTGTCCGGGGCTAAAGAAAAAACATCCGGGGCTGAAGCGCCGGATGCCTACCCCAGGCGACGCCCCTGGTCATATGCCTTGTGAACACTCCGATAATGCCTCTCCACGTTACCTTTCTTTGGCAGAGCGACGCTTGCTTTACAAATAAGGCAAATAACCTTTGAATGTGACATCACAAACAAATATTCTTCCTCCCATTCTGGGTGGAAGTGGTTTGTCTTTAGCTTTTTGCTCGGTCCGGCACTCATTTTGTTGTTTGTCTCTTTAACTTAATTTGAGTTTTCCCGGCACTTGACTGATTTTGTATCGCTTTGCATTCTGGGTTAACAGACTGGAAAGCGATAGGTTGCTTTTTCTGTCAATCAAGTAAACTCCTGAATTAAGTGGCAGGGAGGTCAAGGGAGGAGGGATCAAAACCTGTTTTGTCTATTTTAACGGAACAGGATTTTTTTTTTTTATGAATGACTCGCGATCTACCAGCATTGCCCCCGCGGTCGACCGGTCGCCCGCGGTCGACGTACTGGGCACCTCTGGCTTAGATGTTCCCATATGGCTGGGGGACCCTTCAGTCGTGATGATGAGATGGTACTGAAGCACAAGGGCTCATCATTTGATCCTACATATAAAACTCCAGTGTGCAGTGTCGCTTGCTCATGAGATGCACCAAAGTGCACTGCCTGGATCTCTGATGCATATTTACATGTATAATTCTCAGAGAAGTCAACATGTATGATACATTCGTTCTCTGACATATTCCTCTTCAGTTCTCTGCAATATTTGTACTGTTGTCGGATGTTGAATGTATGGCATTTACATTTCACAAGCATGGTAGTGAAGAGGTTGATGAGGTCATTGAGTGTCATCTCGACCATTTTCTTTACGGTCTTCTTGAATGTTGTTTAAATATTGTTCTTGTCTTGTCCTTTAGTGTCCTCTGTGACCCACTGCATACATGCAACCCTGGCACAAGCCTCATATACCCCGAGAAATGGGAAGTCTTTCTCTTTGCAGTCCACACAGTCATTGTACATACACTTCTTACTAGTTTTGTCACAACAGATCTGTGCCATCAATGTCTCTAGTTCAGGGGTGTTGAGCAACTTCAGACTGCAAAGCTTTTCCGCTACAAAGCTTAAGTTCTCATGCAGTTTGCACAAGCATGTTTCCCTATCTGAAAGTGATGGGTGCACAACCCAGTAGGGCCTAAGTCTGCAAAACAGAGAATAGGAAACTGATTTCCTTGAGTTATCTGCCAAGTACTTCTTGTGCAGGTTGTGCAAGGTGTCCATGAGCAATCTTGTTTGCCTCTTGACCTTGGCCTCTGCCAGTGTTCAGTTCCTCACTGTTTTAAGGAATCCACTATCATCCCTGTACCCAAGTCTAATAAAATATCCTGCCTCAATGACTACAGACCCATAGCCCTCACATCTGTGGCGATGAAATCATTTGAGCGCATCATTCTCAGGCATCTAAAAACCAGCACCTCCCCCCTCATGGACCCATATCAATTTGCGTACAGAACCAACAGATCCGTGGATGACGCTGTCAACCTGGCAATCCATCACACTCTACAACACCTGGAATCCCCCAACACCTACGCCCGCATCTTGTTCCTGGACTTCAGCTCCGCTTTCAACACCATCAACCCGGAAAAACTCTTCAATAAACTAATGGACATGAACACTGACCCCTGCATCTGTCACTGGATCCACAGCTTCCTCTGGAACAGACAACAACGGGTCAAAATAAATAACTCCACATCTCTCCCTCTGCACCTCAGTATAGGAGCTCCACAAGGCTGTGTCCTATCCCCCTGGTTATTCTCACTCTACACAAACCAACTCACATCTCAGCACCCCACAGTCAACATATATAAATACGCAGATGACACAACAATAACAGGACTCATCTCAAATAATAACGAAACACAATATCTCACTCAGATCCATCAAGCAGTCACCTGGTGCTCAGAAAACAACCTCCTACTTAACGCAGCAAAAACCCAAGAAATAATCATCGACTTCAGGCGAAAGCCACAGCCCAAATCACCTCTATCTATCTCTGGCAAACTCATTTCCACCACAGAATCACTCAAATTTCTTGGCACTCACATAAGCAATAACCTCAAATGGAAGACCAACACAGACCACATATACAAAAAAGCCAACCAAAGGCTATTCTTTCTGCGGCAGCTCAAGAAATACAGAGTGAGGAAACATCTCCTAATCCAGTTCTACCCTCATGGACCCATATCAATTTGCGTACAGAACCAACAGATCCGTGGAGAATCATCATCCAAAACATCCTCACATCATCCATCACAGTCTGGTACAGCAGTTCAGACAACCTCTCCCGGAATAAACTTCAACGTATCATCAATAAAGCATCAAAAATCACCTGCAGTCCCCTTCCATCACTCGAATCACTTCACCACCAACGAACTGTCACAAGGGCAAAGAAAATCATTTCTGACCCCTTCCACCCAGGTCACCATGTCTTCCAACTTCTGCCCTCAGGGAGGCGCTACAGGTCACTGTCCACCAAAACCACCCGCTTCAAAAACAGCTTTTTCCCCTTTGCAATACGGACACTAAATGGACTCTAAATAACCCCAATGAACAATAACAATCCACCACACCTTGAACTTTATGTTATATGTCTTTGCCCTGTGCTGTGTGTTGTACTTTTTATTGTCTGTTTATTGTATGTTGAATTGTATGGAACAAGCTGTAATACTCTGCACTGAACACGAATTCCACCAGCCTGGCTGTGTGGTCATTAAAGATTCTAATCTAATCTAATGTGTTAAAGTCTGCTTTTTTCCTGTTGTTATACGGCTCACATCATCTCTTGTGTAAAAGGCTCTTATTTTGTTTTGATATTCTTCTTCCATGCGGACACATTTATTCCTTGCGAAAGAGTATGGATTACCTCCTACTGTTTTCCATCGCCTTTGGGTAAAACCAAAGGTACTTTGGGCATATTTCTGCAACCTGTATTTTTTGACAATCCTCCCTGTCATCAGGTTGATGATTAGTCTTTTTTCCTGACTATTACCAGCTTGTTCAATATGACTTTGTATATCTTCAATCAATGCGTCATGGAACAGGGTTTTCCTTGCATTTGGACTGCTTCTTGGCCTCAGATATCTAGCTTTTGTTGCTGGAGACCCTGACCTCATTAACACTCGTTGGAACCTTTTTTTATATCTCTCTTTTCCTTTTTTTCTGCTGCTAAGGCGTTATTTAGTGCTCTGATTTTGATCTGCAGCTTCTTCCTCTCTTTCTTGGAATGCTTTCGCCCCTCTTTCTTTTGCCTGTAACATACATTGAACATACAGTTACATTCCCTTTAACAGTCATTCAAACATAAATTAAAAGGTCATCCTGTTTAGTTTACTTGATATTAAATTGTATATTACCATATTATCACACTGATATTTTTAGGCTGTAAAATAAAGTTGTAAAATTAAGGTAGTCTTTTCTAACCTTGAAAGCCCTGTCCCTGGCTCTGGTTCTGGAACTGTGGCTTTTCTCTTGAGCCTAGATCGTTGTTGTTGCTTTCGCCATAACTTACGCCTGTATCTTTGCTCTCTCTTACTCAACTCGTCAATAGTTTTCCTACTTTCTTTTTTCTGCCTCCATCTCTCCTTCTCTCTCTGAAGATGTCTTTCCTTTCTATCAGGTTCTGCATTTCTGCACGCCAGACACTGCCTCTGTCTCTCAGCTGCACTGACTGGAGCCATTAAACTGAAATTTCCATGAATTAAAACAAATTACTGCCATTGTTACTTAAAGATAATAACCTCCATTACAATATTAACAGGTATTTAAAGGTCCCCTATTATACTGTTTTTCATTAATATATATTAGAGGTCTCAGATATACAAAATATGTCTCTGAAGTGTTTGGCGAATTTGTGACAGTGCCTGACGTGACAGGTCAGGGGGCTTGACGTGACAGGGCTTGACGTGACAGGGCCTGACGTGAGAGGGCCTGACCGTCGGCCATTTTAACTGACATTACTCAGCATTTCAACATGTTAGCTTAAAAATAGTTAGCTTGCTAGCAAGGGATTTTAGTGAACTTTAATACATTTTTAAAAAACAATATAATCCTTTTCTGGGATATTTGAACGTGACAACACCTGACCCTTTAGCTTGTCCACGTAGAAAAATAAGGTGTAAAAACAAGATTAAAATATTAAAATTCAAGGACAGCATTTACCCACTTCAAGGACAGCTCCTCCTCAGTCAGATGATGTAACTCCTTCACAATCATGTTCTTAAAGGTGTATTACACCACTGAGTCACCACTGACTCCGCCCTCTCCTTCTTCCACTCATACCTCTCGGACCGGACACAGTTTGTCACACACGCTGGCTGCAGCTCCCCCTGTGCCTCTGTCAACCATGGAGTCCCCCAAGGCTCGGTGCTCGGTTCCCTTCTATTCACAATATACATCCTTCCGATTGGTGATATCATCCGCAGCCATGGTCTCTGTTTCCACTCCTATGCCGACGACACCCAACTGTACATCAGCACAAAACCTTCTGCCCATCTCCCCCCTCAGTCACTAATTGACTGCCTACACGAAATTAAAACCTGGATGACCACCAACCTACTCAAACTAAACAGTGATAAAACTGAGCTCATGGTTGTGGCCCCCAAGGCACTGCTCGGGAAGGTTGGAGATCTGCTCCTCAACATCGACGGTTCCATCATCTCCCCATCCCTTCAGGTCTGCAACCTTGGTGTTGTCTTGGATTCAACCCTCTCATTTCAAAACCACATCAAATCCGTTTCAAAATCAGCCTTCTTCCACCTCAGAAATATTTCAAGACTCCGGCCATTACTGTCCGACTCTGTTGCAGAGAAGCTGATACATTGTTTTATTACCTCACGCCTGGACTATTGTAACGGACTCCTGTCCGGGGTTCCCAGCAAAACCCTGAACAGGCTCCAGTACATACAGAACTCAGCTGCCAGGGTTCTCACACGCACCAAGCCCTGGGAGCACATCACCCCCACTCTATTCAACCTCCACTGGCTCCCGGTCAAGTCCTGCATCATCTACAAACTCCTCCACCTCACCTACAATTCCCTCCATGCCCTCTCCCCTCAGTACCTCACAGATCTCCTCCACCCATACATCCCGTCCCGCACCCTTCGATCCTCAGACTCCGGCCTGCTCTCCATTCCCCATTCACGCCTCCGCACCTTCGGGGACCGTGCCTTCAGTGTCGCTGCCCCCACTCTCTGGAACTCCCTCCCTGCAGAAATCCGCAACGCCCCTTCTCTCAACATTTTCAAATCAACCCTTAAAACTCATCTGTTCAACATCGCCTTCCAACAATAACTCACTCCTCCCCCCGCCCCAGTTACACTTCATTTCTGCCCCCTGTTTTATGTTTATGTTTGTTATGTCTTGTCCTTGTATGTTTCTTTGTAAAGTGACCTTGAGGTTATGAAAGGCGCTATATAAATCCAAGTTATTATTATTATTATTACACAATTTTTTAAGGAGTATTGTATGAAGCGTGACAGGACTGACCAAAAACATGGGGACTGTTGTAAAACACAATTTGTTGGTCAAATGTAAGCATTATTCAATGTTTTCAATGAACTGTGGTAAAAGATAACAAGTTAAATGTGTTATTAATGACGTTTGTTTTTAAAATAAAAGTTTTTAGTTCATTAAGAAACGTAAACCCCTCGCTCCAATTTGGCTGGGGACAGGCCATTTTTAAGAACTTCTATTTTTCAAAAGTGTTTTTCAATAAATTAAAAAACACCTGAAACCCTAATGAATCACAGACCTATGTACAAACAACTCACAAAACACAACTATCTCATCAGTTTTAAGATATTTTATGGATTATAATTTGTATTCGCTGTAACAATCCCAGGACAGATAATATACGTTTCTGGTAGAATGTCCATGCAATATATTTGGTTAAAAATAACACAATGGTGCTCTAGGAGGAGATTCAGGTGATAAGGGGGGCGGTGTTACCTTGGTTGGTTATTGGCTAATGGTTACACAAGCCAAAACATCGTTATGGCATCATAAAGTGGCCAAAATCACAGGTTTTTATATAAATGGATCAGGACAAAAGGTTAATATTTGTATCTGAAACTTTCAGAATATCTTTACACAGAGGGGACACATGTTTATGTATATAAGACATGAAAAAGTGGATTTTGCAAAATAGGTGACCTTTAAGGAACTCGTAAACATGATAAGCATTGAAAGTAATATTAATCTGCTGGCAAAGTCCAGCTGAAGGATTTTATTAAAAAATATATTTTTCCAGAAGCTGATATTGTTTTTCAAGTCCAATTGTTACAAAATTAAAGCAACGTGTGCAATGGCCATGTGGATGATGCACCTTCTTTTTTTTTTACAATATTGGACCGACAGTCGCACATAGGCTATAATGTCCGAATAGAGAATCTACCTACACCTGAATAATGCTTATTGTACATTTATCCATGTTGAGAGTGAATGACACACAGCACAGGCACAATCTGGCAGCGGGGTGCACTGACGCTGATAGTGGATCAATAAGTAGGTGGACAGTGTGTGGTGCTAAAATAGCCAACATGCGGTTTGTGGTTTGAAAAAAATAACACCAGCTCACTATATCATTCAAACGTACTGTTTAATTATGCGAACAGTAACAAAGTTCAGTCAATAAATTGACAACAAAATCAGAGAAGCCGCTTGATCATGGAGGGCGAGGGGTGGTGGTGCATATGCTGCCACTCCAGTTGGCAGCTTTGTTTTGAAAGAAAAGTTTTTGCTCATCGGACATCTATGAGAGAAAATCCCTAATGTCCGAGTGCAAGTGAATGCAGCACAAGACCTTGTTGTCAAAGCACTTAAGATATTCATTGCTATCTGGATGTTAAGAGCATTCCATGGAATATAACAAAAAGCGTATCTCGAGCCGGTTTCTCAAACTTACCTACCCCACCTTTAAGTGTTAGCACCCCCCGAAGAAGCACAAGCTCTTACATTGATATTGGAGACTTCAATAAATTCAATAAAAAACGAATATCCGAATAACGAAATTGAAACCCTTATAGTACTCCAACGAACGAATATTTGTATACAGCCCTAGTGTGTGTGTGTGTTTGTGTGTGTGTGTGTGTGTGTGTGGTGTGTGCGTGCGTGCGTGCGTGCGTGCGTATGTGCGCGTGTGTGTGTGTGGCTCCTGCATATTAGTCAGGTCAACAGGAAGGCATTACATATTCATGAAATTACCAAATTATGAAAATGGAACATGAGTCAATACCGGGATGAAAGACAGCCAGTCTTCCATGACTTCAAAGCTCTCATCTGAAACTAGTTCTAATCTGAACGTATGGTGGGGCTCTGTGTGAGCGTGTGTGTGTGTGTGTGTGTTTCACACTGGATGTGAGAAAAGAGGGCAGACAGAGAGAGAGAGAGAGAGATAAGGGCTGACCTTCAGTGAATCACGTCCCTCTCTGGACAGACTTGTAGAGAAGCATCATGTTTGGCAACTGTTGTTACAGAGGGAAAAAACAAAGAAGACAGAAAAGAAGTGCAGGAAAAAGAAGGCAGAGACCTGGAGTGTTACGCACAGTAGAGGCACGAAACAATAGGAATGGAGTTAAAGGAAGATAATAGTAAAGGAAACAGAAATGCATTACATGAGGAGATAAAGTAAGAATAGGATATTTTGGTTGGGTGGGGGCTCAACTATCTAAGAACATCCCCGGAATTGGCAACACTAAGGGTTGGCACACTCTCCAGTGAGGGCCCTCAAAATGTGTGTATAAAGTTCTCATTCATAACACTCCATTCGATGTCTCACTATGGGATGTGCCTCAACGCGTATGCAAACAGAAGCATCAATCTCATTACGCCAATCCTGATTGGCTGGTGATCTTGACGTCAACGTCAGGGAATCCACCCACCCTTTAAGTAGCTTGCGCTACGACACAGCGTCATTCAAACACCTCTTCTCGCTTCAGAATCAGAGCACATCTCGATTTATCAGTAACCGGGCTAGCTTAACAGTCCACAGACTGAACCCAAAGCTAACATTCGGTCGACGGGCGCTTGCCGGTTACTTTTTTGCTTTGCAAGAAGACTGAGCAATATTAACACACCAGTTAATATTGTAATCTGCCTCGCCGTTCTTTCTGTCGAAATAACGGTAAGGTTTGATTTTTTCTTCAAGCTAGTAACATACCTGTTGCTAGTTTTTTCTTCCCTCCACACCGACATCACGGTAAAGAGGACGTTCTCTTTTCTCTCTCACACCAGAGGAGACAGAGATAAAAAAAGGTATTAACACACCAGTTAATATTCTTTAAAGAATAAAATCTACACCGTCGCCTTTTTTCCTTTCGGACTAACGGCAAGGTTGGATTTTTTTCTCAGTAATGTACCTGTTACTAGTGTGTCCACTCCACGCCGACACCACGGCGATCGAAGATGGACCCTTCTCTCCCTCACACCAGAGGAGTCAGGGACTCGGAGGCTCGGCTATGCGGCTGCGGGTTTAAGATTTCAGGCACAGACTCACACCAGGTCTGCTCGTCCTGCCTCGGGCTGGAACACGCCCGGGAGGCTATCGATAACCCCGGCTCGTGCGGGCATTGTACCCGCTTCACCATTAAGAGCCTCCGCCGACGGTTAGCACGCCAAGCTAGCTTGTCGGGTCAGGACCCCCTCATGTCCGCTGATTCGCCGGCCGGCAATCAAGACATGTTGGCGTCCGCCGCAGAGATTGAGCCCCGTGCTGTGTCAGACTGGGGCTCAACAACAGCGACAGCCGCTGAACTGGAGCCCCACGCTGTTTCAGGCTGGGACCCGGTGGCCGCAAGAGCCGCGAGAGCGGAGCCCCGCGCTGTGTCAAGCTGGGGCTCCCAATTGGACCTCACCATGGTTCCACCCGCAGAGGATGTCCTGGAGTTGGACTATATGGAGGACGAAGAGGATACCTCTGAGTTCCTCCTGTCTGACTCGGATGAGGATGACATCTTCGTTTCATCGGCTCAGGCTGTAAAGCCGGGAGCGATGTCCGCTCCCCCGGGCGAGAGCACACCAGCTTTGCCCGTCCTAAGCATGGACTTGCAGGCCGTGTGTCAACGCACTGCGTCCAGGCTGGACATCCCATGGCCTGAAGTGGCCAAGGAGACCTCCAGATCTCGCTACGAGGGGAATAACTTGCCCCAAGCAGCGAGGACGAAGAGGCAGCTCCTTCCAGTCTTTCCGGAGATGCTGGACGAGGTGTCGGTCTCGTGGAGAGACCGTCCCTTTAGCAACAAGGCCCCAATCCAGGGTGCCTCCTCCCTGGACTGTGACGGTATGGAGAGGCTCGGCCTGCTCCGCATGTCGCCCATGGAACCACTGGTGGCAGCCCACCTCCAACCGAGGCTGGCTTCGACACCGAGCAGGAACCCCATGCTACCGGCAAAGGCAGACCGGTTCCAGTCAGCGATGACCGAACGGGCCTATAAAGCCGCAGCTTTGTCCGCCAGGGCACTCAACATCTCCTCGCTGCTGACCGCCTACCAGGCGGAGCTCTGCGAAGACATGTCGAGCAAACCTGAGCCTGCCGTGTGGGACGAGATCGCAGCGATCACGGACATTTGCCTCCGTGTGCAGCGCTGTGCAGTCCAAGCCACGGGCAAAGCACTGGGAATAATGGTGGTACAGGAGAGAGCCAGGTGGCTCAACCTGACAAACCTTCCAGACCAGGAAAAAGAGGATGTTCTGGACATGCCTATTGTTCCCGGGGGCATATTTGGCTCCGCTCTAGCTTCAATGCAGCTGAGATGCGAGTCAAAAAGGAAGGGAGACGAGGCTCTCCAGCTCTGTCTCCCCCGAAGGGTCCAGCCGCCACCTCCAATGGTCCCGCGGCAAGAAAATCTCCGGTTCCGGCAGCTGCCGCTCAGGCGCAGCCGACCCAGGTTTTCAGCCACCAGGCGAGGAAGAAGAAGCGAGCGGCCTGACAGCCTCCTCTCCTCTCCTCGATGAAGGAGCTGGAAGTTCCCTGTTCCCCAGATACAGAGCACGTTCCAGTGTTGGATGCTCATGTGTTTTCGGTGCCCCCATCTTCCCGCCGCCTCGAGTGATGCCAGAACGTCATCCTCAAGTTCGCGCCATCAGGGAAATGGACTTAACATCGAAGACAGCAAGTTCCGCTGCCTGTTTAAGTCACACAAACACATGTCATCATTGTTGTTTCAAAATAAATCATTTTCCACTGTCATTTCCAGGCTTGAAGCCAAGGGCGCAGTCAATAAAAATGAAAAGAAAAACAATAAAAACAATAAACAGTCTGTCGTCTGCCCCTCTTTTGAGAGCGGCTACGGCCTCTCTCAAAAGGCGGACAATACACCAGGATTGTGAAGGCACCACCGCCACGCGCATGTGCAGTGTCGGCCGGGGTTGTCAACCTGGGGTACCACCGTGTTCAGACACTAGAGGGCCCCATAACGCAACAAATAGAGACACTGAGGGCAGACGACAGAGCTGTGACATCTCCGCTCGCTTTGAGAAGCGAAAAGTGGAGGATGCTCACAGATTCTGCTTGGGTTTTCAAGACAGTAACACGGGGCTACAGGCTCCAATTCGCTGTCACCCCCCCTCACTTCTCGGGCATTCTGTATTCACAGGCCCGGGGAGAGTCGGCCAATATTCTAGAGCAAGAGATTTTCTCGCTACTAGAAAAGAAGGCTATATCGATAATACCCGCCGAACAGAGTCAGAGCGGCTTTTATTCCAAGTATTTCCTCGTTCCCAAACGGGGAGGGAACGGAATTCGGCCTATACTAGATTTGAGAGCTCTGAAGAAATATCTCAAAAGATACAAATTCAGAATGCTCACTCACACATCTCTATTGCGTCTCGTGCGCCAAAACGACTGGTTCACATCAGTCGACCTGAAAGATGCGTATTTCCACATCCCAGTATATTACCCACACAGGAAATATCTGAGGTTCGCCTTTCAGCAGACCCGGCGCCAGAACAAATCTAAAGGGAGGGCCTATGATTTTCATGGTGAGAGACCGTCCCTTTAGCAACAAGGCCCCAATCCAGGGTGCCTCCTCCCTGGACTGTGACGGTATGGAGAGGCTCGGCCTGCTCCGCATGTCGCCCATGGAACCACTGGTGGCAGCCCACCTCCAACCGAGGCTGGCTTCGACACCGAGCAGGAACCCCATGCTACCGGCAAAGGCAGACCGGTTCCAGTCAGCGATGACCGAACGGGCCTATAAAGCCGCAGCTTTGTCCGCCAGGGCACTCAACATCTCCTCGCTGCTGACCGCCTACCAGGCGGAGCTCTGCGAAGACATGTCGAGCAAACCTGAGCCTGCCGTGTGGGACGAGATCGCAGCGATCACGGACATTTGCCTCCGTGTGCAGCGCTGTGCAGTCCAAGCCACGGGCAAAGCACTGGGAATAATGGTGGTACAGGAGAGAGCCAGGTGGCTCAACCTGACAAACCTTCCAGACCAGGAAAAAGAGGATGTTCTGGACATGCCTATTGTTCCCGGGGGCATATTTTGAGGGCCTATGATTTTCATGGGAGGGCACACAAAACCGTCACGTGCTGCGGGCCTGCGGCACAATATATATCAAACAGCAAGGCCAACGGCATTGCGCAAAGACGCACACTTATCGCAAACATACACAAATAAAGGGCAACGTAGAAACCACTTTGAAACATTGTGTGCGTGGCAGCACAGACACTGGTAAATCACGAGCAAGGCACACTGGTTAAGGATGGGAGCTTCCTCATCGCTGCACTCGGAGAGAAATAGTAGAGACCGAGTCGATGAGCTGTTTAGCCCGCCTTGGGCATGGTTTATGTTCCGATGCACTGCACTCGGACATGCTGTGGAGTGAATCGAGTCACCTCTGAGAGGGAGTTGGTTGACAGCTAAAAAAGCTATAATATCAACGACAGCTGACACGTAATAACGGCTCCGTGCAGCTGATCTGCACCAAAGTTCTAATTTCCTTATTTGTTTCCTCGCGTATCCGTCTCTCTCTCCACACACTCACATAAAATGTGTTCTTTTGATGCGGCATGCCTTAGCAGTCCTTTATCAGTCTGTAATGCGTGTTTCCAGTCGCAAAAACCTTTGACAGTAAAAGCCGCATCAGATGAAGACACAAGGCTGCGTCTGCTTTTAACGAATCTTCAACAGACCGGCAAAAGTGCGGTTCTTTCCTGAAAACAATCTCCCTGGATAACGATCCAGCTTCACCTGCTTGGGTTTATTAACCCCAGATCATCGCTAACTCAGCCCGGGGTTTGCCGAGGTCAAGCTTGTGACATTAAGGCGTGCTGCTGCAACGGCAGGTGCAGGGTCGCCAGCAGCACCATCGGCTGCAGTTCTTTCATCGCTATTTCGTTTTAATAAATTCTTAGACCTTTTAAGCCAATTTTTTATGTCCATTTTGTAATTCAAACAGAAATGGGAGTCTACAGAATGCACAATAAACAAATCCAGAATAGGCGGCAGAGTGTGACGCTGTGATTGGTCTAAATGGGGACGAATCACAAATCACAACAGACACATGCATTTATTTGACGTAGCCTGGCGCCTGCGATTTTTTTTTAGTTCTGACATCACATTCATCGTAGCATAAAAGTTCACAGTTTATTTATAATTAAAAAAATAAAATAAATATATTTTTTAATTTGTATAAATAATAAAAAAACGTGTTTATTGGGGGAGGGCAGGAATGTCAAATGGGAGGGCCTGGCCCTCCCTGGCCCTCCCACGGCGCCGGGCATGCCTTTCAGGGTGTCTGTTACGAGTACAGAGTACTTCCCTTCGGTCTGTCTCTCAGCCCGCGAGTGTTTACGGTGTACGGAAGCCGCAATAGCCCCGTTAAGACAACAGGGTATTCGCCTGGCAACTTATCTGGACGATTGGCTCCTTCTCGCACAGTCGGAGCAAGAGGCTATTACGCAGACGAATGTCCTCGTAAAACACCTGCTCGACCTGGGTTTCGTAATAAACACAGAAAAGAGCATGTTGTCTCCAGCCCAGACTGTACTCTTCCTGGGCGTACGCCTGAATTCGGTGCCCTTTACAGCCCGCTTGTCAGCAGAGAGAGTGAAAGCCTTCAGGGCTTGCCTCGCTCATTTCCAGCCACGCAAATATGTTCTCTTCAGGTCATGTCTGCGGTTGCTGGGTCTCATGGCGTCAGCCATTCTGGTGGTACGACTGGGATGCTTACACATGAGGGAGTTTCAGCGCTGGGTAGCTGCCCTCAGATTGGACCCCGCGCGTCATGGCGCGCGGAGAGTGATGGTCACTATGAAATGCGTAATGGCACTGCGCCACTGGCTACACCCGACTTTTCTAGTACGGGGCGTGCCTATGGGTGCTGTCCTATCGCGGAAGGTGGTCACCACAGACGCATGTCTGACAGGCTGGGGGGGTATATACGAAGGTCGACCTGTGAGGGGTCTCTGGAGCAGAGACCTCCAACGGTCACACATAAATTACCTGGAGCTTTTAGCGGTGTTCCTCACCCTGAAACGCTTTCTGCCTTTTCTCAGAGGACATCATGTCCTCGTGAGGACAGACAACACGACCACAATATCGTATATAAACCGCCAAGGGGGTTTGCGTTCTCTCCAGTTACACATGCTGGCACGCAAACTGATCTTATGGAGCTGCGGACGTCTCCTCTCTCTGAGAGCGACGCACGTACCAGGAGTGATGAACCTCGGGGCGGATCTGCTGTCCAGAGGTGCACCACTATATGCAGAGTACTGGACTCTACATCCAATGATTGTGAGTCAGCTGTGGGTGCGTTACGGCCGACCCGCGGTAGATCTGTTCCCATCAAAAGAAAATGCTCAATGTCAGCTGTTCTTTTCAATGCGCGATTTAAACGCACCGTTAGGCGTGGACGCGCTCGCGCACGTTTGGCCTCCGGTCCTTCTGTACGCGTTCCCACCCCTGGCTCTGATACCCCCAACTCTGGCCAGAGTGAGGGAACAACGCTACACACTTATCCTGATAGCTCCGCACTGGCCTGCAATGTACTGGCTGGCGGAGATATATCAGCTGCTGTGCGGGCAGCCGTGGCAGCTCCCACTACGCAGGGACATACTGTCTCAGGCGGGGGGGACGATCTTTCACCCACACCCAGAGCGCTTGGCACTATGGGCCTGGCCCGTGAGTGGTACAATCTGAATACAGTGGGGCTCCCTCAGAAGGTGATAAACACTATTCAGAGTGCAAGAGCTTCCTCCAACAGGTCTCTCTATGACTGTAAGTGGAGGGTGTTTGAGAAGTGGTGCCTTCAAAAAGGACACATCTCTTTTCAATGTCCTGTCGGGGTGATTTTATCATTTCTACAGGACTTAATTGATAAACACAGAGCTTTCTCTACGATCAAAGTGTACCTGGCTGCTATTGCTCCATGCCATGTGGGCTTTGAGGGAAAGACGGCTAGCCAACATCCTTTGGTCTGCCGTTTTATGAAAGGGGCTCGCAGGCTCCTCCCTGTTTCCAGGTCACTGGTGCCCTTATGGGACTTGGCAGTGGTTTTCGATGGGCTCACTCGACCTCCATTTGAACCCCTGGAAGAAGCTGACATGAAACACCTGTCACTGAAGACAGTGCTGTTACTGGCTCTGGCATATGCCAAGTGAGTCAGTAACATTCATGCGCTCTCTGTACATCCTTCATGCACTCAGTTTGCCCCGGGGCAAACGAGAGTGTTGCTGAAGCCCAACCCTGCCTTTATAACTAAGGTGGTTGGCTCATGTACCCCCATTGACATTGTGGCATTTCCTCCGCCGCTGTGTTCCTCTGAGGAACAGCGGCCAAATTTGATGTGTCCAGTTCATGCTTTACGCATCTATATGGACAGGTCAAAAGAGTTTCGTTGTAATGACCAACTCTTTATATCCTGGGCTAACCCTCAGAAGGGCAAGCCCGTTACCAGGCAACGGCTCTCCCACTGGATTGTGGAAGCGATTGCTCTGGCTTATACGAGTCAGGGTTTGCAGGCACCAACGGGCCTGCGTGCTCATTCTACTCGTGGACTGGCTACATCCTGGGCTTTGTTCAAGGGTGTTTCCATCCAAGACATTTGTGCAGCAGCGAGCTGGTCCTCGCCGCTCACTTTTGTCCGCTTTTACAGGCTAGATGTCTCTGCTCCAAGTGTGGCCTGCGCAGTGCTGGGTCCTGTGTTGAGACAGAGTTCTACCTGTTAAGTTCTGGTTGTTTTGGTGATTTTCGAGATAAGCATGTCTAGCAATACGGGAGTTTCAATATCCAATAGTGAGACATCGAACGGAGTGTTATGAATGAGAACTATAGGTTACTTACGTAACCCCAGTTCTCAGAGTAACATGAAGTGAGATGTCTCACCAGACGGCCCTTCTTGCTAAGGCGAAGCGAGAAGAGGTGCTTATTTTGAATGACGCTGCGTCGTAGCGCAAGCTACTTAAAGGGTGGGTGGATTCCCTGACGTTGACGTCAAGATCACCAGCCAATCAGGATTGGCGTAATGAGATTGATGCTTCTGTTTGCATACGCCAGTGATCACCAACTGGCGGCCCGCGGACCACATCCGGCCCGCCAGACATTCTCATCCGGCCCGCACGACGGGGGTGACTGTGGCGTTGGCGGAGTGGTTACTGCGTTCGCCTCCCACCCATTTTTTTTTTTTACAACGTCTCGTGAGTAAGGTGCATTACCGGAGTCCAACAGAGAGGCAGCAGCTGCGGGTCAGTAGACTACGTACTGCGAAACCTTCCCTGCCTTGAACAAGAATTGATCGTTCGTTGTGAAGAGTCTGGTTAATGCGGTCCGCACCACAGCAGTAGCCCCGCTGCGACAGAGTCCAACAGAGAGGCAGGAGCTGCGGGACAGTAGCCTAGAAGCAGGGTTGGGTTGTAACGGAATACATGTAACGGCGTTACGTAATCAGAATACAAAAATCAAGTAGGCTAACTGTATTCAGCTGGCTTTACATTTGAAAAACGAGTAATCTGATTACAGTTACTTTCGTAAACCTGAAGTGAATACATTTTGGAATACTTTTTGGAATTATTGGTGGAAAAGTTTCCTCACAAAATGTAATATTCATTACCGGCAGAACTGTGTGCACACTGCACTGCGCTGCAGCGTGTCTGTGAGCGAGAGAGAGATGCAGCGTGTCTGTGAGGCCCCGCCCCCGCACGCAGATGAGAGAGAGAGATCTCTTTTAAAATATATTGAAAGTTAGAAACGGAGATGGTTCGATAAAATGTGCAAGATAACGTTTATGTAGCATTTCTTTATTGTCGAGATGATGACATTTATAACGGGATCAAATCAAAGTGAATGGCCTGCTGCTGCTGAATGCATGGGGCAAGTGACTGGAAAAAGTTTTAAAAGTTATTACATCGTTTCAGATAATACATAATAATGATAATTCATTCTATTTAGGGGCACCTTTCAAAGCACCCAAGGACACCTTACAATTCATAACATATTCCAAGGAAAGGTTTTAAGACAGTACAAAGAATGCAGTCCGGGTGATGTTTTTTATGTGGGGTGCAGATGAGAGGGAACTGTCCAGAATGACACCAAGATGTTGTGTTTGAGTTCTTGATAAGCCATTAAAACAGTAAAATAAGTGTCTCCTGTTCACCAAAACATACCCATCTGTTATGGAAAAAGAAAGTAATCCAAAAGTATTCTAAAAGTAATCTGAATACATTTTTAAGACACGTAACTGTAACTGTATTCTGATTACTTTCAGAGCATGTATTCAGTAACTGATTACATTTACAAAGTAACCCTCCCAACCCTGCCTGGAAGTGATCCTTCGTTAGCGTGAAGAGTCTGCTAAGCTTTATGCGGTCCACAGTACCTGAGCGTGCTCCACTAGCACCCCCCCCCCACTTCAAAATTCTGGGCTATATAAAAATCGCTGGCCCGCGATAGTGTCTATTGGATACATTTTGGCCCTTGGACAAATGTAGTTGGTGATCCCTGGCATACGCGTTGAGGCGCATCCCAAAGTGAGACATCTCACTTCATGTTACTCTGAGAACTGGGGTTACGTAAGTAACCTATAGTTCTGCATAGTGAATCAACATGAAAGTTCAGTAAATAAGCATCATAATAGCTTTTTGGCCCCAAAAGCAGAAATGATTTAGTCATTAAAAGCGGCCTTCATTACCATATATCAGCCAGCAACTCAACCAGCACTATCGCAAACTACAGAACTAATCACTTGCCTTTGTGGTGGTTATTTAGGCTTTTTTTCCAGATTTGTTTTCAGTGAAAAGTTTTGGAGATTTTTGTCTGGAGCTCCTTAGAGAATAGACAGTGATCTTTGACAGAATGACAGCTGTAGACAGACAGACGACACAATAATGGGATTGCCATGGAAATGAGTAGAGGATATTTTCTATGAAGTGAAACGGCTCGCACAATAAGCAAATATATGTGACAAAGACTGACAATAATAGCTGAACAGGAGTAGTGGTGATGGTTTGTGTGTTTATGAATACGTATTGACTTGTACCTTTATGTATGTATTTGTGAGTTTACAGCCAGCAAGGTCAAACAAACATTGTCTGAGGTCTCATAGTGAATACATTTTCAAAGACATTTCAGATACAAAGCAAAGTCACTGCTTTTAATGATCTTGAGAGGTTCCTGAAAACGTCCTCTTCTAAAAGCAGGCTGCTGGCTTTTGTTGGTCAATTCGCTAAGTTTACTTTAGATTTGTAAAGGTCAAAGTATAAATATATCTGGAAACATTGCACATAAGATGAATCATGCCAGCCAGGTACAGAGTCGTCAATAAGTTATGAAAGATTTGGGGTTTTTTCAACAGATGTATTTCCACTGTGACAGAGTTTTCATATAAACAGGTATTTCACATTTCTCTGCCGTTTAGTTTTACCCATGGGTAAAACTAAATACTAAATACCTGAATTTAACTTCTGTTAGACAGCCATATGCCATACATGTTTGCATACATTCACAGTAAATATTTATTCAGTATGATAGCTGTCTAACAGAAGTTAAATCCATTTCTCACTTATTCTGACAATGTACTTAACCCCAAATAAAATAACCCAATAAAAAGAGTTGTTAAATAATAGTGAAGGCACGTTGTAATAACAATAACTCATCTCTCTCGATTTTTCCTTTTGTGTGTCAAGTGTCCATCTTGGGTTGCCGTCCGGAGTTGTCCAATATGGCGGACCATCTCGCACATGCGCAGTACCGATCGGGCAGGGGGACGGATCGGGTAGTGACAGCTGCATTCGTTGACCGCTTGCGTCACTTCCGCCGAGAGGCTGTCCCAATTTTTAAAAAATACAAGAACCTAACGGCCCATCCACACGTAGTGGCGCGTTCGATTACTGTTTGGGCTGTCTGCCGTGGGCTGCATTCCACTCCAAATAGCCGGGCGGCCCCAGAATCCAAACGCCAGCTGTTTTATGGATTCTCATTTAATTTCCAACAATATCTCAGTACTGGGTTATTTCCAATTTCAAAATAAACATATGTATTAAACAAATAGAAATAAGAAGTAAGTATATTATAGTATATTCAAGAATGAAAAAATATAAAAAAACATGATTTTAACACTCATGTTGTAATTTTAACTGTATTGTATTGTTTTATGTATTACAGTTTTTCTGTGTTCAAACCACAGTAATCTGTAAATTATACAATGAAATATCATTATTTTAACATATTCTTAATGTGAATTTAACAGTTTTGTTTGGTTCAGTACTTTACGAAATATTTCTGTAAATTAAACACTGCTTCATTGTTTCTCTATTTACAGTTTTTTGATGTCGTGATTTTACAGCTTTTCCCTTTTCATTTCACAGACTTTTTTTACAGTGTAGTTCAGAATGAAGGTGTTTCTGTCATTCAGAAGTGAATACCACCCCATAGAGTCACCTCGCTGCACCCTCTATGGTTATAAATCAAACGTGACGCTCTTTAAATAGGGAAATTAATTATTTACACTTCAAGCCAAAATACCTTGAAAAGGAAGGAAAAAATACTGACACATAATAAGTCATTTCTAGGCCTGAGAGGTTGGCCACTCTATTACCATAGTCTAGATTTATAATGCTCTCATAAGCGTGGAGCCGGCGATGGAGAGACTTTGGTCAGGAAGTACTCTGCTCGCTCCTTTATTGCACCTGCTGTCAGACCCACTGACTGAGGGGATGTTGCCAGTGTACGCTGCGGCTGCGGGCATAACGGCATTACCTCATCTCTTGAACAGGAAGTGTTGCAAATATACAAGACATTTTTCTCAACATCCCAAGGCTCAGATGTTTAACAACATTTAAAGCTGGCAAAAAAACCACATGTTACCTAGCAACAACGGGGAGAGAGAAAAAACTGAAGAAAGTATATCAGTGACTAAACAACTTCCACCAAAAGGTGTTGACGATGTGTGAGCACTGTGTCTCTTTAGAAATAGAAACCAGATATGTACCCTAATAAATGCTGATTACATTTCACAATGCACATATATAACTTGTAACTGTGGAAGTACAACAGTGTTGACTTTACATGTGATATGCTTTTCAGTGGTGCTTTTCTATAGGGAACCTTACATTTGCTATTGAGGCGAATGAAGTCCCTAAAGCTGTTACAATGGTTGGCAGTGGTAAGAAAGCGTAGAACATTATATAGAGATACAAAAGTAAAAAAGAGAAAATTTGCTGTTCTGTAGCCAAGTGTTTTCCAGCAACCAGAAATTGGAGGAAAGAGAAAAACATGCAATGCCAAATAAAAAATACAATGTGTTGAACTACTGGATAGTTTCCTACAAGAACATTTCAGTCATAACCTGCCAAAGATATAGAGCAGGGGTACTCAAACTTTTTTGTTAAAGGTCCACTTGTGAATTTTATACAAGGTCAATGGTCCGGATCAATGCCAATAAAGTCCAGGTGCGTCGGGGAACTCACGCAGCGTCAGAAAATAAAACCCTCTCTCTTTTCCTCCGTACCCAAATCTTTTAAAAACGGGTGTACAACGAGCGGATACAGATTTGCTGCCGATCTGACGTCAAATCGGTGGCGGACCCACAGAAAATTGCTATCAGAAACAATGCCTGACCTGTTTTGGACGTAATCTCGTAGGGCTGTGCAATTAATCGTATTTTAATCGCGATTACGATTATGGCTTGCGACGATTATGAAAACAGCATAATTGACAAAATACGATTATTTTGCTGGGTGCGCTTTCGCCCCTCCCTAAAAGCCCACTCGGCCACGTGGGAGTGACATGTGTTGTGAGTGTTCAGCGCGAGCGAAGATGTCAGAACAAGAGCAGCAACTCGTTAAAAAGAAGGGTAAAACTATTTCCACTATTTGCAAGTACTTTGCCATTACATTTCACATCGCTAAAGATATGTGCCCAGTTAGCACTGTTAGCAACCAGGGCTTTAAGCAACTTGTCAACAGGTTGCACAAGCGTTACGCGATGCCGTCTCGGTATTATTTCAGCAGGTCTGCGCTGCCTGCACTATATGACAAATGCCGTGGGGAAGTTGAGAGAGATGTGGCTTCAGCTGACTACTTTGCTACCACAACAGACCTATGGTCTAGCCCAGGGTTGCCCAACCAGTCGATCGCGAGATGTGTCTAAAAATAGAACAACAATATTCTGTTTTATCGTTAATGTCCTGTAACATAATCTTCCTGTGCCAGAATAATGCACTTGAACGCATCAAAGCTTTGTGATTGGCCGGCGTCACCCCATGTGTCGGGGCGTGGCTGAGGGTCTTCAGTACAGGTGGCGATATCGTCACCTGCCTGCGCTCATCTCTGAAACCAGACCATGTAAACAGGCTGGTGTTTCTTGCAAAAAATCTTTAAGAGATGACATGAGCAGCCCTACCAGCATTTGCCATGGTGGCCAAAACATTTTTATTTGGTCTTAAATTGTAGTTCAACATTTATTTCCTGTTACTTCTGGACCATGACGGTTGGCCAGCCTTCAACGTTTAACTGAGTGGAATATGTTGAATATGTTTTACCAAAATGTTGGCTATATGTTAAGGAGTTTTCAGTAGGTTGTGACAGTGCACTGCATCATATTTGATTTAATTTATTTTGGTCTAATTTATTTTTATTTATCATTAATAATATATGTTTAGTATGGTTTTGGAAGTGCGCTCCAACATATTTGTTGATCTTGTTTATTGGTAAAATATTCTTTGTTTTAAAGTTCAATAAATGGTCAATGAATAATCGTCAAAATAATCGTGATATCAATTATTGACCCAAATAATCGTGATTATGATTTTTGCCATAATCGCACAGCCCTATAATCTCGTCTTTGTTTACATTAGCAAGCCTCACTAATGGCGCATTTCCACTGCAACGGGGTAGCCCCGTTTAAGCGTCCCTAAGCGTCCTCGCTCAGGCCTCTGCCTCGCTGGCCGTCCGAGGCCGTGGCGCATTTCCATTACAGTTTAGGACCTGGGGTAGCAACGCAGTGTAGGCGGGGCGATCGGCTTTGTTTTTGTTCACATTTCGAGTTGTTCCGTCGAGCTCCCGCTGGATTTGATCATCCCCAATGAGATGTAGGAACGTCGTCACCTCCTCGGTCGACCACGGTGTGCTTTTCTTATTAGACGTAGCCATTTTTGTAGCTCATCCGTTTACAAAATGCTGTTTATAAAAATGCTGCAAGCTTGCTTCTAAATATATATGCGACGCTAGGGATGAACTCGCGCGCGATCTTGTGACGATTCTCTCTGACCAATCAGCAGTCGAGAGTGTTGACGTCACTAGTTCAGCCCTGGCCCTGGTCTGATAGAACCACGATTTTATGGGGCCGGAAAAAGAGGGAAAAAGTACCCGCTAGCCGGTACTAGGCTATATGGAAAGGCCACCAAAAACTGGCCTGGCCGCCTCAGGACGGTTAAGGACGCTTAAACGGGGCTACCCGCTGCAGTGGAAATGCGCCATAACACTCAGAGCTAGGGATGGGTATCGTTTGAAATTTATCGATTCCGATTTCGATTCCGGTTCTGCTTATCGATTCCGGTTCTTATCGATTCCCCGTTTCGATTCCAAAATTGTAAAATAAAGAGGTCAAACGTTTAGATAACAAAAATATATTTATTCTTAAAAGCTTTAACTGAAATTGTTACTAAAAAATATACATGCAATACAAATGTATTGCACAATAGCTGTGCTTTATTTTAACTGAGCTATGCCTGTGGCAAGCTATTAACAGGCATTACACTTTGCCTTTTCTTTTTCAGTGTAGTGGAGCCTCACTTCAGAGTGTTTACCGCGACCTATCTTTGGTGTTATGAAGTGACTGAGCTCGTGAAATGTCTACGGGAGGGCGGGGGAGCATCGCTGCGGGGCAACTGTGGACCTCTGTCGCCTGTCAGCGCAATTTATATGATGCCGTTTAAAAAAATGAAGGGCGGTGCCGGCCGTCAGCGTACCGAGCCGGCCGTCAACGGCCCGCTGACGACCGGCCGTTCTGTGATTCTCCAGGTCCGCCCTGTATTCCACCGGGTCACCGCAGCACCGCGGTGCAGACGGACCCGCTGGAATACAGGGTCTACCGCGTTTAGGAACCGTTAAGCAGAACCGAAATTGTGTATTTTGTATGGGTACCCGGTACCCGGCATTTTCTTATCGGTTCTCATCTGGAACCGAGTTTCGGTTCCCAACCCTACTCAGAGCTAACCTGTACTGTAGAGCACATGTGTTTAAAAAGCAGGAAATAAAAAAAGGAACTCCCCTTGTGATAAACCCGCAAGTAGGCCTGTCGCGATAATCGATAAATTGGCTTATCGTATGATTAATAAAAATGGACTCGATAACTTTTCTGAGCTCGATACATTTCCGTTTACATAAGGATGTGACCAACATTTTAGCCAGGAGTGCTGTGGCTGCCGGCCACGCGCGCTGTGAGGGGCGGGGCTAACACACAGCCAGGTCAGGACACTCCGCGTGCACGTGCAGCAGCCAAATTAATAATGTAGCGACAAGCAGGAGACAACGTGTGACTTACTCGCGGGGAATTGAAAGTGAAATGGAATTGGTTACAAAACCTAACTACACATCTCGATTCTTCGGTGTGGCAGTATTTTGGATTCAAGCCAAATCAACGAGGCGAACCAACGAACTTGAATGAGCCGGGCGGTGTGTCGCATTTGTTTAAAAAAGGTAGCGACAAAAGCAGCCAATACCACGCATTTTAAACTACACCTAAAACACAACCACCCCATTCCGTTTTCCCAGCTGGGAGCAAACACGGCAGCTGGAGATGGAGAGCCCCCACCTTCCCTACAGTTTGCAATGCAAACATGTTGGTGTTCCTTGCTCGAAAACTTTGAAAAACAGATTTAGATATGGCCTGTTGAGGCATCTGGTTATTTGACAGTGGACTGTACACAGGGGTTTTTTTGCTTGTGAGATAATGTGTGCTCATATTTATATCGAGAGAGAGAGAGAGAGAGAGAGAGAGAGAGAGAGAGAGAGAGAGAGAGAGAGAGAGAGAGAGAGAGAGAGAGAGAGAGAGAGAGAGAGAGAGAGAGAGAGAGAGAGAGAGAGAGAGAGAGAGAGAGAGAAGAGAGAGAGAGAGAGAGAGAGCTCTGTTTTCCAGCCTGACTCTATTTCATTTATTGTTTTGGTTGTGTGTGATTTAATTAATGTATTATAATTTAATTAATTTGTTTTTATTTATTATATATAATTTATATATGTTAATATGATTTCACATTTCATTTGCAATGTTGAATGTTCAATAAAAAGTTATGTTCGAAAGGATGTACTTGAGTTATTATTATATATTATCATTATGTCAGTGGTCTAAAATGGTCTTACAATGGTGCCGACAATGTTATCGTTTATCGCAATAATTTCCAGAAAAATGTATCGTCCAACAAAATTAATTATCGTGACAGGCCTACCCGCAAGAGAAAAAGCATTTGAGCTCCATACTGTTTCAGAGATAATCTTTGATGTGGTTAAGAACAGGATGGCGTTTTATCACAGCAGAATTTAACTTTATCTCCGGTAGAATTCTGATCAGGCATTAGCTCCGCCTCCTCTTTTTATTTTTTCAAGCTAAGGACCCAAAATCCACATTTCTCTAATAACAGGGCTGCAAAAGAGGGGTATGACTATGAGCAGTATGAGGCATGGCTACAATGGGTGAACTGTTTGGTATTTTAAGCAAAGAACTTCACAGACATGTTTTGTATAGGTATGGCCTTACAATATATTTTTTCAATATAGCATAATAGGTCCACTTTAATTTCCATCAGAATCAGAACATTTTTTTTTTTTTTTTTTAAATAATGGGACACAGGGTTCGGTCCGGATTGATTAGCAGTTCGGTCGGGAGTTTGAGAAGCCCTGATATAGAGCTTTACCTAGCTTATTTGAGTTTTTCTCTGGAAGCTTATATGTGAAGAATATGAAAATCAAATGTTGTGTTTTGGTGTTTTATAATTGTTGATAGAGGGTGTGAGTTTTTCCAAGCTTAATAATGTTGTTCATAAACGTAATATTCAACATCCTTCTTGTGTTTCGAAAGGTAGCATGCATCCCTGATTAACATGAGGTCCTGTTGCTTTTAGTGGCTTATTTAGTGGTGACCATTGCATGTATGATATGTATTTGTAAAGCACTTTGAGCATCTGGAAAAGCGCTATAATAAATGTAAGGAATTATTATTATTATTATAGATATTGTCAAAGGCCAGATTGCATTCAGTGTGTCAAATAGCTCCTCTAGCTGATTTGACAACAGTGGTTACAGAAAATGCACTATTGAAGGTAGTCGAATCCATTGGACACAAGTTTTGTTATGACATTTGACACACAACACGTCAGAAACATGCTGAACACCACCATCAAATATTAAACTCTCATAATGCCTTGGCAAGTCTCAAATGTACCAAATAATTGGAAGTCACTGCATCTTACTAAGGAATGTCTGCGTAACCTTAAATTCATCATGTTGTAAAAAGGAGGTGTGCAGTTAGAGCTCAATTTTTCTGCAGAGTTTAGCCTCTGCAGTAATTTCAAAATGATCAGGGCCACGGCCTTCACACTTTTCTTGTGTAAATTCGTATTTATTTTATTATTTTTGTATTACTTCAAAAGTTAGTTTTTCTTTAATTTAATAAATGGGCCAAGGTGGAGGTGCTGTCAATATGACGCTAAGTAATCTAATGACAACAGCATGGGTATTTGCTACAAGGCTACTCTAAGAACACAGTTGCTCTGTAGGCACACCAGGGTCTACAAGCGCCAGATTTATTCATCTTTTACCTGCTCCCATCTGGAGCTCCGATCCTTTGAGACGTTCAAACATCCGGGCAGGTTTCCAGACTGGGACAACAAATATTATTCAAAAAACTTACATCCATATGGTTGCATTCATGAAGAAGCTGTCTTTTCTGTCCCTGTCACTGATTAATGCCCGAGGCTGAGGAGGTAACGTTTTTACTATATATACACCGCTAGTTATCTTGTGTATTTCCCAAAGGGATCAATAAACTTTATCTTTACATATAGTAATACATAATCCATTATTTGTTATCTAATGTTGTATTATTCATCTGAATAGGAATCTTAAAGGTGACTTAAAGGTCCCCTATTATAATGTTTTTCATCAACATATAATAGGTCTCAAATATATATAAAACATGTCTCTGAAATACCAAAACAGATCATGCATTGTAGCATCCCATAATCCCCTCTGTTTCAGCCCTGTTTCAAAAGTGCTGATTCTCTGTCTGTTACTTGAAAATAAGGAGCCACTCCCCACGCCCCTTTGAGAGATATTTGGTTAAAAAGAACACAATGGTGGAGGAGATTCAGGTGATAAGGTGTTACCTTGGTTGGTTATTGGGTAATGGAAAAAAAAAAAATTATGACATAAAGTGGCCAAAATCTGATCAGATCATTTTCAGACAGGTTTTTATATAAATAGATCAGGACAAAAAGTGAGCGAATATTTTTACCTGAAACTTTCAGAATCTCTTTACACATGTTTATGTATAAAAGATGTGAACAAGTGGATTTTGCATAATAGGTGACCTTTAAGCTGTCAGACAAATGTAAAATGTTACAATTAATTAAACGTTACAATTACAGATGTATATTGTACCATATCAAATACTTATCCCGTCATAATTATCCCAACATAATTATCGGTCTTGCATTTCTATTTCAAAAACCATTGGATAGATTCAAAATGTAGTGTGAAGATAAAACGCAGGATCAGATACAGCTGAAAACCCCATACATTATCAAAACTAAAGATCATTTTAAGTCACACATTCACACAAGTGTAATTGTACCAACCTTGGTATTAGTGGACCACATTTCATTTATTGTTTTATTCATGTTGGTTGTTCTGACTAGGTTGAGCTAACATGTTTGATGTCCTATCATATTTTCCCACCAGTTATAGTTACTACTGTAGTTAGAATTTAATAAAGCTAGTAGAGTGGAATAATGCATGATGCCTGTGGCGCCGTATATGATGTACAGTATGTATGACTGTGATGCACTGTTTATGCAAATCAGGCGGCTTGGAAGTGTCGTGAAGAGCCGGAGTGATATCCTCATTTGACTGTGTGGATGATTTATAAACATTAGAGGGAAATACTTAACTTACATTAGTACTTTACATCATTTCATGTAAGGCAGCGGTAAAATTAGTTCAACATATTCAAAAAAACGCTACTAAAATCTGAGACGAGAAATGTATGGAGATGTAAATTATACACGAGCACTTGTGTTAAACACAGCACAAAGTGTATACGACATGTAAGATGCAGTATAAGTGCTGTTTCTATGGTAACCAAATGGAAACTATTAATATGAAAACATTGGAAACATGTAAAACAACAGTTGGCCATTATATCAGTGTTACCAGTATGGATGATAGTCATTATATATTTTGTACATATAAAATAGATGTATTAACTTGAGAAACTCAGTGCTAGCATCAGCAGCACAAAATGAACATAGAGAGTGCTTAAATCAGCTGCATTAGCAAGTGGGTTTACTGCACAAACACTACTGAATACACAACAAATCAAACAGCAACACAGCGCACACCGTATGCAACACTATGACCCCAATCTGTAGATGTTTATTCAATCCACTAGTAAAAATATATACCATAATGTTGACAAAACAAATGGAAGCAGTCATTTGCAAATGTTGGCCCTCATCGCTCACTGCAAACCGGACATACAGTCAAATCCACACTTACACAATTGTAACTCATCTCACTTTCACTGACAGATGTTTTTATGGACACTGGCATAACGAGGATTAGTTTTGCATTTCGTTCTGTAGAAATTAGGTTATGTTTCAAGCTATCTGTGTAGGGAGGGAGAGAGGAGAGAGATTAGACACGCGAGTCACTAGCTCCAAAAAGATCAAAACGCTTGTTGACAGCAGGGAGCGACCGCCTGAAGAAAATGAGCCCCCTTTTTTAAAATTACATTTCCTTGTCAGGTTGAGTTCTCAGGTTGGGATATTCTACGTTCTCCCGTGTCCCACTGTATACAACATTCTTTGATTTTTGTGTAAGAGGCAGTTCAGACTATTATTTAATAAATACATCGTTTCCAGCACATTAGCTTCTTAATACTGCAGCAAACCCACTCATAAACTGGAGAAGAAATAAACATAAGCAGAAAGAAAATATTCTCTCCAGCAGCAGGTGTCAGAGTTTAACTGAAGCCCGTGTCAACTCCTCATGCTTCAACATGTTTCATGCTTCTTTTCACATCTACAGGAAACAACTACTCATAACCAGGGGCCTCATTTATAAAGGGATATACGCTCAAAAAATGGCGTACGCCAGTTTCTACGCAATGTTTGCGATTTATAAAATACTAACACTAAGCACTTGTACTAAGCACAAAAACGGGAGAGACGAGAAACTGCGACGCCGTTGGCAGAAGGAAGAATGGAGAGAAATATGTGGAAATAATACCATAAATAAAATGTTACCTCTCATTCATCATATATGAAGAATTCATTTTCACATATTGATTAAAGCCAATCTTAAAATGATTAAACAAACGCCTGTTTGAGACTCCTCAGTGCACACAAACACATAACTTGGAGGAATAAATAAATACGGAAATGTTATTGATCACCCCTCGATTATGTTCTCTTGTTAAGAAATGTATTCTCATAAATGATGCGGAAAACAGAAGGACAGAATTACTTTAAACTGACGCCGTTTTGCATTTCTATAGATACGAGCATGGTTTTATATACTATCATGTTTAATCATGTTTTATGCCGTTCGCCAATAGCCTACTTGATAAGTCGCTCGTAAAACACAGGAGTATGGAAACTAAGAACACCATATGTGGTAAATTGTACAGCTAATATAACACAACACAGTTGTATTTCCTTTAACTGGTGGATTATGGTTATATAGTTGCTGATCGACAGCTGGAACGCAAACCACCAAATAATTCAGATCCAGTCGTCATGACTCCACGGAGAGATTCCCGATCATTTACAGTTTATCATCAAGGGGGGGGGGGGGGGGGGGGTGTCCTGTCCCCGCTACAAACACACTGCCTGAGGAAGGCTATGTGTATTTTTTTTGTCATTAACCTTTTTCGGACCACTTATTTATTTATGTTGGTGACGATCCGACCTCCATGCTGCTACTCTGGTTCAAACGGCATCCACCAAACAATACGATTTATCTCGACCTCCCCAAAATAACCTAAATCTGACACGGTGTGCGAGATGTATTTTTTAGCTGTTCTGTCGTCATATCCTGCAGTCAGTCAAAATGAATGAATGAATGGGCATTTCTTTGACTATTTATAGAGTGGCGAAGTCCCTCCCCTTCCGGGGGACCTCCATGGGACCTTATTTCGGAAAAATCATGTATTGAAGTCAATGGCGAGAGAAAGATTATCTTTTGATTCCGTTTGTCAATTTAAAAGATAATGTTGCAAGTCAAAACAATAAAAATGTGTCGTAAAACTGTGAAGTAACACATTTTTTTTTGTGAAGCGCTCAATGAACTACAACTCTGGTCTTTCATACGCAGTGGCGAACCGTGTCTATCACAACTGGACCTTCTGTAGACACACACACCCCCCCCCCCCCCCCCCCCTCCGCAGCATTATAATGTCCGTCTTTTCACTGAATTGTCGTCTTGAAAAGGGTACTCACAACAATTCCGCAACAACTTCATCTTCACCTGTTGCACTTGTCATTTCAACGTTAAAAACAATAAAACGGCATTAATTGCTTCGTCGCATTCAACTAGATCCTCTGTCTCGAACCAGTTAACTAGCGGGCCTTCTAGAATACCCTGGAACCGAGGGAAACTCTGAAAGAATACGCCCATTGGCTGCAAATCAATATATGATTGGTTGATCAAACTGTCAGTCCAAACGTACGCTCTCATTCAGTGCAACGGCCAGGGCATTTGATCAAGGATGTAGAATACCTTGGTTGAAGGATATTCTACCCAGAGACCCAGAACAAGATCTGATTGGTTGCTTTCTTTTCTAACACAAAACCACTGAAATGCGTAGTGCATGGTCCGAGAAGGACAAACAAATCAACGTAACACTGTAATATTACAGATCAACAACACAGATACGATTCTCATTTATTCATTTCATATACATTTTATTTATATAATTAAATCGATTTTTTGTTTGTTTTATCTGAGTGTTCCAGGGTATTCTCTGAATACCTTGAGGGCCCTGACGGTTCGCCACTGTTCATACGTCACCAACACCAAGATGGCCGTCACGTTAGCACATTTCACCTCTTTCTTTCAGATTGAAGTGAAAAGTATTAAAAGAGGTGAAAATCACTACAAGTCTGGCCATGTTGAGAACTGTACATACACAAAAGGGGAGTTATTCGTTCCGTAAGAGCCTGCATGCGGGACCGGCTATACAAGGTTTCAGTGAGTAACACGAGTGTAATGTGTAACGTTAATGTACGCGACTCTGGGATTTGTAATCTTTCTAATTGCGTATTTTTTCGTCTTATATTTCAACAGTTTTAAGACAACTGTGACTTTAATGACATGGAAATTATTTGTTAAGATTGACAAACATCATATGCGTAATTTGTGGCACAATTCAAACGGGATCGAAAGATAAGTTTTCTCTCTCCATTGACTTCAATACATAATTTTTCAGAAATAAGGTCGCATGGGGCGGAAGTAGATGGGCGTGACTTCGCCACTCTATAGGCAAATATGGGCGTTACGTGAAGCCCACAAAAGCTGCGCCGCATTTCGAGTTGATTGTGATTTATAAAGGGAAACAGGCGTAGGAAGTGCCATACACACTTCCCTCGCCGGTACGCAATGTTTTGTGACTCGGAAAATGTCGGAACATTTCTGTACCTATTTTTTTTTATTTCTACTACGTAAGCAACCTTCCCACGTGAATCTTACGCATGGCATTATAAATGAGGCCCCAGATAGTTATGCTAGTGATCCCACTGCAATCTGTACTGTATGTACAGAAAAAACGATTTATTTCAAAGATCAGGTATCCCATTGACAGCAAATAATTTGTTGAGACAATGAAAATACTTCATTTCTAGTGTTTGTTGTGTAAGATATAAATTAGTAATGACTCGCTTTTTCACAGTTACACATTTTGATTGCTTCTCTGAGTTTATGTTTATTAATCCATAAAATAATGGCAATTTCTATCAAATGTTTTGCAAAAATAATTAATCAAATATACTATATATATGCAAATATGAAAAGACTTAACCTCCAACTTTTATTTGGAGAGCAGATGTGAAATGTTTTCATAGTTTAAAAACGGTACTTCAGGAGTTGCATTTAGAATTACTGCAGAAGAGAAACAAACAATTTCTGATGGCTAAGGCAATGAGTTTATAATGTAATCTTTAACCTTAATGCCCTTTTAAAAACACACACACACAAACTTTTGGTCCGTTGGATGCTATATCAGCAGTCTCATGCTGGGATTTGTTTTTACATTTGATTTGACATTTAATGACTCTTGGAGGCATTCATCTTCTTTGCAGGAAAATTGTTGCCGTGTTTCTCGCTGTCCCTAAAGTCTTTGTAAATATGAAGTTCTCTCAGGGTTACCACTTCAGCTCAGTCAAGTGTTCATTTCCAACATGTTTTTGTAAGAATAATAGTCAAAATAACTTCTTCAGTGTGAGAATTAGTCACAACAATTTAGCCAGAATCTTTCAGAAGGAGCATACTTTGAAATATCCTCTTTTCAAAAACAAATACTCAAAATGCAGTCAAACAAAACACAGTCCACATTCAAAATCATGTATCTGCATTCAGAGCAGCAGTTTGTCCCTTGATTGTGTATAAACAAAGTATAATGTACAAATAATATATCTTAGAATACATCTTTTTAAAAGCATAAAAAAAGGACTCTGATAAGTCCACTGAGGTACAAAGTAAGCTGATAAAAAAAAAGTAAAATAATATTGCTTTGTATGCTTTTTTTTATCCATAATTGCAAATAGTTTGTTTTGTATTAACAATACAAAGATAGTTCTATTCGAACTAAATTACAACATTGTTGAAAAAAAAGGGGTTGAAGATCTGACCCTTAATGACAAATTAAACTTAATAATATAAACATAAATAAAAAAAGAAATATAAATGGCAGGGTTTTGTACGGGACCTCAACAGCATTTAGTTTCTTCTTCATTAATTTGTAAATCAATATAAAACACAATCACACCCACCCTCACTGGTGGACCTCTGGAAATCAATTTGAGATTTAGGTTTCTGGCCGTTGTGGCTGATAGCCTGTGTTACAAAAGGGGGATTTGAATTGATAAGAAATGTAATTTGATAATGTACAAAATTCATCACATCGCTAAGAGCCTTTATTCTGTCTCTTTAGACAGACTCATCTATTATGTAGAGATTCGTGAGT
>NW_022990948.1:0-35162 GCF_902827175.1 Gymnodraco acuticeps
GATTTGAGATCCGCGAACAGAGATATTGAGCTCCGCGAACAGAGATTTCAGATCCGCAACAGAGATTGAGATCGCGAACAGAGATTTGAGATCCCGCGAACAGAGATTATTGCGATCCGCGAACAGGAGATTTGAGATCCCGCGAACAGAGATTGAGATCCGCGAACAGAGATTTGAGATCCGCGAACAGAGATTTGAGATCCGCAAGCGCATTTTTGGTCCACAAATACAAATTGGATTCACAATGCCTGATCGAAAGGTGTTTGTAAATGTAAAGAGATATTCACAGATCTTTTTTTATTTGTGAACCTATTTAGCGTATTTGCAGATCCGTTTTTACACTGCAAATGTATTTGTGAGTTTGCAAATCTTTTAAATGCATTTGTGGATGTTGTTTTAAATTTACAAATCACATATTTACACACGAATTATTTTTATGTTCACACAAATAATTATGAGACATATCTATGCCCATAAAGGGAATACAGTTACTTTGTTTGTAACCAGGTGGTGAAGTCGATAGGGACTTGGCTCGGCAACTGGAAGGTCACCAGTTCAAGTCCCCGGAAAGACCAAGTGCTACCGAGGTGTCCCTGAGCAAGGCACCGTTCCCAACACTGCTCCCCGGGCGCCGTTCGAAATGGCAGCACACTGCTCCTAACACAGGATGGGTCAAATGCAGATAAACCATTTCCCCACGGGGATTAATGAAGTATATCAAAATAAGAAAAAACCTGATTATACTCCTGTTGAATGTAATCCTTCCCAAGCCTGTAAAGACATGGTGAAGGTTTACCACGAGATGCATTTTGTGAGCAAGCGTAGGTGCGTGTGAATAATAACCGTGATGAAGAATAAGATGCAGCACTTAACAAAATAAATATCTCGTCTCCAGCTGCCATTCAACCCCCGCCTGACTAATAGTCTTAAGGAGAGGAAATTACTGAGATGGACAGTGATAATGTCAGGGTAGTTATTTGTCATTTAAAATGTTATTTTTAGATTTCACATAAGCTGCAGAAATGGCAAATTGAAACCAAGACGTTCTGATATTCATAAAAAGGAACACACGGTATAACTATTAGAGTCAAATGAAGGTTAAACGGTACAGAAAGAAAAGACTCATTGCCACAGCTTCACAGTTAAGCCATGCTTTAGCGTCTGAAATGCAGCAGGATTTGAACTAACTCCAAGGTAAACATGTCTACATCATTATTAGATGCTCAGAGCAAAAAGCTTTAATACTAAGAGCGTGAACATCCTCCAAAGGACGGAGACTAGGCGATGGATAACTCACACACTGAACTTTAAACCAGCGTTTGTGCACCGTGCGAAACCAAAAGCTGGGTCATATTACAGACGTGGTTACATAACAGGATATCACTCAATCACCTGAAGTGATGTCCGTATTTAGTGAAGAAGTGAGACATTTTAGCCTCTGCAGACCATTTACATGTATTAAAACATGTAGACCACATTACAGGAGAGGGAACGCTACAAAGAGCCGAATAGGGACTCTTTGAATAAACGGTGAAAAAAATCAATAAAAGAGAAAACAAACTCAAAAAAACGAAATATGGTTTAATAACACAGAAAGGGTCAACACTAAACAATATCATGTTACACACACATTGACATCCATGCTGACGAGGGATTGGGATCACCTGGGAGATGCTGCATGTGAGGACAGACAATCAGGGGAAGAGAGACACACACACACACACACACACACACACACACACACACACACACACACACACAGGCACACAGGCACACACGTAATGCCCCGGCCACACGAGGACGAAAACGGTCGTTTGCGTTACTGTTTAGTGTCATATAGACCGTTCGGCCACACGAGGACGACCGAATACGGCACTAAACGACTGCGGAAACGATAACGGGTCCCAAGGTGGATAGAACGGCATACGCAACGCTCTGGGGGGTCAAACAGCTCCGTGTGTGCGCCCTATACGATCATTTTCTGATAATGATGAGGCAATAGCCCCGCCTCTCCCCACCTCTGCACACTGAACTCAGATTATTTATCTTTCTCTCGATATGGACATAAACGCGAGTGAAGTCTAATCTGACAGGACGGAGACACCTCTCAAACTACCTAAACTAGTTATAAATATGTTTATTTGTACTGTCGGCCGGGTCACTCATTACTGGATCAGCTGCTGCATGAGACAGACACTGACGCTGTCCGAAGAGAGGGTGGAAAAAGAGAGGCTCCGTGTATTTTATTATTATAATATATAGATTCGTTATTCATTTGTTTTAAAGCTCAATAAATAACAAAGAAGACCTTTGACCGGCACTTTTATAATTTTGTCGGAAGATTTAAACTTGAATTCACGTTGACTGGCGAACAACTCTGCCCGGTTCCCTCGGCCCCCACCGCGGAGAATAAACAGAAGGGCAACCATGACAACCATGCTTCTTCTGCTTCTGTGGAGGAAGTTACAGCGCCACGTACAGGCTCCTGCATGTACTGCAGCTTCTCCAGCGGTTGGAGCTAAACGGAGCGGTCTCGTGTGGACAGACACTATCCGGTGAATTTTGCGTGTGGACGGAAGCTTTTTTGCGATTGCGTTTGCGTTAATCCTACGTTTAGCCGTTTTCGTCCTCGTGTGACCGGGGCATTAATTGGTGGTCCCTTCTCTGTGGTCTGCAGGTACTACGCTATCTGCTGCCAGCCGCTGGTCTACAGGAACAAGATGACCCCCCTGAGAGTGGCTCTGATGATTGGGGGCTGCTGGTCCATCCCCACCTTCATCTCCTTCCTGCCCATCATGCAGGGCTGGAACAGCATCGGCATCGACCACCTGGTGAGCAGTGTGTGTGTGTGTGTGTGTGTGTGTGTGTGTGTGTGTGTGTGTGTGTGTGTGTGTGTGTGTGTGTGTGTGTGTGTGTGGGTGTGTGTGTGTGTGTGTGTGTGTGTGTGCGTGCATCAGATACATTCAGATGAAATGAAGTCTGACAATATAAGACATGTAAGGCCTGTTTGGGCGATCATTGATGAAAACATAATCAGCTGACATTAAATCAACCGGACTTTCTTTCTGCGTATTGATATGGTCCTCCTTAGCAACGGTTGGTTAGCAAACAATAACAGACCTCTGAAATGTCCAAATTGACCAATTAGAATCGAGTATTCAAATAAGCTGTGTAATAAATATGAACGAGTCTGGAATTGGAGAGAGTTCCTCTATTAAACAGAAACATTCAGAGGCTAAAATCACCTCTCATTAACCCAAAACCCACATTTCTCACTATCTAATAGTCCCATAATGCATTGCATCAGTCTGAACATTGGTTTAAATGCTGGTTGACTTGAACATTGAGTTGAGAGGAGAACAGAATCGTAACAATACATGCTTTACATAAACACCACGTGTCCACATTCACCGAAACAAATAAATGATAGACTCGCAGAAATGTTATTGTTTACAAGACAGAAGAAATGCGTCATGTGTTGCCATGACAACAACATCAACACATCAGAGAGAGAAACAAAGGCCACTGACACAGAGGACTCAAAGTTAAGTGGTTTCTGTATTTCAGTCTGGAAATGTATTTAACGAATGAATGTGTTTCTTGTGCAGGAAGGTTTGTTTATAGGATGCCAGTTCATAAGGAGGGATGGAAATACAGATTCTGGTGCGAAATGCAAAAGAAAGATGAAGGTATTAGAGGAGAGATTCTACCAAAGTGATGCCAGGATCACATTTTAAAAGTTGGTCAAAATGAAATGACATTTTCTCACCAAATTTACAGAAAGAAATGTTAAATCCGAGGGTTTTGTCTGCGCCTACCGACAGTAATCTAATTATCTAAATGTTTGAATCCAACAAGCTGTGTCCAACTCTTTGCCTGCGAGCATTAAATGAAACATTACATTACATGTTAGACGCTTTTATCCAAAGCGACTTACTTACTCTATACTGTGGACAATCCCCACAGGAGCAACGACATGCTGACTGCAGTGGGGTTTGAACCTGTCCCAACACCAACACACTAGGCCACTGCGCCACACGCCTCCCTACAAAACAACCTGTAATCTGCAATACTCCGTTCTATGACTGAAAACAGAAATATCTCAACATTTGAAACCTCTGCGCCAGAAGCCTTTTATATTGTTATTCACATTTGACATCAAAATCTATTATATATATTTATAAAAAATATATATATATATTAAAATACATTTAATACAAATCTGCCTTTCAATGCTATGCATGGTTTTGTCAGCGCCCTCAAACCAAAATGCAGATTTTCCCCGTAAAATGTTAAAGTGATGCCAGAACACAATATTTCTGTTCCTCAAAAACGGTGTAAAAAACACATTTTGGGGATTTTGATTATTAATTTTAGATTTGGTTTTTTCTCGGATTTAGATTTTTTGGGTATTTTCTTTTAAAATTATATTGAATTTGTATCAAACATTTTTTTATAGATTTAGATTAAACATTTTCTATTTATATTTTTTTGATATTTCGATAGTTTGTACTCCAGAAATATGAGTATCAAACAGAGCGTCAGACGGCAGAGACATGTTAGTTTTTACGGAGAATAATTATGGGATGGATGTCCTGAAAGTGAGATTTCTGAGTTTCTTTTATGTCCTTTTTTCCGTAGAGGAAGTGAAGAAACCTCTGGATGTATTTGTTGTTTGAGGAGCGATATATGACTCAGCAGCTTTCCGCTTCGCTCTAATGCAGCATTTGCATCGGAAAGTGGGCGGGGCTTAATTTTGACCGGACGTTACGTTAGCGCCCGCTAGAAAAACAGAGATATTCATTAATATTCATACATTACGTTACTACAGCATTTTTCTGCTACGTGACTTTATTGAAACCTCATGCGATGCTCTTCACACTTTCTGATTGGATGCAAACAGCATTCCACCAGAAAGTGGGCGGGGCCATAATTCTGACCAGACGTTACGTTAGCGCCCTCAATCTTTCCAGAAAAACCCCATAATAATAAAAACATTGTTCTAAATATAGCTTTTTTTTTCATGTTAACTCTTTGATACGTTATTACTAGAGCTGGGACTCGATTAAAAAAATTAATCTAATTAATTAGAGGCTTTGTAATTAATTAATCGAAATTAATCGCATTTTTAATCAAATATACATATTTGACCTGAGAACAGTGAGAAGCAATTTTCACATGGATTTTATATACCATTGAATAATGACTGAATACATAAGCTTAAGCAACAAAACATTGTTTATTTTTTTTCAAGGTGGTACTTTTTTAAGTAAAACACAATACTTTCTAGTACATTTAGAACATTGGAAACCCTGACTATTCGAAAACATCTCTCTTGCTTCAGAGGCCATAACAGACTTTGTTGATTTAAAAAATCTAATCAATTTCAGTCCAACTATCTCAATAACCTTGGCCAAAACAATAAACAGTTCAACATAAAGTGCCAGTTGCACCAACAACATAATAAATAGTTCAACATCAAGTGTACCATTTAAAATAAAATAAAAAAGTGCCAGTGATTGACCTCAATCCCTCCTATTCTTCCAATATCCTGATGAAAAATAAAATCTCTGTTGCATAGGCCACTGTTTGATCAACATTTCAGTAACAAGCCCATTGGCCTCAGGATACCTCTAAGACTACTTATTCTGCTTCTCTTTCAGCCAGTTGCTGAGACAAACTAGCCTGTTCACATTTTCAGAGCTCAAGGCTGCCCTCTTCTTTTGAACTATGTTACCTGCCAGTGAGAAAAGTCTCTCGCAAGGGACAGAAGTGGCAGGGCTGCCCAGATACTTGCGGGCCAGGGCAGAAAGCTGTGGATGGGCCCCCTCATGAGTGGACCACCACTGCAGTGGGCAGTCTGTCTCACTGATGGTGGGCTCTGCCCTGTAGCGGCCCAGAGCCCCGTTGGGCCCCTCTTCATCCTCTGATTCAGAGTCTGAATTAAACAGCAGGAAGCTCCTCTTCCTTGCTGGCTCCTCTGTGGGTTCTGGAGTGGCTCTGTCTGGTTCTTTTTGCAGCAGTGCCTCAACGCTGGTCCACACCCCTCCTCGCTCTCCTCTTGGTAGACACTTTAGGTCCTTAGAATCAGAATCAGAATCAGGTTTATTGTCACATCACAGATTTACAGAGTAAAAAGGTGGGTGAAATTCATTTTCGTACATGGTTCCCATCATATTGTTATTCGATAGAAAGAAAGAGGGGGGAGGGAAAAAGAGGGGGGGGCAGGGGAAAGGAGGTCAAAAAGCAAGAAAAGAGAAAAACAAAGAAGACCATTACACATGTTACCTTAAAGCGCGGGTCGAGTGCTGTAGCCACCCTGAGCCATCCATGGTTGAGTGCATCTTGGCGTTGAGACAGGTCCTTTTTAAAGGCAGCCTTGAACCTCACCACATAGGCTGGGTCGTCATCTGAGACCTCCATGATGCGGGTCAGGTGGCGGAGAGCAGGTAACACAACAGAGCACGAGACATAAGTCTCACCCCAAGGAGCTCAGTCACATATCTGCAGTGGATAGTTTAGGAAAGTGATTTATTATTGTACCAATTAATAGTAGATTAAAAACAGTAGCAACTTTATACTATAGTCATAGTGATATTGATATTCAGTACAATACATTTTGGAAAAGCAATTTAATTTATACTGCACAATCATAGTCAATTCACAACGTTTTTCAAGGGACAGCAATGATGAATTAATCCCATTAATAAAACAGTTGGTGGGTGTTTACCTGCATGGTTTAAGGAGGGTCTCGAGCCTCTGCAGTCTGTCCCACTCTGCTGTAGTCAACATGGTGAGCTTGTGCTTCTGTTTGGCTAGAGTAGCCTTCACAGCCTCTTGGTTCTTCAGCAGACGAGAGATCATAAACAGTGTTGAATTCCACCTTGTGGAAACATCCTGTATCAGTGGCTCTTTGTCTTGTTCTAGTTCTGTTTGCTCCTTGTGCAGTTCCTCTGTGTTTGAGGGGCTGTGTTTAAAATGCCCCTCTATCTTACGACATCTTGCCAATGTGCCTGTGAACCCGCTGTCAGCAAGGCAAACTGTGATGGTCCTTTGCAACACGTGAGCAACACACGGCATGTGCTGGAATGTGAGCAGTCTCATTGCAGCGATCATGGTTCGGGCACTGTCTGTTCCGATTGTGGTGACTTTTAGTGTGACTTCCCAGGCCTCTGCCACAGACTCAAAATCTTCTGCCACGTTTTCAGCAAAGTGCCTAGTGGTGGTCTTCTGGATGGTCAAGGCAAATGAGTGAAGACGCCACTTGATGTCAATAAAGTGTGCCGTCACACCGAGGTAATTTGAATTGCTTACCGAGGTCCAATGATCCCCAGTCAGGGCAACACATTCGGCTTTCTCCAATAAATTCTCTTTATCTTCCTTTTCATTGTCATAAAGCTGCTGGATTCTTTTTGTCACTGTCTTTCTGCATGGCAGCTCATATGTTGCGTCAGACGATGCAATCTGGAGTACCTTTTGCAGCCCCTTATCTTCAACCACTCTAAGTGGTCTACAGTCGAGTGCAATCCAGTGAGCTGGTTATTTTCTCAGACGTGGACTTACTTATCCTGGCCCTGAAACCAGTCATCTGGTTGAGTGTGGGTTGGGTCAGGGTGTGGTTCCTTGTACTCGGAGTCGGGCTAACGTCCACGCTAGCTGCTACATGCTTTGCATTTAGGTGATATTTGAGGCTTGATGTGCTGCGGTGATATGCAAATTCTTTTTTGCATAATTTGCACACAACCGTGCTCTTATCGACGCTTCCATCCGTCCGTTTTTTAAAACAACATTTCCCATCCACGGGGCCGACCAAAGCGGTCTCATCAGCTTGTTCGTTCATGTTTGACTATTGTTCACCGTGGTTTGTTGTTGTTTGAAGTCCCATGCTGAAGTCATGAACGTTAGTTGGTGCTCCAGTATAATCGGTACGCCTGAAACTCATCCAGTGAGAAACGTTCCGCTGTGCAAAAATAAGTGCGATTAAAGTGCGATTAAAATGCGTTAATTTTTGTGTAATTAATTAATCTTAATTAACGCGTTAAAGTCCCGGCCCTAGTTATTACCCCTCAGGCTTTTAATATTTTAAATGAAACAATCCAAGTAGGAAAATCAATCTTTTGTTGAACTGCTCATAATTCATCTCCACCGTGAAGCCATTTCTTCTGTCAAGAGGTCGCAGGATAATGATTTATTGACCCTTTTTCCAGATTGTTTTGGTATGGAAGCTTAAATTCCATCTTACTGTACTCACCTCATGCTTCACTCGCTCTTATTTTGTGATGGTGCTTCCAGTTAGAGCCTAATTGCTAACACATTGCACAGCGTCACCAGGTTTATCCACCTGCCAAATAACCTACTTTTAAGCTTTTAAATGAAGAGTTATTAAGTAAAAACACTTTTTAAGGTGAGAAACTAACCTTTTAGATTCCCAATATGTGATGATTTTATCCAAATAATGTACCTTTGGGAGTTAACGTTGATGTTTGGAGCTGTGAGGAGCTAATGCTGTATGAAGAAAAACACGTCAACATGTTTTAATAATGTCTCTCACAGTCTGAACGTAGACACAGGTCAGCACTGCACGTTTAGCCATAGGGTGTTAAACAATAATCAAAATAACGAGAGCCAGCAATTTGGCCGTAGCTAGCTAGATACTTAACTTTCGCTAGGTAGCTTGTAAGATAGGTAGCTAACATGAGCGAGCTCTTCACATGGATGCCCCTCACTGAATTGCTATTCAAATGAAAGTGGACATTTGCAATATTTGCCTCCAAATCTCCCAATAAATGATAATCCAACAATTACAGTTCTGTTGATTGGCTTCCCTTCCATTTTGGTATACGTCTGTTTTTCACATGCTCCCTTTCTGTATGTATATCTCGTCCTGGGTGCTTTTATTTTGGAACAGATGCTTTTAAAAGGTACATTATTAATAAATGTTTACCTACTTCTACTACTAAGATTTCAGTTGATCTGTAGTGTGATGTGGTGAAACTTCCCAATCACAATTACCTCGCTGAGTTACAAGCGGACTGTCAGCTGGAGGACTGACTGGCTCATTTTTGGCATCATTGCAGTGACACACACACACACACACACACACACACACACACACACACACACACACACACACACACACACACACACACACACACACACACACACACACACACACACACACACACACACACACACACCCTTGCCAGTACAGCAGTCTATAGTTAGGGATGGCAGCAGCGTCTCTTCGGGTCTAATTAAAGCTGTTTCATATTCTGAGTAGCCGTTCAGCACTGGCACAAACTGCGGCTCCAAAACTGAACAAAACAACCCAAAAAACAGACACACAAACAGGTCGTTGTGTATATTTCAAAATGTTTCCTACTGTTTTTGTAAATAAGGCAAACTCTTATTTATGCCAAGCCAAATCCATTCAGACTGAGCTAATTGATTAATGGATTCGCACAACGAAATGTTTCATAGGCAGGTTGGAAGTGTATTTGTAAACTCATACCATCTTCATCTATCTGTATGTGTTTGAAAGACAGCATGCTCAGTTCATTATCATCAGTCCACTTTAATAAAGACGGAACATATTCCACTTCAAAGAGGAACAACATCCATATGATCTTCTTTGGATGATTTGTTCTTCTTTCATCAAGGCAATTTCATCTCTGCAGAATGATTGACTCGAGCTGCTTCCAGTGTGCCCTTTGACACGTGGAGGGAGCACAGGGATTTTAGCCTCTGTAGACCATTGACATGCACTAAACATATAGAACACACTACAGGAGAGGGAGAACTGGACTTAAACTCACAATGTACATTTATATGTAATTTGTTATTCCATCGCTTACACACTTAATGTATGATATCCTGCTTTATATTGTGTATACTGTAACATCGGCCCTTCAATATAGTGTTTATTTGTCAGACAGTTTATAGACGTTTTTATCTCCACAGTCAATTTGTATATTTTTTTAATGCTGATCTTAAAACCCCCCTAAAAGCACAATCGGGACCCATTAATGGAAACTGCAGAGATATGGACTGATCTTCCTCTCGTGGCCCTGAGCCGTAGTTTCCCCACAGAGATGAGATGATAGAGGAGGAGAATGTGTAATGTGACTTTAGTGAGATGAATGAGGACAAGCAGCGCCTCCCCCAGGGCCGAACTACTATGAACACTCATCTGAAAGGGGGGGGGGGCTAATGGCTTGTTGTGAAGTCTAAAGGCTTTTATAGGACTTGTTTCAACACAGAGTTCAACCTTTGAGTTGTTGAATGTCTGTGAATGTGATTAAGATGAGTCGTTTTTTGCTTCCTCACTACAGGGCAGCATGTTTTAGTCGTACGTTATTCATCCATTGGGAACATGTTTTTGAATATGTTAAAGACCTCCTATCGAGCAAAATGCACTTTTTGATGTCTTCTCTACATCACCATGTGTCCCCGGTGTGTCCCCGGTGTGTCCCCGGTGTGTCCCCGGTGTGTGTCCGGTGTGTGTCCGGTGTGTGTCCGGTGTGTGTCCGGTGTGTGTCCGGTGTGTGTCCGGTGTGTGTCCGGTGTGTGTCCGGTGTGTCCCCGGTGTGTGTCCGGTGTGTGTCCGGTGTGTGTCCGGTGTGTCCCCGGTGTGTGTCCGGTGTGTGTCCGGTGTGTGTCCGGTGTGTATTTCTGTCTTTTGTTATAGTCTAGAAAGGTAAAGGCCCTGTTTGTTGTATTTATTGCATATATCTTCTTAAGCCTAAATTCCTGTTTTGATTAGAGATGTTTTTATTTTGAAGGCGACTCTCTAGTTAAATGGCTAATGTGTGCAAAAGTGGAAAACTACGGAGATAGTCGTAAAAATGTGGATTAACCCTTAAAAAAAATGTGTATCCTGGGAGAAACATTTACCTGAGTCTTTGTCCATTATGTAACACGGGTCAAATATAGTGTAATATCGGTGTAACGTAGGTGTAATATTATATGAAATATGCATCTCTTGAAATACAAAGTGTAAGTTGGAAAATAAAAGTCTTAAAGAATGTTGACCTAGATACATCATGTTAGAGAACTCTCCCTCGTCCCCGGCTTAAGCTTGAACCTCAGGATCCATGTATCTGTGATCCTCTCCAGAATGGAAGGAGTCATCACATACAGAGCATCAATAGTTCCTGAACAGTGTCCTTCACAAGCTGATATCCAAGAGAGGGAGTTACACAGTCACAAGATGGAGGAATAGAAAGCAGTATTCAATGGTTACTTCAGATTAGCTCCACGTCAGAAATGAGCATGCTTGATGTCTCTCTCCATAGAGGCTGAATCATCATGTTAATCACATAGCTATCATCTGCCTCAAACAGTCCTGATGCTCTTCTAGGTAATCACACATCCTGTCATGTTCACAGCTACAGTTGATACCTTTGTTATCATGTTACTCTCATATTGGAAGAGGACATTCACTATTTTCCCAACACAATAGAAAATAACAATCAATGAATTCTCCAATATATATATGTGCTTTCCCATTTAAGGGTTAATTGCTCACCCCTAAAATGAACTAACCACCCCTAAACAACACATCAGCACCATCTCTGACTCTTCTAACTCGCTCCCCTCTCCAGATCGAGCAGCGGCGCCACAGTGAGGGCAGTAACTCCACCTCCTGTATCTTCATGGTGAACAAACCGTACGCCCTCACCTGCTCCGTGGTGGCCTTCTACATCCCGCTGGTCCTCATGGTGCTGGCCTACCAGAGGATCTACATCACGGCTCGAGCCCACGCCCTGCAGATCAGCATCTTGCAACGGGCGGGAGGAGGTGGAGGAGGTGGTATAGACCATCAACGAAACCACCGCATGCGAACAGAGACCAAAGCTGCCAAGACTCTGTGCATCATCATGGGTTGTTTCTGCCTCTGTTGGGCGCCGTTCTTCGTCACTAACGTGGTGGACCCCTTTATAGACTACGCGGTGCCGGAGCAGCTGTGGATCGCCTGCCTGTGGCTGGGATACATTAACTCCATGCTCAACCCCATCCTCTACGCCTTCCTCAACAAGTCCTTCCGCCGTGCCTTCCTCATCATCCTGTGCTGCGGGAGGAAGAGGTACCGCCGGCCGTCCATCCTGGGGTCCGGAGCGCCCTGCACGGCCACGCAGATCAACGGCTCCACACATGTAGTCAAGTAAGTTCCCCTTCATCATTGCTGTGGATTGGTTTAACATTCAGGACATCACGTGGTGAAGGAATGAGTCCTGAAACCTGGAAATGAGTCAGTGTTTCACCACTTCCTGATCACTTGTCTGTTGAAATGGGGTTTGTGGTTAAGAAAATCTGAAGATATTTTAACGTTTTGTTGCATTAAACTCAAGAATTTGAAAATATTTCATCCTCAAGGCCTTTAGTTGGCCCTGACAAAATGTGTAACTCAAGTAAGTTCCCCGTAATCATTGTTGTGGATTGGACTGTCTTCGAGTGGTGCAGGAATGAGTCCTAAAACCTGGGAATGGGTCAGCATGTCACCACTTCTGGATCAGTTCTATAGGTTTTCTGAATATGTTTTTGGTTAGCCTGAAATGGGGTCTGTGGTTAAACGAAGCTGAAGAGATATTTTAACGTTTTGTTGCATTAAACTCAAGAATTAGAAAATTGGACAGGAATGAGTCCTGAAACCTGGAAACCACTTCCTGTTCGCTTGTCTCCTTGAATGCATTTTTGGTTGAAAAAGGGTCTGTTATATCTGAAGATATGTTAACGTTTTGTTGCATTAAACTCAAGAGTTCGATAACTTTTCATCCTTAAGGCCTTTAGATGGTCCTGACAACATTTGAAGTTGTCAGAACAAATCTGGTGGAGGATTTCGTTAAAGAAAGACACCTGAAAAAGGCGAGAAATCTTTAAAAAAAACATGAAATCTAACCTTCCTTTTGGGTTTACGATATATATATAATTGGCTTTTTTGTACATCTCAGTATGCTCCAGATGCCTTCCAAATTGCATACTTCTAAGTGAGTGTCTTTCACTTTGCGAGCATCCCAAAAGTGCGTTCAAACCTGAGAAATATAAATATATATAATCATCCAGTTTCAAGGTCCTCCGCTCCGACTTTCTCTGTGCTCGGGCTCGGGTTTATCGGACAGGAAACCGTACTCAAAATGATAAATAGGAAGCATCCATATACCATGCATAATGATTCATAGTACTTCATACTCAATGCATTGTCTTTGAGTTGTTGTTGTTGTTGTTGTTGTTTCTGGGTCAAAAGTCGCCTCTACGTTACACTTTTGGTTAACAATAAGACTTTGTACAACACACAAACGACAAAGTCCTATAAGCGCCAGTCTTGTCATTTTAAACTGTCTCAAATTGAGAATGAAGTCCTTAAATATTACAACATCAAGAGAAGAAGAACCCCTTTATTCTTTAATTATTCTCTTTACCCCCCATCAGGCTTCTTAGTAAACAGCTCATTTCACCCGATAGGTTTCAACCCTTACAGTTTACGCTTTTATTTCATCACATGTCACTTGTTAGACGCTTTTATCCAAAGCGACTTACATACTCAGTGGTGTGGACAATCCCCACAGGAGCACTTTGGGGCGAAGTGTCTCAGGGACACAACGACATGCTGACTGCAGTGGGACTCAAACTTTCTACCCCCTGATTCGAAGTCCAGCACACTATCCACTGAGCCACAGCCTCCCAACCTGAGCCACAGCCGCCCAACCTGAGCCACAGCCGCCCAACCTGAGCCACAGCCGCCCAACCTGAGCCACAGCCGCCCAACCTGAGCCACAGCCTCCCAACCTGAGCCACAGCCGCCCAACCTGAGCCACAGCCTCCCAACCTGAGCCACAGCCGCCCAACCTGAGCCACAGCCGCCCAACCTGAGCCACAGCCGCCCAACCTGAGCCACAGCCGCTCAACCTGAGCCACAGCCGCCCAACCTGAGCCACAGCCGCCCAACCTGAGCCACAGCCGCCCAACCTGAGCCACAGCCGCCCAACCTGAGCCACAGCCGCTCAACCTGAGCCACAGCCGCCCAACCCTGAGCCACAGCCGCCCAACCTGAGCCACAGCCGCCCAACCTGAGCCACAGCGCCCAACCTGAGCCACAGCCTCCAACCGAGCCACAGCCGCCCAACCTGAGCCACAGGCCGCTCAAACCTGAGCCCACAGCCGCCCAGCCGCCCCACCAACCTGAGCCACAGCCGCCCAACCGGAAGCCACAAGCCGCCCAACCTGAGCCACAGCCGCCCAACCTGAGCCACAGCCGCCCAACCTGAGCAACAGCCGCCCAACCTGAGCCACAGCCGCCAACCTGAGCCCACAGCCCGCCCAACCTGAGCCACAGCCGCCTCACCTGAGCACAGCCGCCCAACCTGAGCCACAGCCGCCCAACCTGAGCCACAGCCGCCCAACCTGAGCCACAGCCTCCCAACCTGAGCCACAGCCGCCCAGCGATCTTAGATCTTGTATCTACTCAAACCATGGCTTTTTATTTACTTCTGTAAATGCACGTGTCACTGGTTATCTCGTAGAGCGCAGGGGGAGCCAGTGATCCTCGGTCTGCCCTGCATGCGCCACGTACTGCGAATGAACTGACTAATGTGCAGGAGGGTCAGGTGGCAGGTAACAGCAGCCTTTAGTGATAAACAACATGTGTTTACTCTCCTGGAGATAACTTTATTTACCTCTGAACAAATACACTTGCCAGCCTTGACTCGTTGACCTGTTTCTGTTTCTAGACGTAGAACTCGTGTTTTTGATAAGGTTCAACGTGCACCTCGTAGCGGCTCAGCGCTTATTATTATTCTTTGCATCTGGATAATAGGTATTTCAAAAATGATGAATGTGGCAGAGAATAAGTGTGTGTATTGGAGGTTGAACAATCATGCATGTTATATCCAGTTAAGTCTAGGGTTTGCCTTCCTGACTGCTAAGATTGTGTGAATCATATAGTAGGCAAGTCTTCGTCCAATCAGAAACATGCTAGAGTGATGACTTTATTATGCGGATCTTCCAGACACTTTTGGAGGTAAAGAACCCGTGGTTTTTTTATACTGTCCTGACCGTTTGTATGAATTGATCCAAAGCAGCTTGAATCCTTGTGACATGGCTAACCTGTGTAGCTATAGCACACAGGCTTTCTGTTTATGGGCATTTGAACATAATTACAATGGCACAACATGTTTTATTTGAACTTGTCAAAACCACACAGCTCAAAGCGTTACAGGGTTATGGGCAAATATCCCCTTTTATAGTGTATAGAAGTCTTTGATGAGTGACATAAGACATTACCTGAGGTCGTGCTGATTTCTGGGATGCGTAACATTTGATTATACTGTAAAAAAGTTATAATTTATAAGGCAAAACACAAACATATACAACAACTGAAATGTCCTATTGTGGTTCTCAGAGGACCAGAAGTCATTATGTCTGCAGAGTTTCCACTGTGTTTCAGAAACACGCTGCAGCAGCACTTTCTCTGCTTGACTTCAACACACATCCTAATATCAAATAGCACTACGACACCCCTGCATGGCACCTCTTGGTATGGTCCAGGCTGGGTTAGAGTTTTGGTCTTTTTTTAAAATAGGAAATTAACAAAAAGTGATGCTTAAACCTAAATGTCAATTAAATTATTTTTCATTTTGAAACAGTTTGTATAGTTCCCTCCAGTAAATGACACGAGGCTGAGGTCTTGTTTTAAAATACAGGGTTTATTTTGGAGGACCTATTCCAACCCGTGAGAACTGGGTTATAATACAGACAAATATAAAAGGTAAACAATAAATAAATATGTAATATATGCATATGTCATCACTGTTAATGCCGCTAAATTAAACAATAAACGGCACACATCCCACACAGCAAAAGCTAACAATAGCATGTAGCATAAGCTAGCGCATAGCATACATACATACACACACATAACCTGCAGCTCAACCGCACACAATTACACACACAACCAGCACGAACACTTACCTCATAGGCTGCTAGTCACCTAGAGGGGCTGATCACTTTAGCATACACACACACACACACACACACACACGCACACACACACACACACACACACACACACACACACACACACACACACACACACACACACACACACACACACACACACACACACACACACAGGTGGAACACAAAACACCGCAGATTAGCTCCGCCTCTATTACTGTTGCACATAAAAAAAGGTAGGAACCAAAAATACAATGTGGAACAAATGAACAACAGAAAGTGAAGACAGTTACCGTTGTTCTCGTCTTCTCAAATGTCTCATATTAGAAAAAGGATATAAGGAACACTCCTGAACCTGCAGATGAGAAATGTTCTAATAATATAAAAAAAAATGTAGACAAAAACACAAATGAGATTTGATAAAGGAGTGCATGAACATCGTCCTTCTCGTGCACCAACGCTGCAGAGACAATTAGTCTGAGTGATTTGAGTCTGTGTGGAAACACTTTCAATTCTCGCTCAAAATGGTGTTGACGTCCCGAGACATTATGGAGCTTGAGTTCATTGTAGGAAATCAATGAGGCTCCGACCAGCAATTACTGTTCATCCTGCCGACATTACTCGTAACATTTCCAATGCCTGTCGGACATTTCTGGACATCCTCCAGAGAGTTGTCTCTGACGATTGAAAGCCATTAGCTCCATATGGAAGTCTTCTATAAGCTCGTTACTCCCACGTGGCACAGCTGAACTAGGGTTACGATAGCTCACAGGACCTCCAGAGATTGGTCCATTCTTTAAAGGATTTCTCTGTTCATAATCCATAAGCTCACTGCAAACTATCAATAACAGATGTTGTATTTGGTGGCTATGGCATTCAATCAATGTGGCAGCAGGATTCGATGTCTTGCAAACAGATCAACCTATAGTAAAGTGTTGTTATTCATGTTTAAATTATTTCAGTAGAAATGTTTATTTTTAGGAGTTGGACGGACATTATATTGAAATCCAAACTACCTTTTAGCTTCGCAGTAACATGTTCAACACAAACACACTCTCTTGGTGTCTATTATTTATTTAAAGTGCTGTGTTTAACAAACCATCAGATTGTATTGGTATCATAAATATTGGAATGTGCAACGAAACTGAATTGAAAGTGCAGTTTTAATGAAGCTCTTTGCAGGATGACTTCAAGACAGTAATAACTTGCAATATCCCCCATCATTAGCAGCAGTGCATGTTATTAGTTTTTAACAATGTTCTTGCTTTACGCAGCGAGTCTTTCTCATATAACAGAACATCTGACTCTGACTGTGTTTTATATAACACACGTGTGTCATACACTGCATGGTTCGCTGCACATTGACTCATTATACCTCCCACACACGGTCAGACATCCATTAGTCTGTTTGGAAAACATGGAAACTGGACATGTGGGCGGTTCAAAGCCCGACAGGAGGTCTTCACATCCTCTAGATCTCCATGTTTGTTGGTACACTGTGGGGAAAGGTTTGGTCCCATTAGAGTCAATATACTGACATTCAAGACATTCAATGGGTCAAACACACGGAGCGCTTGGTGACGTTCAGGATTATAAAGCTGGACAACTGTCATCACATGACTCCTTCTGATGTCACTGCAGATCTGCTGTAAGCTAGCTAGCTAACGTAGCTAACCTAGTCATTTCAGACACACTGACAAACACTGAGAGTTATGAGACGACTGAGACAGAGACAGTTGTACAGCCTTATAATCCTGAATGTCTCCCAGCTGTGTGCGTCACTCTTTAGTGTCCCCTGGTCTCCCAGCTGTGTGCGTCACTCTTTAGTGTCCCCTGGTCTCCCAGCTGTGTGCGTCACTCTTTAGTGTCCCCTGGTCTCCCAGCTGTGTGCGTCACTCTTTAGTGTCCCATGGTCTCCCAGCTGTGTGCGTCACTCTTTAGTGTCCCCTGGTCTCCCAGCTGTGTGCGTCACTCTTTAGTGTCCCCTGGTCTCCCAGCTGTGTGTGTCACTTTTTAGTGTCCCCTGGTGTCCCAGCTGTGTGCGTCACTTTTTAGTGTCCCCTGGTCTCTCAGCTGTGTGCGTCACTCTTTAGTGTCCCCTGGTCTCCCAGCTGTGTGCATCACTCTTTAGTGTCCCCTGGTCTCCCAGCTGTGTGCGTCACTCTTTAGTGTCCCCTGGTCTCCCAGCTGTGTGCGTCACTCTTTAGTGTCCCCTGGTCTCCCAGCTGTGTGCGTCACTCTTTAGTGTCCCCTGGTCTCCCAGCTGTGTGCGTCACTCTTTAGTGTCCCCTGGTCTCCCAGCTGTGTGCGTCACTCTTTAGTGTCCCCTGGTCTCCCAGCTGTGTGCGTCACTCTTTAGTGTCCCCTGGTCTCCCAGCTGTGTGCGTCACTCTTTAGTGTCCCCTGGTCTCCCAGCTATGTGCGTCACTCTTTAGTGTCCCCTGGTCTCCCAGCTGTGTGCGTCACTCTTTAGTGTCCCCTGGTCTCCCAGCTGTGTGCCTCACTCTTTAGTGTCCCCTGGTCTCCCAGCTGTGTGCGTCACTCTTTAGTGTCCCCTGGCCTTCCAGCTGTGTGTGTCACTTTTTAGTGTCCCCTGGTGTCCCAGCTGTGTGCGTCACACTTTAGTGTCCCCTGGTCTCCCAGCTGTGTGCGTCACTCTTTAGTGTCCCCTGGTCTCCCAGCTGTGTGCGTCACTCTTTAGTGTCCCCTGGTCTCCCAGCTGTGTGTGTCACTTTTTAGTGTCCCCTGGTGTCCCAGCTGTGTGCGTCACTTTTTAGTGTCCCCTGGTCTCTCAGCTGTGTGCGTCACTCTTTAGTGTCCCCTGGTCTCCCAGCTGTGTGCATCACTCTTTAGTGTCCCCTGGTCTCCCAGCTGTGTGCGTCACTCTTTAGTGTCCCCTGGTCTCCCAGCTGTGTGCGTCACTCTTTAGTGTCCCCTGGTCTCCCAGCATGTCTCCTCAAGTTGCTGGAGATGTTTCTTCATGTGGAACCTTTGGGTTTTCATATCTGCATCCTTTATGATCGTTGTAGCACGTTTGCACCCTACTGCTTGTGCAGAAATGAAGAAGCCTTTGTCTCTGCTGGTTTGAGTTCATTTAAATCACTTCTTCCCGTTTCCTCCTCTGGCTGATACTGACGGCTGACACAGGGATTAGTTCAGTAATCAGATTGTGGTGATCAGCTGACAGAGTGTTGTATTGGTTTCTCTCTTAATGGCTGCTCTGCTGTAGAGATCAGATGTCAATTAGAATGACGAGACTTAGTGCAGCTCCGATTAATCAAATCAAACTTTATTGTACAGCATTTTTTCAAAAGCAATACTAAGCCCCCCTTCCCAGGAGAAGAACACGTGATAGCAACACAGGACTTAAAGTGGACCCATCATGCTATATTTTAAACATATATTGTAGTTCCATACCTATGCAAAACACGTCTTTTTCAAAATACCAAACACATCACCCGTTGCAGCCATGCCTCATTCTGCTCAAACCCCTCTTTTGCAGCCCTGTTAGAGAAACGCGGATTTTGGGTCCTTAGCTTGAAAAAAAAGAAGAAGAGGAGGCGGAGCTAATGCCTGATCAGAACTCTACCGGAGATAAAGTTGCTGTGATAAAACGCCATCCTGTTTAAACCACATCAAGGATTATTTCTGAAACAGTATGGAGCTCAAATGCTTTTTCTCTTGCGGGTTTATCACAAGGTGAGTTCCTTTTTTTATTTCCTGCTTTTTAAACACACGTGCTCTCCAGTACAGGTTAGCTCTGAGTGTTAGCGATGCTAATGTAAACAAAGACGAGATTACGTCCAAAACACGTCAGGCATTGTTTCTGATAGCAACTCTCTGTGGGTCCGCTGCCGATTTGACGTCAGATCGGATGGAATCTATATCCGCTCGTTGTACACCCGTTTTTAAAAGCTTTGGGTACGGAGGAAAAGAGAGAGGGTTTTATTTTCTGACGCTGCGTGAGTTCCCTGACGCACCGGGGACACATAGTTATGTATACAAGACATCACAAAGTGCATTTTGCATGATAGGTCCCCTTTAATATAATCAAATTAAAATTAAATTAAATTTGGAATAAATGCAATTCAATTAAAAGCTCATTCAAACAAGTGTCTTGAGTTGCTCTTAAAGTTCATACTTCATATTGTTGTATTTACCTGTGAGGTTAAACCAGGATGAACTCTTTCTGCACCGCGTGGAAGAACCAGAGGAGAACAGCGGTGTTTTACAGGTGCTCATTCAGTTGCACATATTTATAGGATCTAAGCTATAAAACAGCCATTTCAGATTGTCTTTGTTTCATGAGGCCTGCAGAGGAAATAGCATTCTGTATTATTAAAACAGCAAATATTGGAATGAGGCTGAGAGCAGCAGAAATGTGTCTCATCTTCTGACCCCTCGTATTCATCTGGGTTTAGAAACAGAAACACAATTCATGAGAAGATGCAATTGCCCCAAACAAAGTCTCACGTCCAAAGAGTGTGTTCTTCATTGATGGATTGTGATTGCATGGATGGAGATAAGGAGCTCCATTATGAGAGAACCTGTCGGGTAGCTTTTTGGACGAGATAAGAGCGCGATAAAGAGTTATGAGAAGGAGAAACATGAGGACGTTAAGGACAGGAAAACACAGAAAGGAGAGTAATGGTTTGAGTACTGGTAATGGTGAGGAATCCGTTTAATCCTTGCTGGAAGAAAGGTATCGGAAAGGTATCGCTTTCCACCCGTTTCAGCCCAAAAAAGAGAAACAAGGAGCGTCATAGTTCTGGTTTAAGGAGACTGAACTCCAGATAATAATTAAGACAAACGGCTGCAATTTGAGATGAACACGTCAGACGTAGGATTGAAGCGTCGATGCAGACTCAGACAGCAGGATTAATGTGTCTCTGGTATTTAGGATGAATTGATCCTGGCTCTGATGTGGACTCAGTTGATCCTTTTGGACTCAAAGTGATGGACGTTTTCCCCCGTAGGTCTTAATCAGTCTGAGCTTTCTGACCGTTATTCATCCTGGAGCTCATAATCCACTGTGTGATATTGTTATATTATTGTTAACCCGTAAAGAACCTTTTTAAAGAGGTACTATTCTACTTTTTGGGGGTTTTCCCTTTCCTCTTGTGTGTTATCTAGGTTGGTGTACATGATATACACCTGAACATCAGCAGGAGAGGACTCTTTAAAGTAGAGACACTACATACTGATATACACCTGAACATCAGCAGGAGAGGACTCTTTAAAGTAGAGACACTACATACTGATATACACCTGAACATCAGCAGGAGAGGACTCTTTAAAGTAGAGACACTACATACTGATATACACCTGAACATCAGCAGGAGAGGACTCTTTAAAGTAGAGACACTACATACTGATATACGCCTGAACATCAGCAGGAGAGGACTCTTTAAAGTAGAGACACTACATACTGATATACGCCTGAACATCAGCAGGAGAGGACTCTTTAAAGTAGAAACACTACATACTGATATACACCTGAACATCAGCAGGAGAGGACTCTTTAAAGTAGAGACACTACATACTGATATACACCTGAACATCAGCAGGAGAGGACTCTTTAAAGTAGAGACACTACATACTGATATACACCTGAACATCAGCAGGAGAGGACTCTTTAAAGTAGAGACACTACATACTGATATACACCTGAACATCAGCAGGAGAGGACTCTTTAAAGTAGAGACAATACATACTGATATACACCTGAACATCAGCAGGAGAGGACTCTTTAAAGTAGAGACACTACATACTGATATACACCTGAACATCAGCAGGAGAGGACTCTTTAAAGTAGAGACACTACATACTGATATACGCCTGAACATCAGCAGGAGAGGACTCTTTAAAGTAGAGACACTACATACTGATATACACCTGAACATCAGCAGGAGAGGACTCTTTAAAGTAGAAACACTACATACTGATATACACCTGAACATCAGCAGGAGAGGACTCTTTAAAGTAGAGACACTACATACTGATATACACCTGAACATCAGCAGGAGAGGACTCTTTAAAGTAGAGACACTACATACTGATATACACCTGAACATCAGCAGGAGAGGACTCTTTAAAATAGAGACACTACATACTGATATACACCTGAACATCAGCAGGAGAGGACTCTTTAAAGTAGAGACAATACATACTGATATACACCTGAACATCAGCAGGAGAGGACTCTTTAAAGTAGAGACACTACATACTGATATACACCTGCACATCAGCAGGAGAGGACTCTTTAAAGTAGAGGCACTACATACTGATATACACCTGAACATCAGCAGGAGAGGACTCTTTAAAGTAGAGACACTACATACTGATATACACCTGAACATCAGCAGGAGAGGACTCTTTAAAGTAGAGACAATACATACTGATATACACCTGAACATCAGCAGGAGAGGACTCTTTAAAGTAGAGACAATACATACTGATATACACCTGAACATCAGCAGGAGAGGACTCTTTAAAGTAGAGACACTACATACTGATATACACCTGAACATCAGCAGGAGATGACTCTTTAAAGTAGAGACACTACATACTGATATACACCTGAACATCAGCAGGAGAGGACTCTTTAAAGTAGAGACACTACATACTGATATACACCAGAACATCAGCAGGGGAGGACTTTTTAAAGTAGAGACACTACATACTGATATACACCTGAACATCAGTAAGAGAGGACTCTTTAAAGTAGAGACACTACATACTGATATACGCCTGAACATCAGCAGGAGAGGACTCTTTAAAGTAGAGACACTACATACTGATATACACCTGAACATCAGCAGGAGAGGACTCTTTAAAGTAGAGACACTACATACTGATATACACCTGAACATCAGCAGGAGAGGACTCTTTAAAGTAGAGACACTACATACTGATATACGCCTGAACATCAGCAGGAGAGGACTCTTTAAAGTAGAGACACTACATACTGATATACACCTGCACATCAGCAGGAGAGGACTCTTTAAAGTAGAGGCACTACATACTGATATACACCTGAACATCAGCAGGAGAGGACTCTTTAAAGTAGAGACACTACATACTGATATACACCTGAACATCAGCTGGAGAGGACTCTTTAAAGTAGAGACAATACATACTGATATACACCTGAACATCAGCAGGAGAGGACTCTTTAAAGTAGAGACAATACATACTGATATACACCTGAACATCAGCAGGAGAGGACTCTTTAAAGTAGAGACACTACATACTGATATACACCTGAACATCAGCAGGAGATGACTCTTTAAAGTAGAGACACTACATACTGATATACACCTGAACATCAGCAGGAGATGACTCTTTAAAGTAGAGACACTACATACTGATATACACCTGAACATCAGCAGGAGAGGACTCTTTAAAGTAGAGACACTACACACTGATACACACCTGAACATCAGCAGGAGAGGACTCTTTAAAGTAGAGACACTACATACTGATATACACCTGAACATCAGCAGGAGATGACTCTTTAAAGTAGAGACACTACATACTGATATACACCTGAACATCAGCAGGAGAGGACTCTTTAAAGTAGAGACACTACATACTGATATACACCTGAACATCAGCAGGAGATTACTCTTTAAAGTAGAGACACTACATACTGATATACACCTGAACATCAGCAGGAGAGGACTCTTTAAAGTAGAGACACTACACACTGATACACACCTGAACATCAGCAGGAGAGGACTCTTTAAAGTAGAGACACTACATACTGATATACACCTGAACATCAGCAGGAGAGGACTTTTTTAAGTAGAGACACTACATACTGATATACACCTGAACATCAGTAAGAGAGGACTCTTTAAAGTAGAGACACTACATACTGATATACGCCTGAACATCAGCAGGAGAGGACTCTTTAAAGTAGAGACACTATGGACACTTTAAGACCCCATGTGGGATTACATCCTGTCTGAGTCACACTGTGTTGAATACAGATAATTATCTAAAGGAAGTGACGGCTGTTATCCATCTTCCACTAACAGGTACGATCTCTGCCTGCGAGGGTCAGGGAGGTCTGTGTGTGGGCGAGGAAATAAAGCAGGGACACAAATATAACCGAACTACGTCACCCAATTTAACACAATGGCTGTTAGAGGAACGGAGCACCGCGGCTCGTTCAGAGGCTACAGTCTGGGAAACGGTCCAGTTATAGAACATTTATGCCGCTCGCTTTATTGGAGTTTGTTCGAGTTTGACCCTCACTGACCCCGAGCTAATCACAGAGGGGAAAAGGGTCATTTTACCCCTGAAGCTCTGTTCAATGACTGGGTAATGAGGCCTATTGTTGCTCTTTTTTCTACAACTGTGAAATTGTGTGAATGTAGTTTAAACAGTAGGAGAGTCCAAAAAGGAACCTGGCATTCAAAGATTTTACAGTAAAACTTGAAATGAATTATGAAGCTTTATAGCATATTAGTTTTTTCTTAGCAACTTTGTATCACCAACGCTTCAGTACTAGTATCCCAACCTCTCTGCCAATGCAAATACAATTATATATTTATAAGATAGCTTTCTTTCCGACATGCTAACTAGCGACTAGCTGGCAACTTTTTTATTTTGCAAACTTAACTAACATAAGCTACATTTCTGACATGCCAGCTAACGAGTGTTAGCTGGCATGATTTAATATAGAGGGCGCCAGATCTGTGGAGGCGCTGCGTTGGCAGCTCTGGGAGGGAAACAAATGTTTTGACCGTTGGGGCTCATCCTAATGTTCGGCCTTGATGTAACAACATTCATAATTAAGTAAATGTAACACCCTTTTCATCCCGGTTACACTTTTCATGTGCCCTGTTCGATGGGCGCTGTAAGTGATTAAAATGGGGGATGTTGGCTTATCTGGCACCCGCAGCTCACAGCCAAAATGCGAGTGAGCATGGGAGTGAGCGAGGGAGAAAGGGAGGGCGCTGTTGTTATTAGCATCTGGTGCTAGCTGCTCTAACGGAAGAAGAAAATGTTTCTACAATGATGTGGAGGGAGAGTCCTCTCCAGTCAGACTGAGGCTGATAACTACAGCTCAGTGAGGTAAAGGACTCTTTAGTCTAAGTTATCTCAGTGGGTCTCAAACGTTTTGATCACAATTTATGTAAACACATATTTCCAAGGCACTCCTTTATAATTATTGGGATAAAACAGGTTTGAAATCATTCCAATGTATACTATAGGACAGTAAACCAGACATATCGTTTTAAAATGGAGATATTAAAACATTATGCACAAATAAATACATGTTACGGTAAACTAAGATATGAATGAACAACAAAAATAAAATGTGTTACATTCGCTATGTTCACATACTTATTTGATTATTCAAATGTCAACAAACTTTTTTTTAAATGGGTGTTTTAGAGTTGTACCCCCTAGATCTAGTCTCTAGTAATTAAAGTAGCGCCAGCTAAAATCTCGCCTAGGGCATCAAATTGGAACCGGCCTTGTCTACGACGACTAGCATGCAAACAAAAGGAAGAAAATGGCTGCAAAATACACAAGCACAGCCTTGTATTGCTATTATACTCTGTAATCACTTAATGTAGGTGGAGATTATTATTACAATTATTCCTTTTTCTATTTGTGAAGGATGCAAGACTTTATCTGATCAACTCTGATCTAATGAACTTTCCTAAAATCACAGTTTGAATGCAAAAACAAGGGCAAGACACATAGCCCCAAACAAATGCAACTTTTCAAAAGAGTATAGCTTTTTGTGATATTTAAAGACGGTAAAAATACAACATATCAACAAAAGTCAAATGTGCAATGTATGATTGACAGGTTATTTCTGGTGCAACACAATGCAAAAGACAGCTAACTACATTATTAAAACCAAGATGTGGACACAGAATAAAAGCATGTGTGTGTAGCCCCCCACCCCTCCACCCCGCCCGACTTAAATTGGCTCTAAATCTTTTTGCTTTCAAGAACAACAAACACATTAAGTGTGAAGAACAGTTGTTTTCTCAACACACAGGTTGAGTATGATGTATCAGACGGTTAACAGTGGCCAAGTAAAGCATGATACATAATACTTTTATCCTCCCAGGCATATTAACCGATCCATTACACACACACACACACACACACACACACACACACACACACACACACACACACACACACACACACACCAGCTGTACGCCTGTGTTTATAGTCTCATAGGAGTCATATATCTGGAGTCTGCTGCTGCTGCCGAGAGAGAGCGAGAGAGAACTGTATTTAAGGAGCAATTTTTCAATGTCAGAAGAGGAGATAGAGGAGAGACAAAAGGGGGAAGAAGGAAGCAGGAAAGGTGATGAGAATGAAAGGAAGAAGGAGAGGAGAGGAAGGAGTAAAGAATGAGAAAAGAAAGGATATAAGAGGAGAGTAAAGTGTGAGGACGAGAGGGCAATGGGGCAGGTTCCACATTGCCGTATAATGTCGTAGCACTTCCATTCAGAGCATAATTGCATAGCGTCTCAGCTTCATCAACCTTTACTTGCCAAAATAAACCGTTTAAGCTTCTTTATTAACTGTTATTAAGTTATAAAAAAAATTCAGGCGAGAACTAACTATTTATATTACCAATATAGGATTAGTTTATCCAAAAAACGTATATTTCAAAAGGTACGGCAATGTTTGGAGCTGTGAGGAGACACACCAGGTAGATGGATGGATGAATGGATAGATAGATAGATAGATAGATAGATGGATGGATAGATATATAGATAGATGGATGGATAGATAGATGTATGGATGGATAGATGGATGGATGGATGGATAGATGGATGGATAGATATATAGATAGATGGATGGATAGATGGATGGATGGATGGATAGATGGATGGATGGATGTCTGCTCGCTAGCTGTTGGCTCGCTCGCTGTCTGGCGCGCTCGCTCGCTGGCTCGCTCGCTGGCTGGCTCGCTCTCTCGCTGCTGAGCCTGTTCGTGGCTGGCTCGCTCTCGCTCGCTGGCTGGCTCGCTGGCTGGCTGGCTGGCTGGCTCGCTCTTCGCTCGCCTGGCTGGCTCGCTGCTGTCTGGCTGTCTCGCTCCTGGCTCGCTGGCTGGCTCGCTGGCTGGCTGGCTGGCTCGCTCGCTGGCTGGCTGGCTCTCTGGCTGGCTCATGGCTGGCTGGCTCGCTGCTGGCTGGGCTGGCTGGCTGGCTGGCTGGCTCGCTCGCTCGCGCGCTCGCTCGCTGGCTCTCTGGCTGGCTGGCTGGCTCGCTGGCTGGCTGGCTCAGCTCTCTCCTCGCTCGCTTGCTGGCTGGCTGGCTGGCTCGCTCGCTCGCTCGCTGGCTCGCCTCGCTGTCTGGCGCGCTCGCTCGCTCGCTGGCTCGCTGGCTGGCTCGCTTCTCGCTCCAGCTGGCTGGCTCGCTCGCTGTCTGGCTGGCTCGCTGGCTGGCTGGCTGGCTCGCTGGCTGGCTCGCTCTCTCGCTCGCTGGCTGGCTCGCTGCTGGCTGGCTGGCTCGCTGGCTGGCTGGCTGGCTGGCTCGCTGGCTGCTCGCTCTCTCTCGCTGCTGGCTCGCTGGCTGGCTGGCTGGCTGGCTGGCTCGCTGGCTGGCTGGCTGGCTGGCTCGCTCGCTGGCTGGCTGGCTGGCTCGCTGGGCTGGCTGCTGCTCTCTCCTCTCCGCTCGCTGGCTGGCTGGCTCGCTGCTGGCTCGCTGGCTGGCTGGCCGCTGGCTGGCTGGCTCGCTGGCTGGCTGGCTCGTCGCTGCTGGCTCGCTCGCTCGCGCGCTCGCGCTGGCTGGCTCGCTGGCTGGCTCGCTGGCTGGCTGGCTCGCTTGGCTGGCTGGCTGGCTCGCTGGCTGGCTGGCTGGCTCGCTGGCTGGCTCGCTCTCTCGCTCGCTGGCTGGCTCGCTCGCTCGCTGGCTGGCTCGCTCGCTGGCCCGCTCTCTCGCTCGCTGGCTGGCTGGCTCGCTGGCTGGCTCGCTCGCTCGCTCGCTCGCTGGCTGGCTGGCTGGCTCGCTGGCTGGCTCGCTCGCTCGCTCGCTGCCCTGCTGGCTCGCTGGCTGGCTCGCTCGCTCGCTGCTGGCTCGCTGTCTGGCGCGCTCGCTCGCTCGCTGGCTCGCTGGCTGGCTCGCTCTCTCGCTCGCTGGCTGGCTGGCTGGCTCGCTGGCTGGCTCGCCTCTACTCGCTCGCTGGCTGGCTGGCTCGCTGGCTGGATAGATAGATAGATGAATGGATAGATAGATAGATAGATAGATAGAAATATGTATGGATATGAATGGAGTCAAGCAGTGACGTGCGGTGAGGTTCATGGCTGGTGAGGCACTGACTCTTTCTTTTAAATTTGACCGTAATCGAAATATTCGGTTATTTACAAAAGCTTTTTTAGTCTGATGCTTCGATTCATTTTAAACAGACCGTTCAACAAAAGGATACCCAAAATCTAAATATTGGATTATTCTTTCTTAGTAAGATTCCATTTGCATTACAATTGTGATCTTACCGTGACTTGAAGATGAAGTCCATGCTCTCCTTCTGGACAACAATCTCTTTTACTTTTTTGTAAAAGTCCTCCTTATCTTCCTCTAGTTTCAAAAGTCTAGCTTGTTGTTTGCATCTGGGTAAAATAACAGTAGCAACAAGAACCTGTGGGCTCACTTGCGCCCCCTTCAGTGCGGCAGAGGTTATGGCTGCCTCCCCTGGTGCTTTTTTCATTGCCGTTGTACGATGAGACCAGCGAGCCTAAATATCATATATACGTGAAATAAGTTATTTAGAGACTATGGATGGCGAGGATAAATGTAATAAAGGGATCTACAAACATTACATTGGTGACATACAGTGAGATGGTGCAGGCATGCGCTTAGGGCCCGCTTTCCAGCCAGTTTTTGTGGGGTGACGCATTCTGAGGTGAGGCAGAGCTCATCTGTGCCTCACCTCACCCCACAGTAACTGGCTTGAGCGCGCTCACAAAATAAGTGCCCGCGTTAAATTAGTGCCCGCACTCCAGCCAGTTACTGTGGGCTTACGAGAGGCAGAGCTCGTCCCTGCCTCACTCCTCATCGCTCCCATGTAGTTGTAGCGGAGCGATTGGAATCAAACAGAAATCACACTTACAACACAGATCAGTGGAGACATTTTATTATTATTACTATTTAGTTTTTCTTTAGTTGTTTTCCCGTTACATTGGAGGCTCTGCCTCCCCTGCCTCCCCTGACTGCACGTCGCTGGTTTCAAGAGCAAATAAAAACAGAAGGAAAGGAAATGAGATGGAGAGGAGAGAGTATTGGAATAACAACACAGCAGCGTATCATGTGTTTATTCTGGATCTCTACGTCTCCATTCCTGTAAATGACCGTTGACATGATTTATACCGGAGCGTTTCCAAGTCTTAACTTAATAGGTATCTTCCATCATTCCTGACATGCTGCTTCAACGCATGAAGGTCTGCACCGCCTGCAGAGAGCAGAGGAACAGAGAGTGTTTCAGTGAAGTCTCATGGAGAGGGTCTGCACACTGTGTTCCAGCAGATCTGCAATGAAACACTGAGCTGGTTACACACCAGTAAAACCACTTCAGCTCTGGAGGGGAATAAACCATAAAGCCCCCGAGTCCACAGAGTGTCTCTTTCTTTGGCGGGAAGGCACTGCAAACTCACAGAAATATTTTATTGTTTATATGACAACAATATTTTGACAACGTATCCCCGCTTTTATTCACCTTATGTAGCCCCGCCCCTTTCCCGACTTTCAGTTCAAATAGAAAAGTGTCGGTTTTTCCGGTTAGCGCTAGCAGCATTGTGAACAATATATTATATTTGGGATCATTCCCAGCTGCACCTATGGGCTGGTTCCAATGGAGAAATCCCATTGGCTTTTTGTCAAGGGAGTCCTTCACAATGCTAACTTCTCTCTGCAACACATACACTGTAAAACAGGTGAATATTTAAAGGGTAAAAGGCACAGTGTAGTGTAAACGATGCATAGCTACTAGATTTTATAAAAAGCAGCGGCAAAAATTAAAGTCTTCAGTCGTTTGAAAGTAGTTGTCGGTGTCGATGTTTATACCTGAGCCAAAGGATTCGTTGAGTTTGTGATACAGTTTTCTTCCAATTGTTGATTGAAATGAAGAGGAATTCAAAAGCCCTCACAACAAAATGACTCGTATTCAGGCAGGGCACGTTTATTTATATAGCACCTTTCAACAAAGTGCTTTAAATGAAAGACATTAAGAGCATTAAGAAATAGTGCAGCGGAAATACGTTATAAAATGACAGTCATTAAAAAGCAAAGATAATAAAATAAATGAATAAACCTTTCTATTAAAGCCTCGTTGAGACCTTTTACGTTTCCCAAAAACGTCCCTTTGTTTTTTAGATTCCCTGAACCTAGTATTTGAAACCAATATAGAGAAAACACATGATGTTGAACTAAGGTCATAGATATGTAAAAACAAACATCTGCTTATACAGGTGATGACCTTATCGTACCTTTATCCAAAGTCAAGATGATCGGAGATGCATCTTAACACCAAGTCACTCATATTCAGCCTCACAGGGAAATACAAATATGGACTACTGGGTGTTCAAGGTACTGCTCTCATGTTCAATCAAAAATGAGTTAATTTGTGCTTGAATTCAGTCAAACACATAATTATACAACCCATTAAAAGCTTTTCCAAATAATCGAAAGAGAAAGTAATACCCTTTAGAGGTTAGAGCCAGCAGGTTGTACTTAACTCACATTGATTTTCATTTCCCTGCTCTTATTAAACCACTCAACTTTGCTAAATCTATTTGTTGTATGAATGATTTCAATGTGCAAGAGCAACTTTAATGTAGTAATATGAAAGTACTCAGTTAGTTTAACCGCCTACTATTTTACAATTGATTTTCCTGACTATGTGGGATTACAATCAGACAGCAGCGGCTCGTCCCTCCGCTGTTATTATGGTCAACAATTACACAGAAAGAAATCCATCATTAGAGAGGTACAGACACCGATGTGTACGCACACAGGAGCAGAACATAGACCAGCATGCAATGCAGCAACAAGAGATGCTGGTAAAGCAGGATGATTGTGTGGGAGGAAACTAGATGATGCAAGTTGATTAGAAATTGTGTTACGCAAAATTGCAAATGTTCCTCACGGTGATATTTATTATGATAATTTTAAGGTGTATATCAGTATGTAGTGTCTCTACTTTAAAGAGTCCTCTCCTGCTGATGTTCAGGTGTATATCAGTATGTAGTGTCTCTACTTTAAAGAGTCCTCTCCTGCTGATGTTCAGGTGTATATCAGTATGTAGTGTCTCTACTTTAAAGAGTCCTCTCCTGCTGATGTTCAGGTGTATATCAGTATGTAGTGTCTCTACTTTAAAGAGTGCTCTCCTGCTGATGATCAGGTGTATATCAGTATGTAGTGTCTATACTTTAAAGAGTCCTCTCCTGCTGATGTTCAGGTGTATATCAGTATGTAGTGTCTATACTTTAAAGAGTCCTCTCCTGCTGATGTTCAGGTGTATATCAGTATGTAGTGTCTCTACTTTAAAGAGTCCTCTCCTGCTGATGTTCAGGTGTATATCAGTATGTAGTGTCTCTACTTTAAAGAGTCCTCTCCTGCTGATGTTCAGGTGTATATCAGTATGTATTGTCTCTACTTTAAAGAGTCCTCTCCTGCTGATGTTCAGGTGTATATCAGTATGTAGTGTCTCTACTTTAAAGAGTCCTCTCCTGCTGATGTTCAGGTGTATATCAGTATGTAGTGTCTCTACTTTAAAGAGTCCTCTCCTGCTGATATTCAGGAGTATATCAGTATGTAGGGTCTCTACTTTAAAGAGTCCTCTCCTGCTGATGTTCAGGTGTATATCAGTATGTAGTGTCTCTACTTTAAAGAGTCCTCTCCTGCTGATGTTCAGGTGTATATCAGTATGTAGTGTCTCTACTTTAAAGAGTTCTCTCCTGCTGATGTTCAGGTGTATATCAGTATGTAGTGTCTCTACTTTAAAGAGTCCTCTCCTGCTGATGTTCAAGTGTATATCAGTATGTAGTGTCTCTACTTTAAAGAGTCCTCTCATGCTGATGTTCAGGTGTATATCAGTATGTAGTGTCTCTACTTTAAAGAGTCCTCTCCTGCTGATGTTCAGGTGTATATCAGTATGTCGTGTCTCTACTTTAAAGAGTCCTCTCCTGCTGATGTTCAGGTGTATATCAGTATGTAGTGTCTATACTTTAAAGAGTCCTCTCATGCTGATGTTCAGGTGTATATCAGTATGTAGTGTCTCTACTTTAAAGAGTCCTCTCCTGCTGATGTTCAGGTGTATATCAGTATGTAGTGTCTCTACTTTAAAGAGTCCTCTCCTGCTGATGTTCAGGTGTATATCAGTATATAGTGTCTCTACTTTAAAGAGTCCTCTCCTGCTGATGTTCAGGTGTATATCAGTATGTAGTGTCTCTACTTTAAAGAGTCCTCTCCTGCTGATGTTCAGGTGTATATCAGTATGTAGTGTCTCTACTTTAAAGAGTCCTCTCCTGCTGATGTTCAGGTGTATATCAGTATGTAGTGTCTCTACTTTAAAGAGTCCTCTCCTGCTGATGTTCAGGTGTATATCAGTATGTAGTGTCTCTACTTTAAAGAGTCCTCTCATGCTGATGTTCAGGTGTATATCAGTATGTAGTGTCTCTACTTTAAAGAGTCCTCTCCTGCTGATGTTCAGGTGTATATCAGTATGTAGTGTCTCTACTTTAAAGAGTCCTCTCCTGCTGATGTTCAGGTGTATATCAGTATGTCGTGTCTCTACTTTAAAGAGTCCTCTCCTGCTGATGTTCAGGTGTATATCAGTATGTAGTGTCTCTACTTTAAAGAGTCCTCTCCTGCTGATGTTCAGGTGTATATCAGTATGTAGTGTCTCTTCTTTAAAGAGTCCTCTCCTGCTGATCAGGCTTGGAATTTCGTCATTTTAGGGGCAAGGCCATTTGGCCTTCCCGTTCACATTTTTTTCAAGGGCACAAAGGCCACATGACAGGGCACAAAGGCCATTTGGTTAAATTACGCTGGTCAATCAACATGACTGAAAAGTGTAGCACTAACGTCAACACCAGTCGTTTTACAAATGGCTGAATAGCAATAGTGTTTCTTTAACGTATACGTTAAGTTCCGCCATAAACCACATAAGTCAGTCATGTATTATATCAAAACCGCTTAGCAAGAAAAATACTAGATTCAAAGGTGACAGCTATCTGCTAGCTTGTAGAAGCAACACTAGATGTAGACCCCTTGAAGGGAAGACGTTAGCGCTATCCAAACTAGCTAGCTATCGCTAGTTTTCATGACAAAATGTAACGAGTCGACTTTAAATAGGCTAATACAATGGTAATTACCTATCAATAGTACTTTCTATAAACACGTAAATGTTAAGTCCTTTCAAATACTACCACATACTTCAGTTAAATCATATCAAAACAGCTTGGTCCGCTTGCTTACCTGTGCTTGTCTTGCTCCCGCGGCTGAGGAGCAGGCTGTCGGGCCCCTACAGGCATTTCTGACGGAACAATCACAGCAGAGCAATCGCTCTGATCCACAGGCACGGGACTATCCTACTGCGCGCACTAATATGACTTTACTAGCGTTGTTTACACTGGAACTTTTGACAGGGGCACCAAGGCCACTTTGGCCGTGAATTGCATTTTTTTTCACAGGGCATCACGGCCAAAGTGCGGGGCAACGACGGCCATGGCCGTCGTGGCCGTCGTGAAATTCCCACCCTGCTGCTGATGTTCAGATGTATATCAGTATGTAGTGTCTCTACTTTAAAGAGTCCTCTCCTGCTGATGTTCAGGTGTATATCAGTATGTAGTGTCTCTACTTTAAAGAGTCCTCTCCTGCTGATGTTCAGGTGTATATCAGTATGTAGTGTCTCTACTTTAAAGAGTCCTATCCTGCTTTTTTATCACCAACATTTCAGAGCAGTTTTCCCACGCTCTTGTGTTTATTTCCTGTCTGCATCTTTTCTCAGAAAAGTGTTTTGTCTACATCTGTTCATCACGTTTTTGCCAGTCTTCAGTGTGTGTGGCATCGCTCTGTGGACCTGAAGAAATACCACACACACACAGACACACACACACACACACACACACACACACACACACACACACACACACACTGTCCCCAAACCATTAGTGTGTGAATGTGTGTGTGAGAGTTATCTTCATGTGTGTATTCATATGAAAGAGTCAGATAACAGGTGTGTGAGTCTGAGAGGAAGAGAAAAGATGTGTGTGTGTGTGTGTTTTTGTGTGTGTGTGTGTCTGGACTGCATTGTCTAGCGGATATAAACACAATCAAACAGATACATTCCTAACAGGAAGTATTGCTTTCAGGCTGCTGGGTTTAATGCTGCTCTGACAGCTGCATTAAACCACAACAACAAACCCTGCACACATGCTCACCATCTGCTCTGATTACACACCATCATACACTGGAAGGGGAAACAACATTTTAAAGTATAAAGAGGTGAATATCTAGCCATCTCATACTTGCCTGCCCTGTAAAAAGGATTTTGAAATAAGTGTACAGGACAAAAGTAGAGAAACAACGTTTTTCCGACAGCATTTTCCAACCCCAACTTTACTTTGTTAGCAACATGGTTTGGACGGATACTTCAAAAATAGTTTATTTATTTAAACAAATGTAATAAGCAGCCTAATCTGTTTAAACAACGACTTTAAATCCACCAAAAACATCTATTTTGTGTCGCTTCTCTTTCCGTCAATGGGCTGAGTCGTCACATTTTGGGGGCTCGTCCAGGATCAAGTTTCAAGATTCAAAGGTTCAAAGGTTGTAATGTCAGATGCACATCAGCTACAGTGTAGACATGGCAATGCAAAGCTTAAGACTCCTCCAACGATGCAACACATATAATATAATAAAATACAAAAATACAAAATTGTGCAAGATGTCTATATACACGTACATAGAATATGATATATGTCAAAGTCATGTGACGATATCACTGCGTCTTATTGGTGGTGCCATGTTTTGGTTTGATTTGACCTTTTTAGAGAATTAACCTTTGCTGGTAGTCGCTCACTAAGTGTTTTAAAATAGTGTAATTAAACTTTGATAATCACACACACACACACTCACACACACACACACACACAAACACATTCACACACACACACACACATTCACACACACACACACACACACACACACACACACCACAGAGACACT
>NW_022990949.1:0-20000 GCF_902827175.1 Gymnodraco acuticeps
TTCTGTTTCTTTACTCTGCTCTGGCAGATAGTTCATTAAAACAGAAATCATTGGCGGATGTTGCCTTCTTGAGACGTGACCATCTCTACTCACAAAATGTGAGAAAGGGAATTTATCATGTGCCAACGTTTGCACAAAGTAAGTATTGGAGAATAGGGTTTGTTTTTTTTTCTGTTTCTTTACCTATTCTCTACCAGGTAAGACATTAAGAAAACAGAAAGTCCTATACGCATGTTACTTTGGGTCACATCCGCATAGGACTTTTGGGTCACATGCCGATGTGTCCTTGAGCAAGACACCTTAGCACAAATCGCTCCCGTAGTCATGTCTACGGTATTGAAGTGTTTGTAATGCAATATATATATTTGAGTTTTCTTCTGTTTCTTTACCTATTCTCAGGCAGATAGTTGATTCAGAAAACAGAAATCATTGGTGGATGTTGCATTCTTGAGATGTGACCATCTCTATTCACAAAATGTGAGAAAGGGAATTTATCATGTGCCGACGTTTGCACAAAAGTAAGTATGGAGAATAGGGTTTGTTTTTTCTTCTGTTTCTTTACCTATTCTCTACCAGGTAAGCCATTAAGAAAACAGAAAGTCCTATACGGATATGACTTTGGGTCACATCCGCATATAGGACTTTGGGTCACATGCCGATGTGTCCTTGAGCAAGACACCTTAGCAATGTAATATATATATTTGAGTTTTCTTGTGTTTCTTACCTATTCTCTGGCAGATAGTTGATTTCAGAAAACAGAAATCCTTGGTGGATGTTGCATTCTTGAGATGTGATCATCTCTATTCACAAAATGTGAGAAAGGGAATTTATTCATGTGCCGACGTTTGCACAAAGTAAGTATGGAGAATAGGGTTTGTTTTCCTTCTGTTTCTTTACCTATTCCTCTACCAGGTAAGCCATTAAGAAAACAGAAAGTCCTATGCGGATGTGACTTTGGCTCACATGCCGATGTGTCCTTGAGCAAGACACTTTAGCACAAATTGCTCCCGTAGTCATGTCTACGGTATTGAAGTGTTTGTAATGTAATATATATATTTTAGTTTTCTTCTATTTCTTTACCTATGCTCTGGCAGATAGTTCATTAAGAAAACTGAAATCATTGGCTGATGTTATCTTCTTGAGACGTGACCGACTCACAAAATGTGAGACAGGGAATTGATCATGTACTGACGTTTGCACAAAGTAAGTATTGGAGAATAGGGTTTGTTTTCTTCTGTTTCTTTACCTATTCTCTACCAGGTAAGCCCATTAAGAAAGCAGAAAGTCCTATGCGGATGTGACTTCGGGTCACCATGCCGATGTGTCCTTGAGCAAGACACTTTAGCACAAATCACTTCCAGTATTCATGTCTACAGTATTGAAGTGTTTGTAATGTAATATGTTCTGAATGTTCAACTGGAAGAACAACCATTTTTTTTTATTGAGGAAAAAGGACGGTAAGTTTCAGTAGAGACCTCAAGTGTAATGAAAGCTTTAGCGCAAGTTCAATAAGGAAGACCTAACTCGAGTCACTCACACGTCACTCTATGGCTCCCTTCCCCCCTCATTAAATATGAGGGCGTCATGCCTCAGCAGCCAATCGCTGCACATGCTAAATGCCTTAAATACCTGCTCTTCCTCCCTGTCAGTTGTCATTGCAGATGATCACACGCAACCCGCCTCCACCCCTCTCGCCTCCCGTCTCCTTCAGGACAAAGCTAAACCTTCCTCCTTCAGACTGGTCTCACCTACTCATCACCACCACCAGTGTCTAGACCCCGGGGATTTCATCGGAGCGGTGCTTTCCCTCCTGAATGATTATCCTGCAAACCGGGGGCCTAATCGCCAAACACCATTACATTCTCCTGTTGTACTATCATGGCAATCATTTCATTCATATGACGTGTAAACAATAAATATGTAATTCTTACATCACGTCTCTCCGGGTTGAACTGCTGTTTGCAAATTGAGGGGGGATGGAGAATAGTTTTAGTTTTCTTCTGTTTCTTTACCTATTCTCTGGCAGATAGGTCATTAAGAACCCAGAAATCATTGGCGGATGTTGCCTTCTTGAGACGTGACCATCTCTACTCACAAAATGTGAGACAGGGAATTTGACATGTGCCGACGTTTACACAAAGTAAGTATTGGAGAATAGGGTTTATTTTCTTCTGTTTCTTTACCTATTCTCTACCAGGTAAGCCATTAAGAAAACAGAAAGTCCTATGCGGATGTGACTTTGGGTCACATGCCGATGTGTCCTTGAGCAAGACACTTTAGCACAAATCGCTCCCTTAGTCATGTCTACGGTATTGAAGTGTTTGTAATGTAACATATATATTTTAGTTTTCTTCTGTTTCTTTACCTATGCTCTGGCAGATAGTTCATTAAGAAAACAGAAATCATTGGCTGATGTTGCCTTCTTGAGACGTGACCATCTCTATTCACAAAATGTGAGAAAGCGAATTTATCATGTGCCGACGTTTGCACAAAGTAAGTATTGGAGAATAGGGTTTGTTTTCTTCTGTTTCTTTACCTATTCTCTACCAGGTAAGCCATTAAGAAAACAGAAAGTCCTATACGGATATGACTTTGGGTCACATCCGCATAGGACTTTGGCTCACATGCCGATGTGTCCTTGAGCAAGACACCTTAGCACAAATCGCTCCGCAGTCATGTCTACGGTATTGAAGTGTTTGTAATGTAATATATATATTTTAGTTTTCTTCTGTTTCTTTACCTCTGCTCTGGCAGATAGTTCATTAAGAAAAAACAGAAATCATTGGCTGATGTTGCCTTCTTGAGATGTGACCATCTCTACTCACAAAATGTGAGAAAGGGAATTTATCATGTGCCAACGTTTGCACAAAGTAAGTATTAGAGAATAGGGTTTGTTTTCTTCTGTTTCTTTACCTATTCTCTACCAGGTAAGCCATTAAGAAAACAGAAAGTCCTATGCGGATGTGACATTGGCTCACATGCCGATGTGTCCTTGAGCAAGACACTTTAGCACAAATCGCTCCCATAGGCATGTCTACGGTATTGAAGTATTTGTACATTAATATGTTTCAAATGTTCATCTCTGCTCACAAAATGTGAGACAGGGAATTTGTAATTTGCCGACCTTTGCACAAAGTATGTATTGGAGAATAGGGTTTGTTTTCTTCTTTTTCTTTACCTATTTTCTACCAGGTAAGCCATTAAGAAAACAGAAAGTCCTATACGGATGTTACTTTGGATCACATCCGCATAGGACTTTGGGTCACATGCCGATGTGTCCTTGAGCAAGACACCTTAGCACAAATCACTCCCATAGGCATGTCTACGGTATTGAAGTGTTTGTACATCAATATGTTTCAAATGTTCATCTCTGCTCACAAAATGTGAGACAGGGAATTTGTCATTTGCCGACCTTTGCACAAAGTAAGTATTGGAGAATAGGGTTTGTTTTCTTCTGTTTCTTTACCTATTCTCTACCAGGTAAGCCATTAAGAAAACAGAAAGTCCTATGAGGATGTGAATTTGGCTCACATACCGATGTGTCCTTGAGCCTTGCACTTTAGCACAAATCGCTCCCGTAGGCATGTCTACAGTATTGAAGTGTTTGTATTGTAATATATATATTTGAGTTTTCTTCTGTTTCTTTACCTATTCTCTACCAGGTAAGCCATTAAGAAAACAGAAAGTCCTATACGGATGTTAGTTTGGGTCACATCCGCATAGGACTTTGGGTCACATGCCGATGTGTCTTTGAGCAAGACACCTTAGCACAAATCGCTCCCGTAGTCATGTCTATGGTATTGAAGTGTTTGTAATGTAATATATATATTTTAGTTTTCTTCTGTTTCTTTACCTATGCTCTGGCAGATAGTTCATTAAGAAAACAGAAATCATTGGCTGATGTTGCCTTCTTGAGACGTGACCGACTCACAAAATGTGAGACAGGGAATTTATCATGTGCCAACGTTTGCACAAAGTAAGTATTGGAGAATAGGGTTTGTTTTCTTCTGTTTCTTTACCTATTCTCTACCAGGTAAGCCATTAAGAAAACAGAAAGTCCTATGCGGATGTGACATTGGCTCACATGCCGATGTGTCCTTGAGCAAGACACTTTAGCAATGTAATATTTATATTTGAGTTTTCTTCTGTTTCTTTACCTATTCTCTACGAGGTAAGACATTAAGAGAACAGAAAGTCCTATACGGATATGACTTTGGGTCCCATCCGCATAGGACTTTGGGTCACATGCCGATGTGTCCTTGAGCAAGACACCTTAGCACAAATCGCTCCCGTAGTCATGTCTACGGTATTGAAGTGTTTGTAATGTCATATATATATTTGAGTTTTCTTCTTTTTCTTTACCTATTCTCTACCGGGTAAGCCATTAAGAAAACAGAAAGTCCTATGCGGATGTGACATTGGCTCACATGCCGATGTGTCCTTGAGCAAGACACTTTAGCACAAATCGCTCCCGTAGTCATGTCTAAGGTATTGAAGTGTTTGTACATTAATATGTTTCAAATGTTCATCTCTGCTCACAAAATGTGAGACAGGGAATTTGTCATTTGCCGACCTTTGCACAAAGTAAGTATTGGAGAATAGGGTTTGTTTTCTTGTGTTTCTTTACCTATTCTCTACCAGGTAAGCCATTAAGAAAACAGAAAGTCCTATACGGATATGACTTTGGGTCACATCCGTATAGGACTTTGGGTCACATGCCGATGTGTCCTTGAGCAAGGCACCTTATCAAAAATCGCTCCCATAGGTATGTCTACGGTATTGAAGTGTTTGTACATTAATATGTTTCAAATGTTCATCTCTGCTCACAAAATGTGAGACAGGAAATTTGTAATTTGCCGACCTTTGCACAAAGTAAGTATTGGAGAATAGGGTTTGTTTTCTTCTGTTTCTTTACCTATTCTCTACCAGGTAAGCCATTAAGAAAACAGAAAGTCCTATACGGATATGACTTTGGGTCACATCCGCATAGGACTTTGGGTCACATGCCGATGTGTCCTTGAGCAAGGCACCTTAGCAAAAATCGCTCCCGTAGTCATGTCTACGGTATTGAAGTGTTTGTAATGTAATATATATATTTTAGTTTTCTTCTATTTCTTTACCTATGCTCTGGCAGATAGTTCATTAAGAAAACAGAAATCATTGGCTGATGTTGCCTTCTTGAGACGTGACCGACTCACAAAATGTGAGACAGGGAATTTATCATGTACCGACGTTTGCACAAAGTAAGTATTGGAGAATAGGGTTTGTTTTCTTCTGTTTCTTTACCTATTCTCTACCAGGTAAGCCATTAAGAAAGCAGAAAGTCCTATACGGATGTGACTTCGGGTCACATGCCGATGTGTCCTTGAGCAAGACACTTTAGCACAAATCACTCCTGTAGGCATGTCTACGGTATTGAAGTGTTTGTAATGTAATATGTTCCGAATGTTCAACTGGAAGAACAACAACCTTTTTTTTATTGAGGAAAAAGGACGGTAAGTTTCAGTAGACAGCTCAAGTGTACTGCTGTTTGCACATTGAGGGGGGTGGGAGAATCGGGTTTGTTTGATTCTGTTTCTTTACCTATTCTCGTCAGGGTAATTAAGAAAGCAGAAAGTCCTATGCGGATGTGACTTTGGGTCACATGCCGATGTGTCCTTGAGCAAGACACTTTAGCACAAATCGCTCCCGTAGACATGTCTACGGTATTGAAGTGTTTGTACATTAATATGTTTCAAATGTTCAAATCTACTCACAAAATGTGAGACAGGGAATTCATCATGTGCCGACGTTTGCACAAAGTAAGTACTGAAGAATAGGATTTGTTTTCTTCTGTTTCTTTACCTATTCTCTACCAGGTAAGCCATTAAGAAAACAGAAAGTCCTATACGCATGTTACTTTGGGTCACATCCGCATATAGGACCATTTCCTCTCACACGGACGTTAACACAGTATGACAAGTATTGGAGAATAAGGTTTGTTTTTCCCTGTTTCGACTACTTATTCTCTAACAGGTCGGTTACTAAGAAAACAGAAATGGTTTGCGGATGTGTCTCAGGTGGTCAACATGTCAAAGTGTTTTTCTGTTTTTCAAAAGTAAAGTGAAATGTCACGTTTGTCGGTACATGTCCCTGTCTTTCTATCTTACTCTTTGCGCTTTCTCTCACTATTTTCCAGATCTTATTCCCATCTTTGCTGGACCTCGATGCGTTCTGGAGACGTCTCGGTTGGCTGAGGTTTCTCCACTTTTTTCCTGTTAAAGGGTTTTGTGGAGTTGTTCCTTGTGCAACTTTTTAGATCCAAGAATAGACGGATTCCTTATTTAAACCTTAATTTTTAGCTTTGCTACTATTTGGTCCCCCAAAAATAGATTTGGGATCCTCCTTAACATCAATAGGTTTAATTAACCATTTTATAAATGTTTTTGTGTTGTACAATGATTGAAATACAATTCAAATATAAAATTCAAATTCTTTGTCTTTCTGTTCTTCTAAATGTGTGTGTTCAGCTCTCAACACTGTATACTAATACTGTATTTAACTTATTAAGTTGGAAAAACACAATTTGGTTGCCAGTTAATTGAAACTACTGCTAAAAGTCTTGGAGTTTATACATACCCCAAACTTGGCACTAGATGTCAGTATTTTACAGCACATTGTCAAGTTATTGCCTCATAGAGCTTTACTCGTGATATTTAAATTACATGCAGCCAGATTAAAAGGCTGCATGCTCTCAGCAGTGTGTGCAGACATGCTACAGAGTGAAATAAGCTGTGCTGTCTCAGGGATCTAACTGAAGACATGACACAGCAGCAGTGTGTGTTTAATGTAAGAGCTGAAAAATTGAAGAAGCGATATATAGTCAGCAGAAACGGATATATTTTATAATCGCTTTGTGTGACTTGTCATTAACTGAGTATTAAAGGGAAACAGGGTTGAATTAACTGATAAAGGGATACAATGGAAGAGTATAAATGATTAAGAATATCCAGCTGGCCCTGGATTCATAATGATGATATTAATCTTGATAATTGAAAGTAAAAAATAAATTCCATTATAATTTGTTTACATTAACACATGGCATGAACAAACAATAATTTACCTCTAACATACATTTATTTTAATACAATTTCATGTTAGCCTTTTAGACATGTTAGCCATTTAACGCACCTCTTTAAAGATGGGGTAGGTCATTTTGGAGAAACCAGCTCGAGTGCGCTAGAATTTGAAAATACACAGCGGGAAAAAATCTGCTACTTCCTTTAGACTTCCTTACAGAGCCCCCTCCTCCAACCCACACCAACGCGCAGTATGATTTCAGAGGTTTCGGTCTCTACTTCTGCTGCAGTAATTCTGATTCAGCGAAAAGTGGTGGGTGTAACAAATCTCTCAGTTTAACAAGTAGTTTGGTATTTTTGGAAATTCGCTTACAATTTGCTGGGACCATTAAATTCCTGCCTGGTAACTTCAAGTGAAAAGGGTCTATAAGCAACAACGAAGAAAGCATAATTCCTGAAAAACTTCAAATATTTGGGTATTACGATTCATTTTTATTCTCTCTCATCAAAAAGGTGAATGATTGTATTTCCCACATGTAATGCAAGGTCACTTTTACGGCACAAGTAAGGCGACACACTCAACTGTGGTAGTACAGAACAGCTGTGTGTGAGAGCACTCAGACTTCTGTAAACACATGCTATTGCAAGAGTTCCCTGAACACCGCAGACCAAAACAAGTCTAAGTTTACGCCAGGAAATGTCATATCTTCCCTTCAAGAGATATTTCACAGTATCTTTAAAATCGAAACAGGTTATAATGACCAATATTTAGATGTATGACCTTTTAACAACCTTTCCTGTAGTGTGTTATAGGATTTTGGCCATGTAAATGGTCTGCAAAGTCTAAAATCCTAAATTCCTCCATCTCTGAGCGGTTGACCAATCACAACACAGACGACCAGCTAACCAATCACAGCAGACTGGGCTCTAGTTTCAGACAGAGGGTGAAAAGAGGTGCTGCAGAACAGGCAGAATGAGAACAATAAAGATATTTTTGATCATTAAAGCATGGAAACGTGTTACAATAGAAGCTCAACATATACAAATAAACCTGAACATTAGGATGATAAAGCCTCTTTAGGTGCTAAAAGACAATATTAAAAAATCAGTTATATGTAGAACATCTTTATTGCTTATTTTTTGTTAAACAAAAACAACAGTTACCACAAAACACTGTTCATATACAAGAATACAGGAGTATAAATATAGAATATCTGTACTAGGGGGTAGTATTTGAGCATTTCTCAACAAAAAAAACACAACAGACACACACTCAATAAATCATTCACTCTATCGCCGCCACCTCAGAGGGTGAGCAATACATTCACTCAATCATTCACACGTCCCAATGGAAGACCATTTGTGCTCAGTCTCTTCAGTTTAGTGCTCAGAGTACTGCTGCACTCCACGTTCCTACTCAACAACTATTTCTCCGCAATAGTCTCTGCATCCTACATTTTAACTTGATATTTAGGAGCTACAGAGGGAGCTCAAGGCAGAAAAAGACATTATCCAACATTTGAGACCTTTTTAGTCCCATTACGATCCTCACAGGCTCACTGTTGACATATTTTAGTGGTGCCAACTGTAGTATATATACATCGATAAATGTTACCCACATTGTCTGACACATAGCTATTAAGATGAAGACTGCAACATGATTATTGAGACGATTAACATCCATTAATATGCGACAGGGAAGAACATTTGCCATACTGTTGTACAACACACATTTCTATGTGGCACAACATAGATTTGTTCTTCTGTTATATAGAAACAGAGCTAACAATATCAATGTAATGGTAATAAGATGCATCCTCTTTGCAATAGAAAGCAATGAGGTTTATGGGAAATGCAGTATTTTGAATTCTAACACTACTAACACCAAAAATGACCAATTATCCTGTCCCTGATCTCATTTGTTTAAGGTTCAAAATCTATTTGACAATGATTCACTGATGTTAGAATACACTAGCACTTTTAATATGACACCATCATAAGATCAGACAATAGCCATGTTGTCAGTTTCTTTAGCTTGAGCATTTTTATCCTGCCGTCTCCACATCTTCTGCTCCAGTTTGAGCCTTGAAGCTGCACTGAGTGAGTGTTCGAAATGTGACACACACGTTAGACACTGTTGAGTAGCAGAACAGAGCTGGGAGAGGACATTTCCGGATTCATTAAATGTGGGTCCTGTTCCTCTCCAGTGTCACCTTCTTCTTGTTTTTGTGCTACAGTCAAAGTTAGCTTGTTCAAACCGGCTTCTAGCGTCGCCTCGGCTCCCTCTGCTCGTTCACCTGCAACACACACACAAACAAAGAGTATGTAATTGTGAACACGTGGATGTTAGAATGAACAATGATACACTTTTATCGTTGCTGTCTTAAACAGAAGAAACTTTGGAGTGAATTTTTCCTGGAAATCATCAAGTTAAAGGTGTTCAATATTGATATTGGGCCTTGAAATGATGCACCACACCCTAAATAAACACGTGTAAGCGCCTTTCAATTCATAGTTCTTAAAAAATGGCTGAATGACTGAACAACAACAGCTGCTACATCTTCATTCATTCATATCATATAAACATTTCAATACATAGGACATTTAAAAAAACATTTTAGAAAGTATCCTTGGCCAACTGAGCTCTGTCAAAAGTTACACCTCTACAGCTCTCTCATTAGCATGCACTACATTTCAACATATAGGATGAAGCATCACAAGTGAACACACATGTCACACACACTGATGCGATGAACACACACCTCTCTCCTGGTCGCAGTCTGGGGAGGAGGCTCCGCTGCACTGGCTGCGGGGGCCCAGGAGAGGCGAGGCATGGCCAGAACCCCATGCCGAGTCTGGGTCATTCGAGCTACAGGGGCTGGCCAAATCCAGTCCGTCGGGACAGGAGGAGGAGTGGACGGAGGAAGAGGGGGAAGAGGGGGAGGAGGAGAGGAAAGAGCTGGGGTCGTTGTGAGGGGAGGATGTGTGTGAACAGGGCCCATCCAGGGGGGTGGAGGTGGAGGGTTGGGAGGAGGATGAAGAAGGTGAAGCTCGGGGTGAGGAGGGGGAGTTAGCGCCGATCTCCTCCTCTGAGCTGCTACTGTGACTGCCTTCTTCTTCAATTGATACGGACACCACTGAAACACACACACACACACACACACACACACACACACAGATATGAAACATTAGACATTCATGCAGACACACAGATGTACCAACAAAACATGTGGATGGATGATATGGATGCATATTCATTTCCAGGCCTCAGCCACACTCACTTGACAGACCGTCCGACTCCATCTTGAAGTTGGCGATGTCCTCGTGGCCCCCGTCCACCTCCGCGCCGACACCTTGCTCCCTGGTTCCAATGGCGAGGGAGCGTCGCTGGGCATGGATCTCCTCGGAGATGCTCTCCAGGCTGCGTAGCGCTGCACGGTAGTCGGATTTGGCAACGACAAGTTTGGCCTGACGCTCGTCCACATGACCCTTGAATTGCTATGAGAAATAAAAACAGGTTCTCAAGTTCAAGGTTCTTTATTTGTCATACGAACATAGCTACAGAGTAGTTATGTCGATGAAAATCTTAGGTCACAGGCTTCTCCAACAATGCAACACAATAATACAGAAAAACAGTAAGTAACGTGCTTTCTTGAAAATATACTGTAAACACATGAGAAAAGAGTTTACTACACAGTTAGGGATAATGCATAGGTGTTCCTATAAATAAAATCTCTGAGCACAAGACACTAAATATCATGGTTTCTTCTTTTCAGAAGTTTGCTCAACAAATAAAGCTTTATTATTATTATTTATTGTATTCATTTGCATTGCATTTGATATCCAGGCAATCCAAAAATAACTGAAAGTAACCAGCTGAAATTACTTTTATATTTTGATATAAAATCCGAACATATCTGAAAAATGAATCAGAATACTTTCTCATATTTCGAGAAGAAGTTGAAGTAAACTTGTGCAATAAAAGTAGTTGTAGCCACTGGGACATGTGTAGGCAGACCATGTTTGTCTTATGGTTTAGCATGTTAGCAAACATTGATAATAAACAGAGAACAAAATACAGCTGTCAAATTTAAGAGTTTACAAAAGTTATTGCAATTAATCCTCAGATGACAAAGTGACTTATCAACTGATAAACATTAGCATGGCCAAACAATTATAAACTACAGTGCTTTAAACAGATTTGTCTCAAAGTATCTTTAAATCTTTATGCATACATACCTCAAGCTGTAGATAATACTTGGCTTTCAGTTCAAAATACGGCCTACAGGGGGAGAAAAAAAAGAAAAACTGAGAAAGAGAAAGTGTGCCAACTGTCACTGGAGGAGGAATAACACTCCTCTGTGAGCAGTCACATTCCTGGGCCCTGACACACGGAGCACACCCAACACAACCGAGGCATGAAACATCTGGACTGCATCAGATGACATAAACGTAGCCCTGTTTTCTCCCAGAGAATCACACACACTCAGCGAGGCCCAAGCTAAGGAGGAAAAGACAAGGAGACATTCAGAGAGGAGGAGACAAAACGCACAGACCTGGATTTGTTGATGGAGCGTTTGAGTTTCTTCTCTAACTGCTTCATGTGTGTGATGCAGGAGTTGTAACTGGCTGCTGTTTTCTTGTGTTCAGCTTCACTGCGCGTTCTCTCCTGCTCGGCACCCATCACCTGAAACAATAAAGAGGCTTTTTATTTTAACTGTGGAAACTAGGGTTTGGTAATCAGACAAATTGGATTTAGCAGGGCTGTTCTAGTGGCAATTTATATGGTCATTTCTTACGGTTGCGATGGTGTATTCACAGATTCTCGCGAAAATGTGTAGTGTTAGAATCATTCAACAGGTATGTGCCCTTGCAAAGACGCAAAATTGCTTTAATTGGGACATACGTCTTGTTCAGTGTAATACCAAAATCTGTGATATTCTTATTTGCAATGTGCCCTTCTATGATTGACTTTGCTTGCACAAAAATATTCCAGCAAATGCCGTTCATGGGGCTGATGGCCGCCTGTGTAAAATGTTGACATATTTCCCAACCCAACTGGAAACCAAGAAAACAATGGACAATTCCAGTATAATTATATTGACTACTTTTACTTTTTCTTAAATCTCTATATCAGTAGCAGTCTAAACCTCAGCTTCGACCACAAACTACTAGTTGGGCTGGAACCTTTTAGTATTCTTTGCATCATGTTCGTACCCTCTGTGTGGCATGGTTAAGCATTTCCTGCCAAGCGGAGTCAAACTGGCGGCTATCCTCCTCCAGCAGCCTCTCCTCGGCCAGGGCAATGGTCTCCTTGGCGGCCCGCAGGAACTCCACCGCCCGCTGGAACTCCTGAGTGGCCTTCTGTGCTTCAACCTGGGCCTAGAGTTCAGAGAGAGAGATCAGATGTAATAAATATAGGAGGTAGACAGAAGTGTCCCGCTAAAATGTCCTGCTGGGACATTTCTGAACAATCACAACAGAACCAGCCAGCAAACCAATCAGAGCAGACTGGGCTCTGGTTTCAGACAGAGGGTGAAAAGAGGTGCTGCAGCACAGGCAGAACATTTGAGAACTTTTTGAACTTTAAAGATCACCTATTATGCAAAATAATTATTATAAGTATTTATACATAAACATGTGTCCCCTCTGTGTAAAGAGACTCTGAAAGTTTCAGGAATAATGATTCTCTCTCTTTTGTTCTGATCCATTTATATAAAAACCTGTCTGAAAATGAGCTGATCAGATTTTGGCCACTTTATGATGTCATAACGATTGTTTGTCTTGTGTAACCATTAGCCAATCACCAACCAAGGTAACCGCCCCCCCCCCCCTTATCACCTGAATCTCCTCCTATACCTCATTCACACCAACGCAACTCCGGTTCAAGCTCCGTGCTAGAGCTTTTCAGGTTCAGAACCAGTTCTTCGGTTTAGCTCTGGCTCTTTTCACACCGCCCAGAGTCCGACTGGTAATGCGTCGTTGCGTCATCGTTTGCGTCATGACGTAACCGTTTGCGTGCCTGCTTCATAAAGCCAAACCGCGCGGATGAAATCAGTTGCATTAATTTCTTATGGCTCTATCTGCAGCTTTTCCGGAGTCATTTCTGTGGTTTAGTTATATTCTTATAAAAAAGTGTACTCGTGTCAATAAAGGTTTTTTTAAAACACAACTGCTTCCGAGGTCGGTCTTATTTCATAAGGTGGACTGAACCATGAGTGTGGAGTAACGTTGTATCTTTCATTTAAATTAACTGTAACCTTCACCCAGGTATGTAACAGCTGTTCTCAAATGAACACGTGAAGTAAAGTTGAATATTTATAGATTTATAGATTTATAATGAGTTATAATGAGAGGTGACACGTTGCTTCACCATGAGCAGAAACCTTTATATATACAGTCCAGAGCCCTAGAGAGATTAGTATCTCTAGGGCAGTGATTCTCAAATGGGGGTACGCGGACCCCTTGGGGTACGTAGGGGTACTGCATTTTATATAAAACATTCCTAGAACCACCAAGGGGGTCCTCATATAAACATGTCAAATGTGTGTATTGTATTTTATAGTTTTTCACAATAACATATTACTTAAATTGAAAAACTCCTTGGGAAAATCTGTTTTACAAAAGTGTTATGTTATTTTTTTTCATGCATGAAGATGAAAATATCCTTAGTTTGTTGTAATGCATACCACGTAGGAGTTAATACATCACACACTGAGGGAACATCACTATATTGTAATTATTTGTATAGGCTTTTTCGATCAAAAATGTTCGGGATCGGTCAGGGGTTACTTGGCTGAGAAAGTGTTTCAAAGGAGGTACATTACTCAAAAAAGTTTGAGAAGCACTGCTCTAGGGCTCTGATACAGTCTATGGCAGAAACTCTGAAACTCTTGTTAAGTTTCTCCATCGTTGTGTACAAACTGGATAAAACGCGGGCTTTTTGTTGTTGTTCAGGAGTTGATCTGTCCCTTCCCCCGCCTCGACGTAAGCGTGACGTATGCGGTGCTTTTGCTCTGGCCGGACAATTTTTTGGTGCTTGAAACGAACCGGATTCCGGAGCTAAGAGGCTGCTCCGCTGCGGTGTGAAGAGGAAAACTCGGTGCTTTTCAAGCTCCAGCTCCGAACCGGCCCTGAAACACTGTTGGTGTGAATGAGGTACTAGAGCACCATTGGGTTCTTTTTAACCAAATATCTCTCAGAGGGGCGTGGGGAGTGGCTCCTGATTTTCATCTAAAGTAACAGACAGAGAATCAGCACTTTTGAAACAGGGCTGAAACAGAGGGGATTATGGGATGCTGCAATGATCTGTTTGGTGTTTGGAGCCAAACACTTCAGAGACATGTTTTGTATATATCTGAGACCTATGATATATTGATGAAAAACAGAATAATAGGGGACTTGTAAAGCATGTAAACATGTCACAGTAGAGGCACAAAATACAAATATGAACCTGAAAATGAACATAATATGTCCTCTCTAATTCCGATGTCATAATTAAAGTATGAAAAAGCTGATAGAGAGCTTTAAATCATGGCATCGTGTCATCAATTTGTCACTAATTTCCAACAGCAAGTGGTCATAGCCTTTGTTCTCACATGAGTGCAGCATTAGTCCTTGTCCTGCCTCCTGTGTGTATCCAATGTCATCAATTTCCTCTAAAGGAACTATGGTTACTTATGACAGCTATAGAGGAGTGAAGAGATGGCACATATATACGCACAGAGAGATCCTTGATCCAAAAGACAAACAGGAGCTTTGTCACTAGGAAACACTGACACACACTCAGTGGGCTCCTGCTGCCCACAGTCACATTCAATGGAAGGATTATTCCCATCATGCTGGACATATTTAGACCCACTTAGACTGGCTCGACTTAAAGGTCATTAGCTGAATACAAAGCACTTGGAGAGACTTCTTTAAATTTCCAGGGATGAGTTAAAGAACATCTAAAGAGTAATTTGTAAATTCAATGTGTGCTTATATTATATGATAAGGCATGAACATTTAGACTTCATGTTTCTTTCACAAGAACTTGTTTCAAGACAAAGCAACAGTATAATCCGACTGAAAGCTGTCATACATACATATACAATTTATATTGATTTTGATGACGTTGTTTTGAGAAGGCTTTACCTCTGAATAATTCACAAAAATAAGAAACAAAAGACCATTGTTGTCCTCATACCCATCATGCAGATTTTCAGTTTAGGGTCTCAAATGGTTTATAGTACGACGAAAGTTTCCAAAACATCTGCGAACAATTCTGCTCCAAGCTTTCTGGCATATCATTTTACTTGCATGTGAGGAATAAATTCTGCAACATCAGGAGGTCCCACAGACTTCCTCTAAACCTTGACAAGCTTTATGAGGTTAGAGTACATTGTGTACAGTGTGACAGTTTAATGGGACACATTTCCCTTCAAACTGAAGGTTAATAAGTTGTAAGACGTGGTCTGTAAGCCAGTATGTCCCTGTTTACACAGTTTTGTCTTTCTGCATTGATTGTGTAATACAATGAGGAATAACTTTGCTGGTCTCATTTGTGTTCCTATCCTTGAGCAATTTGAATGAATAATTGTTTGCAGTGTCAAAGCCAAATGTCCTTTTTCAAAAGTGAAATAAAGACATAAATTCATGTTAAAACCAGACGATTTCATAGTCTCTATGAGACATTGTTGGAAATACAAATGCATTTTCCCGAAACCAATACAAGACAGGAACTTGACCCCAGTTGCAATTCAATGGTTTATAGAAAACGCTATTTCCCGTCCTTACAACTGCACACTTATGATCAGTGGGAAAAAAAGCGGTCTGTGCTGTGTTTTCCTACGGGAAAGTGATGCTGGAAATGACCACAGAGCATTGCTTTCCAAGTTCATATTGCTTCAACTTTGACGTGAGTTGCCGCTGTCCTTTGAATGGGCAACAAATTAGATAACTGTATGTGACGATCATCAGTTTTGATTTTAACTTTTTATGCATCAAATGTAAAAAACGACTAGACCTATGTTTAGGGACCAACAGGATATAGGAGTTGTTTGAAGAAACTGGGTTTTCCATTAACCCAAGAAAAAAACTCTAATAAATATCACAGCAACTAAATTGGTGTTAAATGAACAGGCAAAATGTAACATACATAGTGGCTCGGCCAAACCAAAGACAAAACAAGGGGTAATTAACATACAAATGGACACTGACAAAACCCAAATCCACCCTTTGGCATGGTAGCATGTGGTTTGTCCCAATTTGTCCCAATTAGCTGCCTGCTTGCAGTATTTATGAGTTCTCAGCCCTCAGCCACACCTTTTGCTGAACCAGGAAGTAACCTCCCCAAACGACCACGGTAACATGTGTTGCTGTAACCAGTACTCGAGTTGAGGGGGGATGAGGGGGGATGGCATCCCCCCTGAAATAAAAACGGTCAAAATCATCCCCCTTCTAAAACTGCCATTCCCCCTTTCTATCCCTTATGTAATTTTATCAATGAACGTGGCACTGGTATTACTGCTATTTCAACATTAATTTTGCGCATTTTGAGTAAAATACTGTGGGCGAGGGAGCACGCAAACACGCAATGACATTTTTACCAAGTCACTGACGCTATACTATGCGAGTGCCCTAGAGGGCGCCAGAGCGCCGTGATGCGCCTGTTTGATCGATGCCAGAAGCGCAGGTAACGGTCATCACAATGGCCAAGCAACCAGGAGGACAACGCGATCTGAGGGACTTCATATTTAAAAATACTAAAAATAACATTTCAGGTCAGTCAAGAATCAGTAATCTTAGTCATTACTCACTATTTAGTCACCAAAGGTGGAATCTATGGACATAAGCAGCAATAACAACTTAGTTTGGAGTTTAGCTACGTTTTTCTCTCGTGTTAGCTAGCTGGTAAGACTCACAACTGTTGATGAAATGATACCACCAGCACCAGAAGAGCTGAAACCCCTCCTTCAAGCAGTGAACACTCTGGTCATCTCCACAGCTGAGTGTGAACGTGGGTTTAGTCAGATGAACATTTTAACCACAACTAGAAGCTCCCTAGAGGTAAAAAGCATGTCAGCCTTGCTTTTCATCAAGTGTGTTGGCCCTCCACTGAACAAGTTCAGACCAGAGGTATATGTCAAGACTTGGCTTCAAAGCCATTGCTTAGCTAACAATCCGAAAGCAAGAGCCAGAAAAATTGAGACCAAAAAACATGATTATGAAAATCTTTGGAAACTTCTATGAGATGGGGGAGAGTGGAGTAGGCAGCCATTGACAACATTGGTCCTATTTTGTATTATCTGTATAATCTGTTAATACATTTTCATATTTTGTAAACAATTTCAATTTGCACTTAATGCCCTGTTAAAAAAAGTAACATTGGTAATGTTAACATAAAATATTTGTATTTGAACTGCAATAAAATGATGACGGATCAATATTTTCAAATTGTTTTCCTCAAATTTTTCATGAAGTGTTTAATTTACATAATGATTTAATTAATTACGATAAAAATGTAACCCTTTAGATACCCGTTTTGATCGTATACTAGTAACTGCTTTTTTGAAAAAATACACTATAGTTCAATATTCTAAAAACAATTTTGACTTTATTATTAGTATAATCAGTTGATCCATCTGAATAATAAATGAGGGACTGTTAACCTACAAGATTTGTACCATAGACTTCCATTATAACCACATTTTTGTATCCCCTCCCCCCCTTTAAATTAAAGTGAAAAAAAGATGTTGCACTAATTGTCCTCTGCATTTGACCCTAAATGTTAGTGGTGCCATGGCAGCCCGGGGACCGACTCTAATTCTGAGGTGCCTTAATTGGTCAAGAGCAATTAAAGGAGTATCTGAACATCCATAACATGCATGTTGTTTTAGGAGTATAATAATGATCTTTATGCTGGTTGGTCTCCCACCCTCTGCGGGTTATCAGCACAAATTATGTCCCCATATGATAAAATCCACCATCCCCCTTGATTTTTTTTTACAACTTGAGTACTGATCACATCATAATCATATATTTCCTTTTCTGAGTCAGCTGAGCCGTATCTGGCCGTGCAACACTCACAGTGTCACATACTGTATGCAGAAGTATTATTTGAAGCAACACATTAAGTTGACGAAACACTCGAGTCAAATGTAATTAAAGTCAGATCCACTCGTGTGTTAGACGGGGTGATATCATAAACCTGTTAATGTACGCATTCAAACACTTTTTCTCTATGTGGCTTTGATCCTGGACGTGTTTAAGTCATGGATGTTTAAAGTTGAACTTCTTCATATGTCTAATATTATAGTTGACTTTTAATTCAGGAATTATGATGCGCTGCGCTGTCAGTATGCTTCTCCATGTCTGTGATTGGTCGAAAGCTCCAAATACCACCCCTTTCATGTGAACGCGCAACTAACTAGATAGGACACGGCTGGCTTGAGCGATCCACTTGATAACCCGCGTCGTAGTACAGTTTAGCGAGAGCGCGTATGTTTTGGTTTAGGCCAACCGGCTAACTCAAACATATCCAGGTTAGGTTGAACCAGCTTCGTAGTATAGGCCCCAGATGTCAGATGTCTGGATTTGAAGTTATCAGAGAAACAAGGTGAGAAAATGGCTGCAGATTACAGTGTCCATCAGAGCTTTTCATTAAAATAGATATGTGTTGCATCCTAAAGCTAAGACAATTAAGACACAGGGAATACAAATTAAACATTTAGCTCAAACAGGCTAAAATGCTCTTATAGTTTAAGTGAACTGCAAGCCTCTGGGTGTTCGTCACTACAAGCAACACAACAAACAACTTTATCATAACAGACCCCAAAAGGTCGATGTAGTTCTCTCAGCTGTTATACTTTTTTTCTCACAGCTTTCCCTGCCTCTGTTACATTAACCTCTGTGACATAACCCCCCTGCCACTATCGGCCATGTTTACGATAAACACTCCAACAGTGACGTAGGTTTGCAAAGATCTCACACAAATTGAAAATTGTGTCTTGTATTGTTGAGATATCTTGAGCGTTGCAGCGGTTTGATAACCTCTCCAGAGTCCAGGGTTGGAAAGGCCCCTTTGGAGGAGGTGAGGGGATAGAGATAGAGGAAGGGAATAGGAAGATAATAATTGGCCTTTTGCACATAATCTGTAGGGTTGAATTTGTCCGACGTCATGACCCATTTCCCAGGCTCGGGGATGAGAGGGAGTTCAGGGAAAACAGAAGGATGATGGATATTTGACGAGGGGATACCATGAGAGAGGAATAACTCATACTTTAAAGAGGCCCTATCATGCTCATTGTCATGTTCATATTTGTATGTTGTGCCTTTACTGTCACTTGTCTCAATGCTTTAATGTTCAAAAAGCTCTTTATTTTTCTCATACTGCCTGTGCTGCAGCACCTCTTTTCACCCTCTATCTGAAACCAGAGCCCAGTCTGCTCTGATTGGTTTGCTGGCTGGCTCTGTTTTGATTAGTCAGCGATGTGCTGCTCCTTAGCCAATCACATACAACGTGCAATAGAATCGCAAGTGTTACACATGTCGTTATGTTACACTTGTAAATAGACTCTTCTTGCACTATTTCTATTCTATTTTATTTGTATTTACTTGCACTATTGTATCTGTGTTATTGTGTTGCACTGTTGGAGGAGCCTATGACCTAAGATTTTCATTGACATACAGTATCTACACTGTAGTAGCTATGTACAAATGACAATAAAAGCCTTTAAACATTTTATAGACAAAGGAGTCCAATGCCTCGTCTCATGCAGGGGGGGAGTGTGGGAGAGAAACTCCTTCTGGAGGGAACTTTGGGATTTTAGCCTTTGAAGACCATTTATATGCACAAAAACCTACAGTATATCACAGACTACAGGAAAGAGAAAATCCCCAAAAGCATAATATAGCCTCTTTAACGCTATGCATCAATAGTTTTATCAAGTTAAGAGAAAA
>NW_022990949.1:25000-97500 GCF_902827175.1 Gymnodraco acuticeps
TTCGTGTCCGGGACTCTCACGGTATCTGCTGCAACAGCTGTTTTATAGAAGGAAAACCTCCTTCACTTCATGAAATGGCTGCAGCATCAGGAGGCAGCGGGACGTATACTCCGCCTCTGAGAAGTGCAGCACCAGCGCGCCGAGAGCGGTGCCTTTTTACGCACCGCCTTCGCTGTGTTTACCTTCATCAGAACAGTTTAAGAGTGACTGCAGGCTGCTACGTGTTAACCACACACACCTCTACACACATCTCTACACACATCAAACTGCCCGATTACTCCCCCTTTTATTAGTTTTATGAAGGAGATGTCCAGTCACCAAGGCGCATGATGTGTGTGTGTGAGTGTAGTACTCTGCTCAGCTCAGCTCTGTGTGTTCGGTGTGTTTGTGTCTGTCCGACACCGGCATTTGTTTTCAAATGACCATGAACAGTAATTTACACACAAAATCCCAAAATAAATTAGTTTAATCTTAATCTCGATGTAGTGCTAAATGCTGTCGGACATGCACCGGAACGAATGACACCATCATAATATCTTCTGAAAACAAATGTCAGTGTCACACACACACACACACACACACACACACACACACACACACACACACACACACACACACACACACACACACACACACACACACACACACACACACACACACACACACACACACACACACACACACACACACTCTGGCGACCGGACATCTCCTTCATAATGCGCCTTCTCCTCGTTTTCCCAGCATTCACTGGATTATCCGTAAATCGTAAACAAAACCAAAACGTTGATTTATCTGTTTTCCCGTTTTGGTTTAAAAACTGAATAACGTTGGTTTTTTGGTTTTCCGAAAAACCAAAAAACGACACTGGTTCTTTTTTAAACGTTAATATGTTTTGGATGCATATTGTTCTAGTATTTGTTCAGGCTGTTACATACAATTAGCCTCTGTTGCTACCTGCTGGTGGTGAGTAAATATTAAAATCAGTTAAAATTGACAACCGGTCCGCGACTTTTTTTTTAATGCATCTGCCGGTCCTTGGCACAATAAAGGTTTGGAACCCCTGCCGTAGATGTCTGGACTGTTAGCACACATGTGAAGTTTGAGCACTTTTTGAACATTTTCATAGGAGTCTCTCTCTTCTCTCTCTCTTCTCTCTCTCTCCACTCTAGCTGTGACATCACGCACTCTAGTTAATGTTAAAATCTGAAGAAAACCTCTTTAACAAGGTCTGAACAATGTTTAATATCTCTAAAAGTAAGAATCAGATTTAAAAGTTGTTTTACCCGAATAATTTCAGAAAGATGTGTAACATTTTAAAGTTGGAATGAGGTTTCTGAGTGAAAGTGTGAATGAACAGTTAGCAGTTGAAGTCGCATGAAGATTTGTTGAAGTTGAAGATTTTCTCCATTGACTTCAATGTTTACAAATGTGATGTATTATGGGATGTATCTCTGGAATTATGAAAGTTATGAATGAGAAAAGTAATAGCCATCGATTCCCGACCGAGCTGAACGTTTTGATGTTTGAACGGAGTTTCTGCGATGTTCAATGCGGGAGGAGAAGCGCGGCAAAATACCGGCAGAATAATAAACTTTTCGTCCGTAGAATAACAGTTATGCTGTTAAATAATAATTATACATTTATTTTACACGACTTTCCAAACCAAGTTACGATCTGCTTAACAAAAAAACTAAAAAGAAAACAAGTAGAAGATAATTTAAAGGACAAAATTGTTGATATTTGGTCCATGTTTGTTTAAGGATAAAAACTATTATCTTAATAACAGAAAAAGCTTGTATGTTATCAATACGATACGCCCTTGACTGCCTTTGGGTGACGCCCTGTGTTGATCATGCATCCTTAATTAAAATGATTCCTCTCAAAACTGGTGAAATGTGGGCTTTTTTTGCATATGTGGTTCGAGAATTGGTTCAAGAAGCAGAGCTGATTTGGTGAAAAGGGGCATGAGTTTGTATGTGTTGTAATTTACAGTCAGGCCAGTTTAAAAGGCACAAGCACCTGCATCCTGTAAAAAAGACGGAAGAGAGGGAAAAGGAGAGGGCGCTACAGGAAGCACACTTCCTGTTCCTGCGTTGAAATGGTGACGCAGCATGCAGGCAGGGACGTATATTCATATTCACATTAAGCTGTGTCATGTTTAAGTTGAAATGCTCTCTGGTACCATTATTTAATACTTGCCTGGTATTTAATTTGCATAAATACGTTATAGGAATTACAGCATATTTTGTTAGTGAAACTGTGCTTTTGGTCTATATGTCCATTTTTTCTTTCTCAAATGACACTTTTGTGAGTTGTTTACATTACCCTCTACCAAAGTGTGCCTCTTATAGGCTATGCACACACACGCCGAGAGGATTATAATGGGTCATTTTCACCATGGGCGTATGTGCTTCTGTAGGTGATGCACACAGTCTTTAACTCTAGCAGACAAGATGTTCTCTCTCTGGCATGAGAGGTTTATCATTTTGTTGGCAGAGTCGGTAACCTCATGGATTTAACCTCATTGCCTCAGCTTGTCCTGAATCCTCTGGATCGACTGTACACTCCTTAATGAACTCCAGACTCTGCAGGAAGACATTCTGCCAGCAGCACTTTCACATTCCTTAGCTCGCCACTTTTATTCTGCCTCAATCACCTTCTTTCTTTCTGATTATGCTGGGTAAATACTTAGAAAAAGTTACACAACTGATGCTTCAAAATGTAACCGAAGCAGTGGAAGAAATGTAAAATGTCCCCCCGAAAAGAAAGAGAACAGCGGTTAAATCCTTCATAGATAGGTAAACTTTATAATTATTTGGTTTTAGCATGGAACGCATGAATATGGCAACATTGAGCTGTGGATTTGTATTGTATCCTGTCCCTTTCTGACTGTTGTAACATTTATTCCAGCTCTGGTTTATGGCAAACGGACATGAGTGATGTCTAATGAGAAACAGAAGGGGCCTACTTTGAGGCAAAGAAAAACTAAAGCAGGCATCTGGAATGTTTTTACTTTTGCTGAACAGTAACCCTCCTAGTTAAAGTTTGGAAAACAGTGAGCGCTGTAAAAACAAAACAAAAGATCTCTCTTTCTCTGGTTCCCTATTTTACAGCCCCTTTAATGTGTTTGTAAAGGAAGGCTGATGCATTTGGGATTTAGATTACTCCAAATGTGCCATTCAAATATTTTGTTAAACATTTAGAGCACAGTTGTAGCACTTAGTGGTGGAAAGTAATAAAATACATCTACTCAAGTATTTAAGTCAGAATTTGAGGAACTTGTACTTTACCTGAGTCTTTTAATGATATGTAACTTACAAATACGTTTACTACATTTTTAGCAGCCAATATTGTACTTTCCTTCATAGTTTGGCAGCTTCAGTTACTTTATAGATTTAGATTATTAGTAAAATCAAACTATAAATGAACTAATAAGTAAACATTTACAATATTATTACATTTTAGGTGAAGAAATCCAGAAACCATATATGAGGTCATTCAAATTAGCTCCAAATGTACATATTGTGATAAAAACATGAATGCCATCAATAATCATAATCCAATAATGTACTTATTTGATTCTGGGCCATTATGAATAACGAGTACTTTTACTTTTGTAATTGAAGTCTATTTAATGGCAGTACTTTTACTTATAACAGAGAATTATTACAATTCAGTGTTGCTACTTTTACTTAATTAAGTACAAGATCTGAGTACTTCCTCCCCCACTGCTTACAGTTCATACAGTACAGTGCAGCGCAGTGTGTTATTAAGGAGGATCGACAGTCACTGCTTCAGTTTTTCCACATTTTCCCAGAGAAGCAGCTCCCTCTTTTAGAACATTTCCGTGTTTGCAAGTGTAAACTGTTTCCCTGCAATGACCTCGTTGCTAGGGCCAGGATATCAGGCTTATTTCAAGTAAGACTTTATGTTGGAAAGTGAGACGTAATGGCTCCTTGAGATGAGTGTTTATGCAGACAAGCCATGACTGGAAGGTGTTTACCCCAGCAGGGAGAGTCGCTGATGATAGAGGCAATCGCGTTGGTGTTTAGTCTTACCTCAAGTTCACTTTCCCAGCGATTAATGTCATCTGTGGACTGGTTCAACTTCTCCAATTCTTCCTGGGGGGGGGGGGGGGGGGGGGGAGAGAGAATGGTTAACACAGACCCTGAGTGTAGAAGTTACTCTGTGATTTCTGTTTACTAGTGTGTGTGTGTGTGTGTGTGTGTGTGTGTGTGTGTGTGTGTGTGTGTGTGTGTGTGTGTGTGTGTGTGTGTGTGTGTGTGTGTGTGTGTGTGTGTGTGTGTGTGTGTGTGTGTGTGTGTGTGTGTGTGTGTGTGTTTCTAGAAAGTGTTAAAGGGAAAACTACTCTTAATTTAATCTATCGAAGATTATATTAGATTTTATGGCATGACTGAACGGAACATTGCATTAGTTAAGAGTGAATTATTTTTAAGTGCAATGCTTTTATGCTTGTATTGCAATAAAGTAGAACTATTGAACTTTTTAAAGTATTTATATATTTTTACTAAATAAGTAAATATATAATAACATATTTTTAACAATATTTAACACAACTTGACTACTTTTCACCGGCTTCCCATTTGTATCTCCATGTCACTTTCACTGGAGGCAATATCTGGATTCCATTTACTTATTTTCTAACCTCACCTGGATTCTTGGATCTACTTCTTCCTCCTCGGGACATTGCGATTCCTCCTCCTCCTCCTCCTCCTCACAGTTATTCCCATTTTGTAAAGGATCCATTTTCAGGGTTTCTGGAGATTTATTTTGGGTGATAGAAAATGTGGGTCTTCACTGTGAACAAAGCGCGACCCCGGGGTGCTGGACAGCAGGGTCGTCCAGCGGTGATCCTCCCTCTCTAACCTTTAAACTGAGCGCAGTGCATGGTGCATGGTGCAGGCTTTGTTCAGGTTCAGTTAAAGGGGGGTGAGAGTCCGCAGTCTGCCCGCAGTGTGTGCGCAGAGGAGCGCGTCTGACCGCTGGGAGAACCGACACTCACTGTGGAGGAGCACAACCTCAGGGAGAGGCGGCACTGTGGACACGAAAGTAAACCTGAAGTAAACTCACTGAAATGATGAATGACACTACTTCTGGTGTGGACTTTCAAAATAAAAGCATGTTTGGGTTGGCAGCAGACTTGCATGTCAGAAATTGGGCAGGCTATGACATGATAATATATCAAAATCTGTTTAGGGTTGTTAATGCGCTGATATACCAATCAGAGGGTTGGTGGTTCGATCCCAGCCCCAGCTGGTTAAACTAATGAAATACCCCAAATGGCTGCTTTAAGCATGTATATGTTCAGCTAAATAACAAAAGAAATACCTCTTAGATTTTTTTAAAACAAAGAAACAATGGATTCAAGGTATACAGTGTCAATGGTGTCAATACGTTTGGGGGATTTTCCTACTTTTAAGCCTGTTTCATGTCAATTCAGGAGATGAACCTTCCATTAACGAGACCTAATTGCATAATGTTGGCCACACAGGGCACGGATTTAGCATCAACACCAAACTGACACAAAGTGCATGCCTGTTTACTGTTTCAACCAGTTGTAAAAGGACATAACAATGAATCTATTTGATCATCACAATAAAAAAAATAGCCACATGCCGTCATGTTGATTCCTGTATTTAACAATCAATATGCAGGGTTTAATACTTTAATCATAATTTGCAATCAGCATATTTAGAATTTAATATTGCTTGTTGTTGTACTAAAATACTTTCCATTTAGATAATGTTCTTTGGCTGTAATGTAGCTCTTTTGACGACCCAACTTTTCCCTAAATTAGGCTTTTATTTTGACAGGACAGACGCTCACATTTAAAGGTCCTATTGAAGGTAAATATCACGAGCTTTCTTGCCTGGAGTTGTGAGTTGGTTTCTCGCGCCCTCTGGTGGAGAGGAGCAGGCAGGGCAGACAGGAGCTGATGGGGGGGGGGCTTCATTCCTGTAAACACTGCTGTGTTTATTTTTGCTCCCTGTTGTGTTGACTCAAGATCATTAAAGGTGTTATGTGAAGTCCTTAAGGGTAAGACATGTTAATAGACTTTTTTTTATAGATTTCCCTTTTAACTCATTTTAATTTTGAAATGTATTTTATACTTATATTAAAATTGTATTTGTATTTGATGTATTCCTGTGGGGGGGGGGGGGGACTCTTATCTGAGGCCTGTGTTTCACTCTTATGGCTATTACTGCTTTAGTGATAAGTAAGTTTAAAAAAAAATGTTTTATCTGATCTTATCTTAAAATAATACATTCACATATTACATTTATTATTATTATTATTATTATTATTATTTTAGAGCTATTAAAAAAGACAATTTTCAGAGTGGATATTGGGAACATTTTATCGATTTTTTAATGAAAATTTCAAAAATATCACCAAGCAACTGGAGTTCAAAGTGTGGGCATATCAAAAGCTAGTAAAGCCAATAAGAATTTGACTTTGTAGCTAAAATTTAAAATCTATTTGTGATATTAGTGAACTGATCCTTTTGTGCCTCGTACATTATATGTATGTGTCTGCATATCACATAGCTCTATGCTTCTATAATGCATAATGTCAAACTGCCAATAGGATTCCTCCGGCATGCAGTCAGCTCAGCAGCAGGTTAGGTGACACAGTCAGTGAGTGTTGGCAGCCTCGCCTCGCTTATGGACGGCTGCCCGGCTCCACTGTTCGTCATCGCGTTTTTTCCAGCGTCCTCCTGCGTATGCATGTATGCGACCGACGGGCTGACTTCATAACGTGGGGAGATGAAGAGAGGAATGGGGCAGTGAGATCGGATGTGCACCAGAACTCGGTAGGCTATAAATTGCACCATCAGTGTTATTATTATCTTCACACCCGGGCCATGCAGACAGTGCGTAAAGAGGCGATGCGGTAGGTAGTGCAGGCTGCTGCTGATGCTGCTCTCCGATCAGCTGTTATTTTTGTCTTGAGCATCATCGCCGTGAAAGATCGAGATCAAGGGACACCACCACCGCAGAACCGGATAACAGAGGATGGAGTTCAAGCATCTGGTGGAGGCGGCGGAGAAGTGGTGCTCCGGTAACCCTTTCGACCTCATATTCGCCGAGGAGGACGACGAGAGGCGGCTGGACTTTTACGCAGAGCCCGGCGTCTCCTTCTACGTGCTGTGTCCCGGAGGCAACGACAGTTTCGTAAGTGTCTGCAGGGCCCTCACTCTATAGTGTGTGTGTGTGTGTGTGTGTTTTATTGTAGGTGTGTCGAGGGTGGGTTGGAGGTGGGGTTGTCTCGGTTTTGTTGATGGACATTGGAGAGCAGAGGAAGGCAAGGGGGGGGGGGGGGGTTTGGGCGATGATGTCATTTAAATTAGGAAGCACACCCACCCCTCTGTCGATGGTGTTTTTTCCTCCATTATAATCAACTGCGATAACCCTCTGAACCACAGCACCGTCATGCTAGCCAGGTTAGAGAAAACACCAGGCCTGTCACTTTCAAAATAAAAGCCCCTGCAGACCACCATGTTACATTTTGAGCACAAACAGGGCCTGTCAAATTCAAATAGAAAAATATATGTATGTGAGGGGATATATAGGTAGCTTATTCTGCTTTTCTCTAAACATTTATTTTAAATTACATGAATTTTTGAGTGGAGGCCAATGCTAGCTGTCAAACAACTCAAACTAATATTAAACTAGTGTGTCTCCATAGTTGTCCCACTAAATATGTAATTAAAGGTCGATGCTCTGTACACATAAAGTGAATTATTAACAAGGGATGCATTTTCACATCATTATTTTGAAGGAACTATTGCCAGACTTCTGCTCTGATCCAAATTATTCCAGTAAAACCACTATAAATGTCGCCAAAGAAGAAATAAAGTAAACAACCAAATGTAGATATGTGATGCTGTTCAGCTGTATAACCTTCTAACATGACGGTCTGAAATATGTCTCTCTAAATTCCCTACACTGGAATATAGTAGTAATAGCCAAACACATAGTTTTTTTGCCAAAACAGCCACATGCATAGGCCAAAGTAATACCAGGGACAGACTTAAGCACCTTAAATGTATACAATCCCCATAAATACAGACACAGTATGAACGATATGAGCTCAGCGTCTTCAGTAGTAGTACTTCTTGACACTATATATTGTATATTGAGCCATACACTCTAGACCAGCATGCTGCAGTGAGCCCTAAAGCCCCCGAGGCCGGACCCGCCCTGCTCCCCCTCCTCCTGCTCAGTGACATGGGCTCACAGGGCGTAGGGTTGAAGAGCAGATGGAGATGACCCAGGAGCCAGGGCGTCTGTTCACTCAATAACACATTATGTCACAGAGACGGTGTGTTGGGAGTCTGGACTGTCCTGCAGACAGAAGGAGCTTCCCATGGCTGCTGCTGGAGAAACATAGATGAGTGTAAATCCAGCTATTGTGTAATCAAACCATCCTAATGGGGATATCATTAGACACACACACACATATAAATAAATAAATACATTATGTGGTTGTCTCAACTTCATTTTCTATTTTCCGTCCTTTTATTTCACTCTATCCCAGACGACCCTTCATTTATTTCTGTTTAATGCATGTTAAATGCTGCAGCCCTGACACTAATGGACACTAATGGAAACACACACACACACACTATCACAGTTCTCTGTCTGCTGTGCACTCTCAAATCGGCGTGAATAACTTTGTCTCTCTGCAGGACTGTTAAGATTCAGTTATTCTCGCTGGATCATTACTGCGATCAGCAGGATGTTACACACGGTCACACACACAAACATTCACACACATGCACACACAGTACTCAATGTATGTTGATTTCCCCTCCAAACCCTCTACCGTCCTCTCACTGGAGGGCGCTGTGAGATCAGTCCCACCATTATAGCAGCTGCACATCATCACTGTTTTCCAGCTTTTTGATTTCCCTCAGGGCTTTGTAGTTTCAGTCATGGTCAGGTGATTCGGTGTTTAGCATCTGAAAAACAAGAACGGTTGTAAGATCTGCAGAGAGATTGGGTTTGGAACTGGAACTAACATCCCTGAGCAGGACAGGGCTCAATCTGTGGCCTGTTTGCAACACTGGGAAAGCAATGTCCCCTGCCTGGTCCACATGACTCTCACATGACTCCTAAAGCTATACCATGAAGGTGGGTCCCTTCATGTTATTAAAACTAAATTATTCATTTTAGTTTAAAATTCCATTCATTTACCCACTAATATTCATGACATTACGGGTTTTAATGGGATTTTAAGTAATTGATGCATAAATTAACATATTTTAACACATTAAGGCATTTTGATTTTTATGTTTGGCCAATTTAAAGGGGTTATCATCACATCACATCAATACATTGTACAATAAGATGATAAAGTGAACATTATTGAGGTCATGTCCTTTTCACAAAAGATAAGTAAAAAAGATCAAAACTAAACGGCACATGTTTCTAAATGATACGATAAGTTGATAGCGTAAATAAATTACAAATCAATGACACAACATAACTTGATTATTGTGACAGAGCTTGTTGTTGTCTTATTTGCGAAAATAACACTTAACTATTTGTATGATAGTTTAGGATTTCACGCTGATTTATTAACATATTATCTAGCAATCTGACCTAAAAAATCATCATATACTATATAAAGTCCTTATATCAGATTGATTCAGGAACTACTTATCATGCATGTTATTATTAGACAGCAAACAGGACTTTGTGTATCTGAGTGTAAAAAAAAAACCTTGAATGTTTTGTTAGTCTTTCCTGTCTACTGTATGTCCTTGAAAAACACATCTTCCTCTATATCTTGTTTAGTTGCTTTGTTCTTAGCTGTGCTGCACTTTCCTTGACCCAGCTTTACATATTTACTGGTGAAATCCTGAACGTTGTAGTCACTATACAGCTGGACTGTTGTATCTAGTGCAACAATATGACAGTGCAGATTGTTAGTTAATTCACTAATGTGATTACATGAAGGGAAACAGTCTTACCTTGAGATATTTAAGCTTTAAGATACTCTTCTTTCTTTTACCCAAATACATGTAATGTTTTCTCATATTGGTTTACCCTTATTATAGTTTAATCATTAAGCCCACTTGCATTAAAGAGGACATATTATGATTGAACATTTTCAGGCTTTTATTTGTATTTTGTGCCTCTATACTGTAACATTGCTCCATGCTTTAATGTTCAAAAAGCTCTTTATTTTTCTCAAACTTTCTGTATTGCAGTACCTCTTTTCACCCTCTGTCTGAAACCAGAGCCCAGTCTGCTCTGATTGGTTAGCTGGCTGGCTCTGTTGAGATTGGTCAACAGCTTAGAGATGTCCCGCTCCTTAGCCTATCACGTACAATGTGTTGGAGTGCTAGCCAATAGAAGTGCAAGTGTTACATATGGATGTCATTATGTTAAAGGAGTAAACAAAGGAGTCCAATCCAGAATAGGGAGAGAATCTGTGAAATGTCAGCATTTGCAGACCATTTTCATGCACAACAACCTTTACCACCAAGGGGTAGACCTAGGACCAGGTGGAGGGATTATATCTCTTCGCTGGCCTGGGAGCGCCTTGGGATCCCCCAGTCAGAGCTGGTTGATGTCGCCAGGGAAAAGAAAGTTTGGGGCTCTCTGCTGGAACTGCTACCCCCGCGACCCGACCACGGATAAGCGGGAGAAGATGGATGGATGGACAACCTTTATAACACACTGCAGGGAAGGGAAACCCCCAAAAAGCATAACAATATGTTCTCATCTTTTGTCTGCAGCACGTGTGGAGTGAGAGTGAGGACTGCCTTCCCTTCCTACAGTTGGCCCAGGACTACATCTCCTCCTGCGGGAAGAAGACTCTGCTGGAGGTGCTGGAGAAAGTCTTCACGTCCTTCAGGCCTGTAAGAAAACAAGAACGAGTGATGCTGTTGGGATTCACTGTTTTCTCTCTTTAACATGCTGCAACAACACACGCTGACCTCTGCTCGCTGTGTCTGTTAGAGCCCTGATACATTCTGTTCTCTCTGCTGCAGACAAAACATGTACAACCCCACCCACAGCTTGGACTTTTTATTGTTTCCTTCCATTATTATGGTCTTTTGTGAACTCTCGTCTTGACATTTAACGATAACACTATTACAGTTTCATACACATCAACAGTGTTGGGCAAGTTACTTCCAAAATGTAATATAGTACATATGACTTATTACTGTCCTTTTTAAGTAATAAGTTACATTACAATATTACTGTCTCTGAAATGTAATGAGTTACACTACTTTTATATTACTTTTGAGTTACTTTCACCAAAATAACCTCAAAATAATGGCTAGTTATTTTAAATGCTAAAATGTAGTTTAGTGCAGCTCATTATACATCCAGTGAAGGGCAATGTGGTATAGCATAACAACTGTGTAGGCCCTTAAGGCTACTAACAACTTTTATTACACGGCTTAGTTGAATACTCGATTCTGATTGTAAATTCTTAACATGTGACACGTTGTTAATACAGTATGACCAGTGTCAAGGACTATAATGAAGGTTGCTAAGGAGGATCAAGAAAGAGAAAGGAAAAGAGGTTAAAAGACGGAGCGCTGGACGTCAGATAAATCACCAGAAGAAGGCAGAGAGGAAGTAAACAATAACAGGAACAAGGAATGGGCTCTGTATTTTGTTTAGTATGGCCGTGTAATAAGTGGGATAATGTGCAGCGAGGCGGTCATTATGGGGAAAAGAACAGAAGGGGAAACAACAGGCTTACTAATCAATCCGCACAATTTTTCTCTGGTGTCGGAATGTCTCGCGATGTTACTGGATTCTTAAAAAATAAAACACCATTTAATTTCGGGTTAAAATGTGTTGTAACTGCGTTACTGAGAATTGTAATGGGTAGTATATGACCCACATGTCATTAGTAATGCGTTACATTACTTCGTTACAGCAAAAAGTATACATTACTGTAACTCCGTTACTTTTGTAACGAGTCACACCCAACACTGCACATCAATACTTAACATTCACACTAGATCTATTTTATGTGTTTTGTTAAGTTGCGTACTATAATTTCCCCACATTTTACAAACAACTTTCAAATCTAGAAAATCCCTTTTTAATTTGGTCATATGTAATGGTGGCGTATCCCACATAAGCATGTGTCTGTCGGAAGGTATAATCAATCGACTTTTTATCCAGTTTTAAGACTCATTTTGTGATACAATTACATTTTTGGGATTTAGTATGTGTTTGACAACATATTTCAACATGATAAAGGATTGTAGTCACAGGACTTTGTCACCAATTTGACCAAGCAGTAAGTTACAGCCAGAAAGCCCAAAGAAACACTGATTTTGAATGTGAAATAGCTTCATTCAGTGTTTTCACAAATTTGTAATCACTGTTGTTTTTTGATGGTAGACCAAACTCTGTCTATAATTATTATTATTATTATTATACAAATTACACACACACACACGCACACACACACCCACACACACACCCACACACACACACACACACACACACACACACACACACACACACACACACACACACACACACACACACACACACACCTCTTTAAGTTACAACCTTCTCCTTCCTCCCCTGTCACTGTAGCTGCTGGGTCTGCCAGACATAGAGGACGACAGTTTTGAGCACTACCACGCTGACATGGAGGGGGAACCGGGGCCGGACCACCAGCAGATGGGGGTCAGCCAGCAGTGATGAAACCCCGAGACGAGGCCTGCAGCTGGGTCAGAGCTGCTCCGAAGCTCTGGGCCTCAACTCATCAGCCCAAAACACTTACACTCTAATCCAAACACACACATACTGACGGCCAACTTGCTAAAAATGCACCACCATGTTCTTGAATGTCAGTGGCTTTGCTTTCCAAAGAGTGCACTCTGTTGCACTATATTGACCCCCCCCCAAACACACACACACACACACACACACACACACACACACACACACACATTGGGGCTACGTGAGCAGTAGCCACGTACAATGCAAGTTGTATCATAAATCATGATCATTCACCATCTGGTTAGTTAAAGTTCTTTATTCAATATTACATCAGCCTCAGCTGGGTTTGTTATGCAGAAAAACAGAAAGATGTTACCGCAATACACACACACACATACACACACACACACACACACACACACACACACACACACACACACACACACACACACACACTTCCCCCGTGACTTTGGAGATGAATGTGACCGATAACCTACTTTCTCTGCCAGTCTGTTGACACAGAGGATACACGAGAGCTAGCTGAAAAAACGAACGGGCGAAAAACTGACAGTTTGTGGCTACGTGAGGCAACTGCAGTGACGCAGATTTAGAGAAAGAAAATAATAAAAAAAGAGGGGGAGAGGAGGAAGGAGGGGAAGTTTTACACTTCAAACAAGACGACACTGAGAAAACTGAAAAGTTGACTTAAATTAAATGTGTTCTGTCAACAGATCTCACATAACTGCGTTGACCTAATACATTTAAGGCAACGTTTCCTTTTTTTCAGTGAACTTAGGGATGTATAGCTGTGATGTAGATTCAGATGGGGCAGCTCTAAAACTAGTTTTAAATACATGGTTAAAATTGTCGCATAGATTACAGTAAAAAAAAGCATTTTTACACCATGTGGAAATCAAAGTGTGCGGCTTGACAGTAGCATGGATAATTTCTTGAGGTTTCTTAATGTTTCAAAGGCAGTGCACCTCAAAGAGTCACGTAATGAGGACGTTTTTAATCAATGTTACTATCATATGACCATCACAACAAAGGCCCATGCTGCAGCTTAAGCCCTTCCCCGGGCTCATTGTCACATGACACCCTTATGTCCTGTAGTCTTCCTGCTTGTTCACAGTGTGCCCTTCTTTCTTAGCACAGTTATAATGACTTCCCAAATCTAGCCACAATTTTGTTTTGGCGTGTGTTGTTTTTGAATTTATCGGCTCCTTTTACAAGGTTTTCTCTTAAAGCATAAAGTGCACACCTAATTCCCTAAATGATATCACATGGGGGGAGATAATATTTGTTGCCTGCCACCTTCTGCCTGCCCTGTTATCTCTTATCTCAGTGTGTTGTTGTATGTCACATCCAGCGCAACGCTTCCTCGCCTTTCAAGCACACATGCAAGACTGTTTTCAGAGATTCATCTTTAGCCTGTTTTCTTTGGCTTGTAAATGTTGTCCTTTTTTATTTGAATGTGTCACCATGCAGTGCATATTTTGTTTGTCCTCCGATGTATGTGGAATTGTTCAATAAACCGTGTGAACAGAGTGTTCCTCGAGCATGTTTCTTTATTTACACAAGTTAATGGAAGACAAAGTGCCAAACATGTAGGGCAGGCTTTTGGTATCACAGCGGGCTGGTGACCTGCTGCTCTGCCAACAGCCCGCTGGTGTTGCTGGGATTGACGTCACGCGCCACCTGACGCTCACCGTCAGGGCTGCGTCAAGCTGGAGACGGGTTACTGCAGACAGGAATTTACAGGAAGGCCTTCAAAGTAAAAGCACACATTGTATCTGCTAAAAAGGTGGTGGCTTTACTACTTACAAAAGCAAAATACTGGACTACCAAACTGTAGCCTATTGAAGATTTGTATCTATATCTGCAGAGGACTTTTAAAAGACACACATCATATACAACAATATTTTACACATCTCTAATAGTGGAATAAGTCCTTGTGCAATTCATGTTATAGTTTGTTAATTTTAGATGAACTGACCATTAAATGTTCCACTTTTTGTGAGAATAATCAGACAACCCTCAAAAATGTCAGTCACATTCAGTCAGAGCACAAAGGGGCAACAGGAAAACAGAATATTTAAAATCCTTTGTGACAATTTATTTTAGTGTTAAAGACTCGTAAAAGGGGAATTAAAAGAGACCATTTCCTCAGTGAGCGCAGTAGGCCTATTCCTTTTGTTTGAGAAACTAGTAGGAAGTAGTTTATGGTTTTAAATAATACACTGATGTATTATTTGATGTATGATATTTTAAAAACATGGAATTTATTTCACTATAACTTTTACAGTTTGTAAACATGTTTTGCACAAGTGGTGTGTTCACTGCTTTTACTTTGAAGGCCAGTGTATAATGTCCCGGTTAACTGCGTGTAGTTTGACGGAGCTGCTTCACTGGGGGAGGAGGGCAATCCCTGCTTTTATTTTTCTTTCCAGACGGCCACAGTTGAGCACAAAAACAAACTTGAACCAGACGAACTGTGGGACACTTGCTCTGATGCGCTCGTCTGAAGTGGAGCAACTGAAGGCTTTTATCTGAAGACATTTTTTCCATTGTTGGAAGAAAAAAGGGAAGGGCTCTGCTAAGAAAAAAAAACAACCATTTGGAAATTAAGTTATGCGTAAGTGATTGCGCATTTTACGCACAAGGCTCAACGTGAAACTTTAACATGTTGGATCACCTCGCCTTTGTTGTTGTGCACATACTCGGCTTTATTTCCTTTGTTGCTGTCAGTCTTTCAGAAGTCATCATGTCTCGTGGCTAAACACTTTAAATCGCACACACAACCTGAGGAGGTGAGACTGACAAAGCATGGGTGCCAAACAGAGCAACCCGGTATTTGATGGCAGAACTCGGGCTTATTCCAGCTCTGATCTCCCATCTGGAAACTCCAGCGGAGGAGGCAGAATCGCTGGGTTTAGGTACACTAATGGACCAGATGGCCCTCGGATCCGATACACAGGGCCAACCAGCTCCGGACTCAGTATTCCGACCAGTGGCAGGTCAGGGTCGCATGTTCTCAATCAGAGCCTCGATGGCCCGGATGGTGACGAGGAAGGCGAGCTGTCTCCGGAGGGCCACAGGTTGCTGGTCGGCTCTCTACCGGCTCACCTGTCCCCTCGCCTGCTGGGAGGTAAGATTGGACCGAATATCGATTAGAAATTTGTATTATTCTGGGACTATCGATTGATATAATCTGCTGAGATCAAAACTCCACAAAGAGTCGTGCAGACGAATCAGTTTGATATTTTTGTTTACCAAAGATTTGCCTAAAAGTTTATTGAAAATAAGTCTGAAAAAAGCAATACAAAAAAAGAACGAATATGACTGAATAACAAACAATTGTCGACTATAAGAGAGGGCAGCTCTAGACAAAGTCCTAACAGTGACTCCACAATGTACAAACAAAGCCATCACAGTGATACCATTTGCTACTCAGTGCCTTTATGATACTTTCTGATTTCCTTGTTTCCTTATTGTTCCTGAAGTACACTGTATGTGTTACAGCAAGTAGAAACACAATAGTGATGGGAATCCAACTAACTAGTTGTTTAATTATCAATTAATCTTGGGGTTATGGTTTATAACTATAGTTTGGTTTAACAAAATGTCAGAAAATATTGCGAAAAAGGCCATGCCATTTTCTCAAAGGCCATGATGATGTTTTTAAATGTCTTGTGTTGACAGTTCAAAACCCACAGACCCTCAGATGAATGTGGTATACAGAAAAAGAGAAGAGCAAGGATATCTGTTCTCTTTGGTACACTTTGTTCTTATCTTCCCCAACGGCCATTTTTTTCCACACATCTTAACTGTAATTTTTAATTTCATGGCACTCAGTATTAGTTCAGAGTCAACATGTAAGTTCATGTAGGATATCATACATTTTTGTGACAAGATGTCTTAATAATATATATATCCATCACAATTGCTGTCAAAATCACTTAGTATTTTTCCATTTGACATATGATACCAGGCATATGGTAATAGCAGTCTGATGACTGAGCCCTTTGTTTAGCACCTCTGCACTTTTATTGAAGCCACAGGTGGTTCAGCTGTACTGTACGTTACTCTATTCTCTGTCTAGCAAAAACTGGCCTGTTTTTCACTGAGAAGGAAGAGTGCATTATGTAGGTCAGCAGATAAGAGCTTCCTGCTGGTTACACATTGCCTGACACACACACACACACACACACACACACACACACACACACACACACACACACACACACACACACACACACACACACACACACACACACACACAACACACACACACACACACACACACACACACACACACACACACACACACACACACACACACACACACAGACTTCCTGAATCTGCAAGTCTAGCTGTTTCTCAACTGGTGTTGTGTCTCTAGACCAGACCACAACACAAAATAAGACTAATACGGTTACAGCACTCCAGCATCCATATAATTTGTTATCAACAAACACTTCTTAACTAAATATCTCACAAGTGTTTACTGAATCCTTAAATCAGTTCTCGTAAATGCTCCAGTTTCCTTGTTTCATAACGTGGTCAATAAATCTACATCTGAATACTCCCCTTCCTTTTGATCACTGGCCACAGGTAATTTCCCTAACGAGGAAGTATAATCATTAATAAGATCATCAGTAACCTTTGCTCCTCAGAGTCTTGTGATTGAGACCCTGCAGGCCTGTCATTGTGTCCGAAAACAAATGACTCAAACATGAGGTTCACATCAGGCAACGAGATAACACATTTGTTGTCCCCTATCTTGACTGAGGGGATACAATGGCAAATAGGAGGCTAGTTTATCTCAGGTCAAGCAGCTCCTGGCCTATAAAGCTTTGTGTATGTGGGTTCAATTATGAATAGATTGTTCATTTGAATATTAAGACCTCTCTCCAGGAAATGTTTGCACTTAGTTTATAACCAGGATGATTTTATGATTAGGTAAGCAGATTGTAACTGATTACTTAAAGCAGACGGTTAGATATTTAGTGCCTGGAGGTATGAGGTCATGCAGGTCTGCGTAAGATCAATCCTATCCACAACTGTCCCACGCTCTCTCTCTCTGTTGTTTACATATCAATAAAAACGTATCGGACACATCTGGGTGCTCATGGTCTTGTCTTTGTGTTTTCCTCCACAGGATTCCACTGTCCTGTTTGCTCCAAGTTTATGGCGTCGGATGAAATAGAGAAACACCTGCTCATGTGTTTCAGCAAAACACGGCTCACCTACAACAGTAAGGAACTAAGTGGGAAAGTGCAAGAGGTCATGGGGGAGTCGTAAAGTGGAAGGAGCTGGTGTTGGCACAGCTAATTATGTGCATATTTTATTTTATAAAAATAGACATGCAAAAGAGCACATGCAAGTGAACAGTCAGAGTGGTAAAGAATGACACCAGGACTGTAGATGTCCATTATTATGATCCTTTACTTAAATTGAAGTTGCAGTACTACAATGTTAATATACTCAATTTCAACTCATGCAAGTACTTCTGATGGAGGCTAATTGCCTTTTTCAGAGTTAAAACAATTCCAGGTCAATTTAGGCTGAAAGCAAAAGTCCCGAGTCTTTTTCCTCCATATATTGTTTTATTTAAAAGATTAACAATGGGCTGAAAAAACCCTCGATATACAGTATTTTACAGGGAAACCAATAAAAAAAATGGTGGAAAAGTCAACATGCATTTAAATAATAGATATGTTTGTTTTCTCTTCTTGTGACCCCTCGTATTTATCTTTAAATCCCCCACTTCAGGAACCACTGATGATCTTATTTGATCTTAATATTTATTTTTACATATTTGAACACATTACTTTGGGAGTTGTATTAATGGTTCAAGTGGTTGACATGGACCTCTAACTACTTTATTTTCTGTTGGGTAGTTCAACCAATTACAATACAACATTTTTTATAGAATTATCAGATGTTTTAAAAAGAAATGTAAACTATTTTACTTCAACTGTATAGTATAGTTGAAGGTAGACGGGTTGACATGCAGCAAGTTAGTGGACATGGTGGGATAGTCTTGTTAACGTAAAATATTAACTTTACAAGGTAACTATTAACTATAGCTGTCAAATAAATGTATTGAAGGAGAAAGGACGGTATGTACCTCTGTAATGCAATGAAGTAAAAGTACTGTATAAGGCTGCATAGAGTAGAGCTACAAGTTCCTGAATTAATCACTTACTTCCATAAAAAGCGTATTTATCTACTCTGCTGCACTGCCATTTGCTTCCCTTCTCCAAATACAATGCTATGTCTTATTATTTATTTTACTGGATCATGAAGAAATAATAATTGACAAAGTCTTGAAATAAAAGCGTGTAGGTAAACTTGTAAAAATGTAAAAACAACACATCTCCCACAAAATTGCACCTGCAAGATGTTAGAGTGCAGCAAGAAAATATGCAGCTGTGTATTGACACACCCCGTCAGTGTGCTCACACATTTTCATGTGCACACACAGGAAAGGCACACATCTTGTCTGCATACATTCACAAGTCAGTCACCACACACACACACTCTCTGCAAGTAGAGACATTTCAGGCTTCACAGTGGAGCAACATGCATGTTACTGATAAATGCAGTACATGCCGCTCACAGACTGCACAGTGTTTCCTAGCTTACCACAGGCATACAGAAGTGTTTTTTAAAGTCTACCTTACCTCTCCTGCATGAGTCATTTTTAACATGTTTGCATGAAGAAGCTAAAAACAGTCACTCCTTTGCTTCAGGTGTTGACACTAAGGCCGGTCATAGCTAAATATTCACATAAACATGTGACACCAAAGTATATTGAACACACCAAATATACCATAAGAGAAAAGTATAATAAAAAGTGAAAATACGTTCTAAATATTACAATCTATTCCCACTAGTGACTGCATATTTAATCACCACAACACTAACAGTGATACCAGTGTTCATGTGGGCACAGACAGACATTCTGGTACCAAAGGTTAAACAGATGGTTGTGCAAGATTATGTTACTGAAACATCTGATGCGTGATTTGGTGTGCGAGGAAGCTCTTTTTCTCAGTCTGTCCGTATTGTCTTGCTCAGAGGACATCCTGTCCAGAGACTCTGGGGAATGTGCCATCTGTTTAGACGAGATGGAGCTGGGAGAAACCATCGCCAGGCTGCCCTGCCTCTGCATCTACCATAAAAGGTAGCTCACACACACACACACACACACACACACACACACGCATAAATAAGCAGATTGTGGTTGGGAATAGGTTGACAAATGCACCAACTGTAAAACAAATCATGACTACCAGAGCTTCATTGATAGCATACAAACATGAGAGTGGTGAGGTGACTAATCTCCCACTGAATAGTCGCTTAGAGTTAGGCTCATCACTTTGATTTTGAAGTATAAAGTCTGTACTGAAGTTATAGTTTAGCGATGTTTCATAATGGGAAAAAACAATAACTAAAACGGGACCAACTGGTCAACAGAATATGTGTGAACCTAGCCCATCCTCTTTGCCTTTTCTACAAACCCTGACAACAGGTGTTCTAAATACAAAAAACCACTCCCATGTTACTATTGCCGGAAGTGACCAATTACGAATGTGTGCTACCAAATGATACTAAAAAACAATAAACAGAGGCTAACTAAGCATTTTCGGCTCCAACAAGTGGTATGAGTCTTTTGGAGAAAAACAAGCGTATTTCCAAAAATATTAAACTATTAGTTAAGCAAGAATGCACTCTGTTGGAGCTATTTTTTACTTTTGTGCAAGGCACTGACATACATCTTTTAATTAAAAAATACCAAAGGTAAAATACAGGTGGATAGAGAAGCATTGTTTCAAGAAAAGGTTGTAGTTCAATTAATACAATAACTGAAAATATGCACCAGCATGTGTCTTGAGAACCAGAACGACTTGAATATAAGTATTATTTATTTATCTCAAGTAATAATTTAACATTTGACAGATTATTTATTCACTAGGATATTTAAAAAAAAATGTTGGAATATTCTTAAGAATCAAAAGTAAATTGCGCTTTGAAAGAATGTATATTAAATGACAAATTAATTCCAATTCTGGGCAGAAATACACAACACATATCACAATACAATCTTGTCAGGCCTAGTATGTATTTTTTCACTTATTATAATCACACAAGACACAAACCTCTCCCGTTTGTGTTTCAGGTGTATAGACGAGTGGTTTGAGGTGAATCGCTCGTGCCCGGAGCATCCCTCCGACTAGGAGCTGCAGGAGTCCAGTTTCAGTCTCCTGTGCCCTGACCTCAACCCAACACTGTCTGTTCAGCCGAGCTTCTGCGCTCCTCAGGGATTGTTAGACATTAATGTGCACAGGATTTTTCATAATTGCCTCGTGGAACAGCAATGGACTTTGGATATTTTCCTCTAGACGTCGTGGGACGTTCAAAGAACCACTGGTGGAGTCGTTTTGGCTCCAGAAAATATGTGAATGTTCCTAATGCCACCTGCTGGCATAAAGTGGGTTCATGCATACTTGGATCTGAACTTTTTTTCACTGAACAGGGTGTGGTTTTATAGCAGAGAGGACTTGTATAACCAACCTGGTGCAAGAGGTATGTCTCTTTTCAGCAGAGACTTGTGACGAGAGACTGTTCAAACTTGATCTGAAGGCTGAAGTTGTGCAATGTGAAAAAACAGCCATTCAGAATTTAAAGAATGCCGTTGTCAGCTTTAAGGGATGATTACAGTGTTGATGGTATTTAGAAAACAGATCGTAATTTTATTGTGAAGATGGCGAAATCATTTCTCGTTAAACAATCAAGTGTCCTAGACCAAAATAGACTAACGCTGAGTAGTCTAAATTTGTCAATCATTCGTCCATTCAGAACCACAGTAAACGTGATTGTGTAGTTGCGTGGTGGAAATAAAGATAAAACATATCTAATGTTGATTTATACTCTAAGGAGTGCCATAATATGCTGCTATGTCATAGACTGGAATGTTTTTCATATAACCTTTAAATGTTTGTCCGTTGTACTTTCTATTTGTACTGTAATGAATTGCACAACAATACATGTTTTGTCTTTGTGTCTCTGTACTCTATATACTATTAAATATTTTAATAATTTATCTACATGTAATGGTAATGAGTTATCCCGCGAACAGATGCATTTTCACCGAGATGAATGGAAATAGGAGGAAGATGCAGAAGGGAAATGAGACAATCATTTCTTTTTTTAAAGATATACATTTTTAGGGTCTATACTTCCGGAAATAATGTTTACACAGACAGTCAACAGTTTGAAGACATGAAATCATGAAAGAATTTCTACTTCATCTTTAAACTTTAAAAATGTTAAACCAAGACAGCTGATCTCTCCATTTCTATCACTGAGAGACGGCAGTGAAGATAAGTGATGACTGAAGTGAGCATGTTGGGGATAAACAGGATCATGTGTCCTGTTTGTCTGAGGAATGTTCAGCTTTTAATTTACTTAAGGTGCTGCAGAGATAATAACTCAGTATAACTGTGTCTATATTTGATTATAAAACGGATGAGGGTGTTCACTATATAGCTTAGGAAAAAAAGTCTGTCAGTCTGTTTGCCACATTTAGTTAAGTATGGCCTTGGTCAAGAATGTTTGAAGCGAGTACCCAAAACATTCCTGATTTGGATTTAAATCAATTACCATGCCTAGTGATGGTTTTCATTTCTCTTTCTTTGTGAGTTAGTCATAAAACAAAATAGATTACCTTTTTTTTTTACTTATCTAATGAGACCGACTTCTCGTTGTGAACGTTTTTAACCACAAAACATTATTTTTGTATGAATGTACTTTTAAATGCTCCAGTTACAGTTACGTATGTATGCATTTTGCTTTTGTTTTTCCTGTCGTACACATAGACTGTATATATAAACACAGAGGTCGGACAGTGACAGGAAAAACAAAAGCAAAATGCATACATACGCGTGACGTAATCACGTTGCCTTCACGTTGATGACGCGCGGCGCGCACACACGACGTTTACGAAAAGGTACACACAGCGGCAGCAATTACTAACGGTTTTTTGTGTAAAATAAGACCCAACAAGCATCGTTTAAATACGAATTCCCTTTCAATTTAAGGTAAGTATTTTCCGCATCAACATTTTTAATTCCTATCTAACTAGTAAAGCTTAATTATTTCCCCTTCTATACTTTACTTTGGCTTACGTCCATTCAAGCTAACTAGCTAGCATGCTAACTGCACATCTCAAACTACGAGCAGAAATCTGCATTTACAGCTGAATGTAAACTTAAGTTACTCTCACTGCCCTCTGATTAAGTAAAGCTAAAGATACATTTGTTTTTTCAGCGTGGGAATCGACACCTAAGGATCAAGATGTCGTACATGCTACCACATCTCCACAATGGCTGGCAGGTCGACCAAGCCATCCTGTCTGAAGAGGACCGGGTGCTGGTGATCCGCTTCGGACACGACTGGGACCCGACCTGCATGAAGATGGACGAGGTTCTCTACAGCATTGCAGAAAAGGTTTGTCCAGTGTCTTATTCAACCTTTTAAATATAGTAGTAGCCCCTCTCCTGTTTTTCCATGATCAATAGCATCACACACAGGGGTGGGAGAAGTACTCAGATCTTGTACTTGAGTAAAAAGTCAAGTCAAAGTCAACTTTATTGTCAATCTTCCAGTTTGTGTGTACAGACAGAGAGATCGAAATACAGTTTCATCAAATCTCGAATATAAAAATATGTGTGCAAATATGTATATATTATATACACAGAATCAAAGACACATTTTTACATATGCACACATTAAGACCTAAATAAAAACACAACAATCAATATATACAAAATAACGGTCACTTCAATAGTTGAGAATGTACATTAGTGCAAAATTGTATTTGTGAAGATTGTCAAAAAAAGTAGAAGTACCAGAGTGTAGGAATACTTTGTTATGAGTAAAAGTCCTGCAATCAAAATGTTACTCAAGTAAAACTACAAAAGTATTGGCATCAAAATATACTAAATTAACCAAAAGTAAAAGTAGTCATTCTGCAGATTGGCACATTTGAGAAAAATATATTTATGTTTTGATTGTAGTTATTTATGTAATCGTTTATTTGGCAGGGACAATGCACCGTAATGAACACTTAAAACATTCAAATGTGTCAAGCGTAACAGTGCCAGATTTAGCTTTGAGCTCATTTCCATCCGCAGTCCCTCACATAAAACATTTAAGAAAATTACATTTTATAAACATAGCAAAAACAAAATACATGATATGCAAAAAGTGCAAAAGAGCAAGAGCAGCATACACAAGTATTTATGACATGGTAATACAATATAGCAGCAACGACATATAAAGTGCAAGAGGAGATACCCGGGTATTAAAGTGCATTTAGCGGTGATTGCATGTCTGTTTGTTTCTCAACCATTCTTTGAGTTGACCTTTTGAGTTATTGATGAATTAAACCAGGGGTGTCAAACTCAAATACACAGTGGGCCAAAATAAAAAAATGGGTACTAGTCGAGGGCCGGACTGGTTCAATGTTTATTGCAAAACTTATTGAAATGAACTTGTTGCACATATTAAACCTGGAACTAACAAAGCTTCAATGATTGCCTATAAAAACAACATTGAATAATCAGCTGCATTCATTTCTTATGGCTCCATCTGCAGCTTTTCCAGAGTCATTTCTTATGATTACATTTTTCTACAGGCCAACAACAGCTTCAAAAAAACGATTTCCCTCAAAGAAACAAACAAACATGCCCTGTGTCTCAAGAAAGAAAGTGCAGAAGGAAACATGTAAACTCAGTGTGCTGCTCTGTGATGCTAGCTCAAGCAGATACTTGGCGTCTCATCTTGGGATCAAGTTCATCAATGTTTGGGCTCAGGCTCTGAGCTGAGGAAACCCTCAGGATGGAGTGAAGGTGCGTGCAATATACCGGCGGGCCAGATCTAATAGTAATTATAAATTAAATCCACCAAGGGCCTGATTTGGCCCCCGGGCCTTGAGTTTGACACGTGTGCATTAAAGTGTTCTCAAAGCTGGTAAAGGAGCAGCTAGTTTGAATGACTTTGTATACTGCAGGGTAGCTGGTGAATTTACTCCAGGTGGAACTAAAGTCTGATTTATACGTTGTTTAAATTTCACATCATTCATCCACATCTACAAAGAAACTAAAGGTGAGATACATGTAGCGGAGTAAAAGTGCAAGATTTACCTCTGAATTGTAGGGGAGTAGAAATACAACGTAGCAGAACATTGAAGTACTCAAGTAAAGTACAGGTACCCTTAAAGTTGTACTGAAGCACCGTAGTTGAGTAAATAAACATAGTTACTTTAATCCAGTGATAACACGAGGATCTGCTGTAAAAGCTTTCTATCCGTAAAGCAGCACGAACATCGCATTAAAAAATGAAGCAAGACGTTTACAATTCAGACTTAAACTTTGTATTTCAGTCAAATGTATTGTGTTTTATTATACACTCTAATGTTCACTCTCAAATGATATAAGTGCATAAACCTGAAACTGAATAACAGTTATGATCAGCTTAAGCACTGTTAAATATACACGTTAGCATTAACCTCACACACATTGATACTCAGGCAGAGGCTGCTGTACACGGTGCCATCTGCTCAGGAACCTTGAATTTCCTTTTGTTAGTTGGGGTAAATGTTGGTAAAAAAAAATAATATTTATTTCCAAGGAATAGTTTATTCTACACGTACAAAAACTAGGATACTATTTCAGATCAACTGTATAATTAAACCTTTCCAAATCCTTGGTGGTTATTAAATATTCAGCCTTTTAGCTCCAACAGAAGTGTTACAGATTCTTGTTCGACTTGACCTCAGCTGAGAATCATATACATTTTTCAAGGTAGTGAACATCATACAAGGGTCCTTTCCTGGGATGCTTCATATATTTTCTAGTGCAGATTTATGTTGTCCTCTGAAGGGATGTGAAGATTCATCACCATGTTCATCTTGGCGGTTTATTGCAGATTCCCATTACACTGTGTTATGTTGGGGTTGTCTTACTCTCAGTCAGCCGTGTGGAGACTGTTTTCAGGACATGCTGCTCAAAGCTATACAGATGTTAAAAAGCTGAGGCAGAGCAATCATGTTTCAAACCTGTAACTTGTGCTCTTTTGAAAGCATATTTAGACATGCCCATTCTTTTTCCCAGTGCACTAAAAAGGTGAGGTAAAAGAGGTTCGTAGCAGTCCACGAACAGTATGTTAAGCACTAGTTCATATCTTACATTGATTGAACTAAGATGGTTGACTGAACATTAAGAAACAAAATAACATTAAAACAACACTCAGCAGACAAATACCTGCTTAAAAGGTAGTCAAATGATAAAAGCAATAAGGCAAGTCTTGATCTCCCATGTGCTTTAAATGTGATTTTGGGACAACCCACATGTCGGCAGACCTGAGTGACCTAAATGGGACCTTGATGTAAAGGGTCAGAGAAAGGTAGTAAGCGAACAATAACATCTTTAAATCAATCTTGAAACGTACAGGGAGTCCGTGAAGGGAGGCCTGTTCTGACTAGCCTGTTCCTGATAAAGACGAGCTGATAACATGAGTGTTTTCAGGTAGCCATTGTAATGTAAATAACACAAATATGACATGTATTCAATTGTGAACTGGCAAAGCAGACGCTGTTATTTGTAAAAAAAACTAAAACACAATAGTCTAGGAGCAGTGTTCTGATCCACATTGTAAATAGCGTACATCCGTTGTGCTGCTCAGCCTGTAATGTTGAATACTTTGCTGTTTTATGATGATAGTTTAATATTTCATTATGCTACTGTGAACTGGAAAATTAATTGTTGCCATTTGTAAACAAAAACATTAGTCAAAGAGAAGTATTTAGATAAATCAAGTAACTAGCCTTCCCTCGTTGTGCTGTTCAGCCTGTAATGTTTGCTGTTCATGATAATGGTTTTACTGATTTATTAATATTCTACATATGTATTTCCTGACAGGTGAAGAATTTTGCCGTCATCTACCTGGTGGACATCACAGAAGTGCCCGACTTCAACAAGATGTACGAGTTGTACGACCCTTGCACCGTCATGTTCTTCTTTAGGTGAGCGCTCAATGGCTTTCATGTAAAAATCAATAAAACCCTTGTATAATAATCTGATTTAGAAGAACCAGGTTGCTGTTTGAAGACCTTCTCATGTCCGCTCCTGCCTGTCATTGAGAACTTAACGTTTGTGTCTCTACAGGAACAAACACATCATGATTGATTTGGGCACCGGCAACAACAACAAGATTAACTGGACGATGGAGGACAAGCAGGAGATGATTGACATTGTGGAAACAGTTTACCGTGGAGCGAGAAAAGGACGAGGTCTGGTGGTGTCTCCCAAGGATTACTCTACAAAATATAGATACTAATTTTTACTTTTTCCACCTTTTTGGATGTTTTTTTTGTTGACATGACACAGAGACTACATTTATGGAAGAACATTTTTTTTCCGCCAGTGAAACGAGACAACATTCTTGTTAATGATCATGTTTGTGCTGAATTGTGTCATCCATGTTTGTTGAGTGTACATTGTTGAGTTATTCAATTTCTTCAACAATAAACGTGTTTTTTCGTAAACCGTAATTTCTTGGAAACGGGTGCTAAAGAAAGCAGTCGCAGTGTAACATTCTTCATATCTGGATATTGTAATAAATGGATGGTGGTGGTTGTAAGGGAATCATTTGCTTAGGTATTCAACCTTCAACACAGTTCATCATTTTCTCCTCTCACGGTCTCCTTTCCCACGGCATAGGTCTACGGCCTTGGGTATTGCTGCTATCTCTCTTAAGGAGGGGCAGCTTGGGCGCATTGTTGTTGCCAGTCTATGACCGAGCACAAGCCGCCATGAGGTAGTTTACTGTTCAGGGACGAAGGTTCCCTGGCACACATTATTTTCTATGGACGAGAGCTCTAGTTAGATTCAGGGTCCATAATTGTTTAGTCTCACTGATAAAGAATGTTGATTATTACACTCCGAACTAGTTAAAACATCGAGCTGCAGAAGAGTTCTTCAACATTTGTTGTGGCATCTCAACCATGAGGTCAACTCGTGTCTTGTGAATTCTCCGGCCGAAGCTCCAAATAAACCGTTTAGTGTTTGCCATCAAAGCTCCAGCTCTCCTCGTGCCTCTGAGTCCTGACTCCAATTGCTTCAGAAGTTTCCCCCACAGTGGTTATATCTTTACATATACAGTGGGGCAAAAAAGTATTTAGTCAGCCACCAATTGTGCAAGTTCTCCCATTTAAAAAGATGAGAGGCCTGTAATTTTCATCCTAGGTACACTTCGACTATGAGAGACAGAATGGGGGGAAAGAATCCAGGAAATCACATTGTAGGATTTTTAATGAATTAATTGGTAAATTCCTTGGTAAAATAAGTATTTGGTCACCTACAAACAAACAAGATTTCTGGCTCTCACAACTTCTTCTTTAAGAGCCTCCTCTGTCCTCCACTTGTTAACTGTATTAATGGCACCTGTTTGAACTTGTTATCAGTATAAACGACACACTCCAAACACCACTATGGCCAAGAGCAAAGAGCTGTCAAAGGACACCAGAAACAAAATTGTAGACCTGCACCAGGCTGGGAAGATTGAATCAGCAATAGCAATCACCATCTTCTCCACCCTCTTGGACCCTCCAAAAGCCCCTCCCCCCTCCTCACTTCTGTCAAGCGACTTTGTTACCCACTTTGAAAAAAAGGTTGATGATATTCGCTCTTCTTTTTCTGACTCACCTATACTCACCGCTGGGTCACCAGACCTTCCTTCCACCAACACACTAACCTTCTTTTCCCCTCTCTCTCCAAGTGAGGTTCTTACCCTCATTACTTCTGTCCTCTGGACCCCATCCCTTCAAACCTCCTTCAGACTATCGCTCCTGATATTCTACCGTTTCTCACCCATTTCATCAACACTTCTCTAACTTCTGGTCACTTTCCAAACAGTCTCAAGGAGGCAAGAGTAAACCCTCTCCTAAAGAAACCCACTCTCAACCCGTCTGATGTTATAAACTACAGGCCTGTCTCTCTCCTCCCGTTCCTGTCTAAATCACTTGAACGCGCTGTCTTTAAACAACTCTCCTGTTATCTCAATCAGAACAACCTTCTGGATCCGCACCAGTCTGGTTTCAAGGCAGGTCACTCCACAGACACTGCTCTCCTTGCTGTCACGGAGGAACTGCACACTGCCAAAACTGCATCCCTCTCCTCTGTCATCATCCTGTTGGACCTGTCTGCTGCATTCGACACGGTGAATCATCAGATCCTCCTTCGCACTCTCCAAAAACATGGAGTTTCAGGCTCTGCACTTTCCCTCCTCACCTCATACCTGAAAGACCGTACCTACAGGGTGACTTGGAGAGGGTCTGAGTCCGACTCTTGTCAATTAACTACAGGGGTCCCTCAGGGCTCTGTTCTTGGTCCCCTCCTCTTCTCCCTGTACACAAACTCGCTCGGATCAGTCATTAGCCCTCATGGTTTTTCTTACCACTGCTACGCTGATGACACCCAATTAATTCTGTCCTTTCCCCGCTCAGAGACCCAGGTCGTTGCACGCATCTCTGCTTGTCTAGCTGACATCTCTCAGTGGATGTCTGCTCACCACCTCAAGCTCAACCTTGACAAGACTGAGCTGCTCTACCTCCCGGGAAAAGATTGTCCCACTCTTGACCTAACAATCAACATCGGCACCTCAGTTGTTTCCCCGACTCAGACTGCAAGGAATCTGGGTGTGATCCTAGATAACAACCTGTCCTTCACTGCAAACATCGCTGCTACAACCCGTTGCTGCAGATACACGCTTTACAACATCAGGAAGATACGTCCCCAGCTGACACAGAAAGCGACTCAGGTTCTGGTCCAGGCTCTCGTCATCTCACGCCTAGACTACTGCAACTCCCTCCTGGCTGGTCTACCTGCATGTGCCATCCGACCTCTGCAGCTCATCCAGAATGCAGCGGCTCGTCTGGTCTTCAACCTTCCTAAATTTTCCCACACCACTCCGCTCCTCCGCTCCCTTCACTGGCTTCCGGTAACTGCTAGAATCCACTTCAAGACACTGGTACTTGCTTACTATGCTGCGAATGGATCTGGCCCTTCCTACATCCAGGACATGGTTAAACCGTACACCCCAGCGCGTGCACTACGCTCTGCATCAGCCAAACGACTCGCTGCGCCCTCACTGCGAGGGGGACCCAAGTTCCCATCGGCAAAAACACGTGGGTTTGCTGTCCTGGCTCCAAGATGGTGGAATGAGCTCCCCATTGACATCAGGACGGCAGATAGCTTGCACATCTTCCGGCGCAAACTGAAAACTCATCTCTTTCGACTCCACTTCGAGCGTTAGAACTATTAACGAAGCACTTTTATACTAATAAAGGACTGGCTTACCTAAAGCCAGTTGAGTAGCACTTGAAATGTTTGGCTCTATGAAACCTGATGTACTTATATGATTCTGTTTTCTTCAAGGTTGTGTCTTCCTGGTCGAATGTACTTATTGTAAGTCGCTTTGGACAAAAGCGTCAGCTAAATGCAATGTAATGTAATGTAATATAAAGGTAAGCAGCTTGGTGTGAAGAAATCAACTGTGGGAGCAATTATTAGAAAATGGAAGACATACAAGACCACTGATAATCTCCCTTGATCTGGGGCTCCACGCAAGATCTCACCCCGTGGGGTCAAAAATGATCACAAGAACGGTGAGCAAAAATCCCAGAACCACACGGGGGGACCTAGTCAATGACCTGCAGAGAGCTGGGACCAAAGTAACAAAGGCTACCATCAGTAACACACTACGCCGACAGGGACTCAAATCCTGCAGTGCCAGACGTGTCCCCCTGCTTAAGCCAGTACATGTCCAGGCCCGTCTGAAGTTTGCTAGAGAGCATTTAGATGATCTAGAAGAGGATTGGGAGAATGTCAGATGAAACCAAAATAGAACTTTTTAGTAAAAACTCAACTAGACGTGTTTGGAGGAGCAAGAATGCTGAGTTGCATCCAAAGAACACCATACCTACTGTGAAACATGGGGGTGGAAACATCATGCTTTGGGGCTGTTTTTCTGCAAAGGGACCAGGACGACTGATCCGTGTAAAGGAAAGAATGAATGGGGCCATGTATCGTGAGATTTTGAGTGACAACCTCCTTCCAAGGGCTCTCAGCAAGGGCATTGAAGATGAAACGTGGCTGGGTCTTTCAGCATGAAAATGATCCCAAACACACCGCCCGGGCAACGAAGGAGTGGCTTCGTAAGAAGCATTTCAAGGTCCTGGAGTGGCCTAGCCAGTCTCCAGATCTCAACCCCATAGAAAATCTTTGGAGGGAGTTGAAAGTCCGTGTTGCCCAGCGACAGCCCCAAAACATCACTGCTCTAGAGGAGATCTGCATGGAGGAATGGGCCAAAATACCAGCAACAGTGTGTGAAAACCTTGTGAAGACTTACAGAAAACGTTTGACCTCTGTCATTGCCAACAAAGGGTATATAACAAAGTATTGAGATGAACTTTTGTTATTGACCAAATACTTATTTTCCACCATAATTTGCAAATAAATTCTTTAAAAATCAGACAATGTGATTTTCTGGATTTTTTTTTCTCATTTTGTCTCTCATAGTTGAGGTATACCTAGAATGAAAATTACAGGCCTCTCTCATCTTTTTAAGTGGGAGAACTTGCACAATTGGTGGCTGACTAAATACTTTTTTGCCCCACTGTAGAAGTGTTTTGCTGCATTGGTTCAAAGCTGTCCTTCCTACTACTCTCACAGTCGACTACAATGGGAAAAACGTTGTGCCATGCTGTAGCCACCCACAAAATGCTTGAAAAACTTTCTGCCCACAGTGTTTAAATTTCATTTATTCATTTGGAAACAAATCCAAATGCTCATAAATGTCAAAGTATTTCAGTGCACCCAGCTGTAGACGGTGGTGTAGAAAATGTAAACCTGACATATTAAAGCCTGAAGTCAGAGAGTGCATTTACCTCAAATCTCCATCAGGTGGCGCCAGAGATATTTGGCAGAATCACAGTGCTGCTGACAATCTTTCACAAGAAGTTATTTATTTAGCACTTGTGAAAAAAGAATAGTTTAAAGAAAAGGTTTGTTAAGTAATACGGACAAAAACATTTAAAATAGTAAAGATTTGGCTTTCTGCTAGTTTTCATCTGCAGTCTCTGGGATAGACACAACACAGTCCTCATGCAATACATAGTAGAAATACCACAAATAGTCAATTTGATCACAAATCCAAAGGTGTTTGAATAATTACTCCCAATGGTGTTTGAATAATTACTCCCAATTTATGCAATATAGACGCGCAGTACACGGTAAGTGCAAGGGGTAGTAACACAAGGATTAAAGGCAATTACTGTACTACTGAACTAATGGTAAACAAGCCTTTTCTATGGAAACTAATGGAACCAAACAAACCAAATACATATCATAGGTTACAAAAACATACAATTATACAAAATAATTGCACGTACAGCTTTGATTTTTTGTATATATCTTTACTTAATTATTACGTTTTTAATGCTCAAATTGAAGTATAATCAATTAAATTGCACTGGGACATCAGTCTCATTACAGTTTTCATCTGTTATCCATCAATGGCAGATATATTGAAATACTGAGAAGAAGGAGCACTGTAGAGAAAAGAGGAGCGAGACAGTTGAGAGTAAAGGAGTTGGACTCAGTCGATGAGTCTCATTAATATCCGTTAGCTGTCAGCTCCATCTCTTACAGCTGCAGACACTGAGACAGAGCCCAATTTGTGGAGTGATAAATGAGGTGAAAGGGGACGGACTGTGTATATTGTGTGTGTGTGTTGTGTGTGTGTGTGTGTGTGTGTGTGTGTGTGTGTGTGTGTGTGTGTGCCTCCACAGTGAAATAGCTCGACCTTCTCACCTCTCCTGAGTCAGACAAGTTGGGAGTCACTTGGGATCGGACCTCGGCTTCAGAGTATATGTGTGTGTTCTCTTGGAAATGTCACTGTAATGTCAGTATCGTGAAAACCACGACAGGTTGAATTCTGATATACTGTACATATTTTATTACATTTTTAGGTTGAGTAGTCATATTCTTATTGTACTTACTTTTCTGTACATTATCATAGGTCTTATTTTACCTGCCTTCTACTCTAATTAGACGGTCTGTCAAACGTACTCTTACCGTAACCTGAAAACAAAACAAAAAATCAAAAACAAACAAAGTCAACACAACAACCTACCACCACCTGACATCTTTATACTGTAATTATTATTGTTACATACATTTTCTTAAACCTAAATATGTTCATACAGCCCTTCCCTAACTTCAGAGAAACACATCTTCTTTAATATTGTAATAGTTCTCCGTGTTTGTGTAAACCTACTCTCTCATTATATGAGTATGTGTTAAAAGGCTCCCCCAAACTTAAAACTCTCCTCCACAACTCCCAACTCATCTTGGTCTGGTTGTAACTCCCCCCCAGAGAGAGAGAGAGAGAGAGAGAGACGGAGGGGAAAGACGTGGTTGGCTGAACAACAGCTGGCCGCCAAAAGGAGGTGAGGAGAGAGGAGGAGGCAATAACTGCTGCAAAAAACAAAACACCCTGTCCACACTCGGCTGCTGTTATAAAGAAAAAACCTAATCCCTCAGATATCAGCTTTTCACAACCCAGAAACGTGTTTTCAGGTTGAATGCCACTCGTTCTTTATGCATAACAATATAACATCTACAGAGTGACCTAATTGCATTAATGTGTGTACTCTGGCATGAGTGTATTTACAGTTCAAAATAAACTCATTTCCTCATCTCTCTCTGTGTGTATACCATGTTGACGACCCCCCCCAGGCCTTCCACGTCCTTTCCATTTACATTAACCTACAGTCTGGCTGCTTCTGTCTCTGTCTGGCGTGTCCCTGCAGGGCCTGTGTACACCATTACTGTGCCATTGGACTCATATGGAGCGTGGGGTCAAAGGCCGCCTCCATTGGCCCATTATGATTCACATTATCATGCATTGTTGTTCCCGATTACTGTTAATCAGCTCAGCCTCGGGGGGAAAGGAGAGGTCTGGACGACGAAGCGTATGGAGACGTGGCGGGATGTTCAGTACAGTGTGTGTTAGTGTGTGGAGAGGAGAAGTTTTCCTTAAAGACTGCAATTTACACTTTTGTACAGTTTGGTATTGTTATTACTGGATGCTTCAGTCTACCTACCTCACTCACCTTATACATACACAAACTTCAATACACCAAACATAAAATATTTACAATATATATCAATAATACATCTAGAATTGGAAAGAGTTCATGTATTATACAGAAACATTACAAGCTAACCAAAACCCCTAAAAACTCAACTTGTCCTTCTCTAATAATCTAAAATATGTATTTGATAATGCTTAATGCTGCTACATGTTCTCACTGTGTAGGTACTCAGATCCTTCACCTAAAAATGAATACAAATAAAAGTAATAATACCATATTTGTATCACTAACAAATACATGTAAGAGTTTTCTTTATGTTGAATTTCTTCAATGTGGAGCACAGTTTGAATAGTTTTTGTACTACTTAATGGTATTATGTCTAACCACCCCACGCTTTTTTAAGTAAAAAGTAACTACAAGTGTCAAATATACTCATACAAGTACCTCAAAATTATACTTTAGTAATGAGTAAATTGACTTTCCACCAATGCTTATTATTTAAATGATGCTATAGTAAATGTATTTGCCTTTTTATCTGCACTGTCCCCTGTGCTGTATCAACGTTCCTCCGCTGTTTGACGCATAAAGGATATTTATTGTGATATTGTGAATATGCACGCTCAGCCCTATAGCTGTGGTAATCCAGGATCTGTTCTCAACTGATACTAGTTAAATGGATCTGCACAGAGACAATGCAGCAGGATCATCTGGGTGCCGGGGGGCATGCTGGCGTCTCTCCATCCCCTCCCTCCTCCTCTTCTGGTCTGTCACTGTCCATGTGGGTGCCCAATATTGGGGGGAAGGGTGAAGGGCAATTGGCAATTTCTGGGACACCCCTCCCCCCTGCAGCATCCCCTTATTGGCACCAATACAAACACACACACGTGCACAAACAATGTGTTAACCCCTTCCTTTTACCCAGTAACTGTGTAGCTAACTGCGCCTCATCCAGCTTTGTGTCACATCCCATTTCGAGGCAATGGCTACAAAAAGTCAGCCTGAATCACCACCATGGGTCAAATTGCATTTTTTTGATTGTGAAAACAAGGATGTGGACCCCTTGTTGTGACATACAACATATTTCGACATGTTGGAGCAATTTCAACAAAGATTTAAAGAGGCCCTATTATGTTTTTTGGGGTTTCCCTTTCCTGCAGTGTGTCATGTATGTGTATGTAAATGGCCTGCAAAGGCTCAAATCCCAAATGTCTCTCCCCCACAGGATATCTTCTTATGGCGCATTTCCACTACAGCGCGGTTTAAGCGTGCCGTGCCGTGCACTGCCCGTTTTTGGTTGCGTTTCCACTTGGCATAGTACCGGCTAGCGGGTACTATTTAAGTTTTTCTGGCCCCATAAAATCGAGGTTCTTAGCGGGCCAACAACCACGGCCCGTCTACACAGTAGCGTTAAAAAAATCTTCCAACGCTTATCTGCCCATTCACTTTGAATGGGGTGACGTCACTTTGCCTCGCTTTTCGCCAAACTGCATTGTGGGGAAGCAAAGCGAAGATTTCCAGGATTTCCAGGATTTTCAGGATTCAAAAGTTGAGCAATGTTCAACTTTTGAAGCTGAGGTGGAAGCGTCAGCCAATCAAATCCCATTTATGCAAATCTGACAGTACAAGCGCTAGCCAATCAAACCACGTGTAAACTGGGAGAGACATACCGCAGTTCATTTCCTCATATTCCAAACGAGAAATTACGGTAGCAAATCACCCGGAGGAATCAACTGGAGGAACCAGGCATGGAGGGAGGTGGCAGGTTTTCGCCTGTTTGTGGATTTTATATCCAGTTTACTTCGTTTTAACATTGCTATTGCTTTGTATGTCGGGGGCGGGAGATTCATGTGATTGGTTGTTGGTCGCGTTGCTCGCAAAAAATCCCCAAGCTTTCAGACACGCCTACCTCCAAGATTTTCAAGATTTGTTCAAAGCTGCTGTGTGGACGGCCGCCAGGCTGAGTCGGGCTGAGTATGCTAAACTAGAGAGAGAATCGCTGGCAAGGGGGCTACAACTAAGACAAAACACGTTTCAAAATGATGCCGAACAGTGGCGGCCGGCCCATAGGGGCGCTAGGGGCGCCGCCCCACCTCTTCCCACATACAAAAAATTAAAATAAATAAATAATAATAATACCTAATAAACAAGGTAAATATTATATAATTGGTATCAGTAAAATGTATAATCTACAATAAAATCTCGTTTAAAATTGTGTTACGACGATGTCTAAAGTTACTGATAAGTCACATGTTTCCTGCCTGGCCTTGCCCATATATACAGTCTATGGTCATTACCCTCTCTCGTCTGGGCGGTAAGAAAGGAGCCCTCAACCAGTGCAGCAGCAGCCACTAGCAGCTGACTGTTGCTATCTGTAAACTATGATGCCGAAACATAATTTCAGCCAATCAGCGTCGTCAAATCTGATGATCACCGGGCGCCAATGTCAGCGCCCGGTCCAGTCTGTGAGTAGTTTGGACACTAGTGACTCGTATCCAGTGGGGTGACGCAGTACGGCAGTAGACGCAGTACGGCAGTAGTTGATGAGGATGGCTTCATGTGCAGGTGGAGTCCCCGCCCAATTCCGTTCAAGAGCTAATCTCCAATCCTTTCGAAAGGAGAAGTTTGGGAGATAAACTGTTGCTTAAAGACCTTGGACCGGACCAACCCGATTTGTATATAGCTCGTGAAAAAGACAAAACGTATCAACGAGGCTTCTCACGTAGCTGGTACACCAGAAAGGCATGGCTAGCTGGATGCAAACAGGTAAATGCTGTCTTTTGTTTCCCATGCTTGCTCTTCAAACAGCCGGGGACAGATACGATCTGTTCAGAAACTAGACAAAAGTTAAACAAGTACAAACAACAGACTGTCTGTGTCATGGAGAATACAGTCGCTGGTTTATTTATGTCTGTATAGGCCGTTATTGTGAGTGTGGACGGTCGGAGCATATATAACGTTAGCTTAGCCAAGCTCCATTTAGAAAATACGCATTTTAAAAGGGTTTTTCGCCTGCCGTCTGTCTGCAGACTTGTCAAAGCGTTAATTCATGGTTTTTACTAACCGGTATCAGTATGTTGTTAATTCGGCATCATTTTGAAACGTGTATTACAATTAAATCACGGTAAAATATGTTCATCTGGTTGTAGTTCTAGCCCGCTTGCCAGCGATTCTCTCTCTAGTTTAGCATACTCAGCCCGACTCAGCCTGGTTGTTCCTGGCCCTAGAACCACGATTTTATGGGGCCAGAAAAACTGTGAATTAGGACCCGCTAGCCGGTACTAGGCCAAGTGGAAACGCAACCAAAAACGGGCACCGCACGGCTCGGCACGCTTAAAGCGAGCTCCACGCTGCACTGGAAACGCGCCATTACATCACCAGAAGTCCTAATTTAAGGGGTCATTTCTCCCAAAAAAAAATGTTTTACTCACTATATCAACAGCCCCACCAAAAATATTTTCCACCAGCTGCCACTGATGCCGAAGTAACAACATACTGATACCGGTTAGTAAAAACCATGAATTAATGCTTTGACAAGTCTGCAGACAGACGGCAGGAGAAAAACCTTTTTAAAATGCGTGTTTTATGAATGGAGATCGGCTAAGCTAACGCAGTATATGCTCCGACCGTCCACACTCACAACAACGGCCTACAGACATAAATAAACCAGCGACTGTATTCACCATGACACAGACAGTCTGTGGTTTGTACTCGTTTAACTTTTGTCTAGTTTCTGAACAGATATGAAGAGCTGTGAGCTCTGAGTGCTAAGAGCTAACGGCTGATGTTGGTTTTCTGTGGTGCGCATTGAAGATGACGTCACGGCTACGCCTACACTGCGTTACTATAGTTACTACTACTAAATCAAGGAGAATCTACGCTGATCTGTTGATGTCCAATGGCCTGTTTTCTGGGTATCATTCTGGGTATTAGGATACTAATGGTGTTGCTACTGAGCCTTTTTTCTCTTGATGTTGTAAAATACTGAGGACAAAATGTTTTAGAGACTTGCTGCTTATGAATACAGTTCTATAGACAAGTGAATGTGTTTTGTCTGCTTTTGTGGAGTTTAGAAAGCGAGCATATGGTGTTTTATTGCACCGTGTTATTAACCTCTTTCAAATATATGCACATCCGGTCAGCAAATCTCCATCGGTCTAAAGCTGTGACCTCCTTTTTGGATGTCCTTCAATCTACTCATCCAATAAACTCCCATCTCTCCTTTTGGCTCCCACCACGGTCTCTTTACAGTACAGACACGCACCGGAGAGAGCTGTCGAGACTCATCGCTCGCTCAACTCTTTTTATTACCTAATTCCTTCACAGTGAAGGCCTTTTGAGAAGCATGATGGAAAGATGAGAGGATGAAGTTCACTGCTGGAGATTTTGAGCAAAGGATTATCTCTAAATTCCTGAATCGAGCTCCTAATTATTCATGTGATCTATTTTCTTCTGCTCAGTTGCATTGGCTTTAGGATGAGTTTTGTTCCCTGTGGGGAAATTACTCAGAGTAAATGTAGTATTGCCTACAGGTTGGTGAAGATTAACTAGAGCAGATGTTTCATTCTGATATTATGTGGAAACACACACACACCCCATTAACGACCCCCCGCCTGCCTTCTTTTTGGTGCATGCTGACACACTTAGCAACCAGGTGTTGTGTTGGTTTAACTCCCTTCTCTTTCCTTTACTTCCGTCTGCTTTTACTCCACTCAGGGACGTGTGACTAAATGGATTTGCGTCTCTCTTCTCGCATCATCCCCAAAGGGCTGTCATACCTACATCTGTGACAAAGTGAAGGGGTCTATTCAACGTAACTGAGAAAGGAGGTGTGATTATTCAGTCTGTGGCACTGCTGACGTGATACCGTACACACACCGAACACACACACGCATGGATCACATGAGGCCCCTTGCTCCAAAGGGGCCTCATGTGGCAAACGCCTCCATTTAGTACCTCCTGGTCCAATTAGCACCTGCCCATTTGACCCAGTCCTCGCAGGCAGACCTGCTGCTACACAGGAGGTGTGACGCTGAGAAACGCTCCAGCTGAACCAACAGGACAGACACACACACACACACACACACACACACACACACACACACACACACACACACACACACACACACACACACACACAGACACACACACACACACACACACACACACACACACTCAGGGAAATCCTCCATTTTATCTGTTCACAGTCATTGGCACTATGGCAATCAAGACACCTTACTCTTCCACACACACTCTGACACACACTAAACTTGGAATTGAACATTACAAAATTACTCTTTTCAACATAAAGTGTGCACACATTTTAAAAGACATGATTGCATACTGTGTTATATATTACACATCTACGTCTTTTAACAGCTCTTTGGGAGTAGAACTGTTGAAAAACACTTGTGTTAAACATTTTTGGCTCAAGACGAAGCTGCCCGAAGTGTTAAAATTGACACAAGTGTGTGGGAGAGAAACTCCTTTTGGAGGGAACTTTGGGATTTTAGCCTTTGCAGTCCATTTACATGCACATTAACAGGATAAGAAAAAAAAACAAATTGTTTAAAAGGGCCTCTTTATGGTCAACATTTGCTTTTTAGATTAAACTGCATATTGATCATATTTAATGGATACAAATCTTTTACATTTTGAATAACTGATCAATACTTTATTGATGGTGAGTGAAGCATGCAGTGTTTAAGCTATATTACTGTGAAGTGACACGTGTTCACACAGCATGAAAGCACAAAATATATTTATGTGAATATGATCGCTGTGACGATCATGATGATGTGGAGGTGCGTTTGTTGATGACAAAATAACTGATTACAGTCATTGTTTTGTAATACTGATGCTACTGTCGGGGCAGATTAGGTAGCACTTCTTCCACCCGAAAATACAATTCATTTGTCTGTTTCAGATACCATGAATTGCTGACATGATAAATTCTACAGGTATAATACATGTATTCAACTAGGAGGAAACCTTTCTGCATTTCACAGTTAAATCAAACAAGAGAAAAGGCAAAAAATGTAGAATGCAATTTCTGAACCGAAGCGTTTAGTGTATATAATGAGTGTTTTATGTTACAAGGATGTATGGGCCCTACTGCATTTGTAAAACTGATTGATGCAAACAGTAAGGTCATTTTATTATTAATTTGTGTGACAATTTCTGTGTGGTTTATATATAGTTTTGGAAATGCAGTTGGACATATTATCATCATGGGATTTAAAGGAAATATTTGGTGTTATATGCTGTTTTCCCTATTTTTGTCTTGTCCCAAATAGTATATAGAACATGTACAATATTCAGACAAATGCCAACCGTTTTAAATCCAATTCCCCTGGATTTAGTGGATAGTCACTCTTTCTAATATCTGTTTCTTTGTTGGTTTTCTCACCTGTTATTAAATACAACTCAGGGAGAAAAATAGCCATTAAAATCTTCTGACTGCATCTGACTGTTTTGAGGCCAAATAATATGTGCTTCTAGCCTCCTCAGATGAAAAATGTTGCTATTTTCTAAACTGCATTTCTTATCAAAAAAAATCCCCATCACCCTGGCCATCTTCATCCCCCCTCCTCCTCCTCCTCCTCCTCCTCCTCCTCCTCCTCCTCCTCCTCCTCCTCCTCCTCCTCCTCCTCCTCCTCCGCCTCCTCCTCCTCCTCGTTCGCTGTTTCCTAATCTCTGCTCCTCGGTCTCTACACCATCTTTTCTCTCCTCCTGCTTGGAGCCATGTCCCCCTACCTGCCTGCCTACACTGGTACAGCCCCCTCTCTCCGCCTCTGTCAATGTATTTTGTCCTTATAAGGAGAGAGCACAGGCAGACTGTACTAACCGCGAGAGCTCAGCGGGGGTGTTGCAGGGGCAAGGAGACCATGGCGACTGGTGAGGTGGGAGGAGGATAAGAGAGAGTGGATGGAGAGGAGAAGGGGGGAGTCGAGCTACCACACTTCCATCAATGACTCCAAATGAGACGACAGAAATAGACATTGGGGAGGAAGAGGTGGGGCGAGGGAGGCGAAGAGAAGCAGGTGAATCTGTCAGTGGAGATGCTTGTAAGCAGTGTTGGGAGGGTGACTTTAAAAATGTCATTAGTAACCTAATACAAGAATACAAATATAAAAGTAATGTAATGTGATTACTTACCGTTATTTTTGGATTACCCCAATATCAAATGCTTAAGAGTGTTAAGTAAGAAGACAGAACACTGTGTCCTTTAAGAGGCCCTGTTCTGCTTTTTATGTGTGTTCTCTTTCCTGTATAGTGTGTTATATAGGTTAAAATACTGTTCTCTCCCCCCCCCCCCCCCGGCCTGAAAAGCCTCCATTGGATTCATGGAGGATTGGATTGTATATCCTCTCGTTTACCCGCTTTGTATCTCACTGTTAATACCTATTCAACAATTTCACATATTTTGGATTCATTGTTGTTGAATCCTTTTGAATTTGTGTAATGTCTTTTGCTGGAAAACTGAAATTAGCAGTAATCTGATTACACTTACTTTTATGGATCTGTAAAGGAATAGTTACTTTTTTTTGTATCCCGTTTAAGTAAACCCATTACATGTAATTCATTACTCCCTGAGCCAGCCTTCATGGGAGTGACTTTCAGCAACATTTGACAAACACCACTGTTCGCACTGCGGCAATTTACAAAACTCACATAATATTCTGGATTCTGATGCTGTGATTATCTCCGCATGATGCCAACTCACCAGCTGCCCACGTATTCATCGATATGGAGGTCTAACATTTAGCTGGAGAGTCATGGAGAGAGAGTGGGCTTCAGTACGGATGTCTGCGGTGCAACGTGCACAGACCGGCCCTCAGATGTTCAGAGCTTTGATGAGATGAATAAAACGCCCTTTGACTGGGTGAACCTAGTCACAAAATATTGTTACGCATGTTCTGTCTTTTTATCTAGTTTCTTGAGTGCTTTGCATTCCAGTGTTACTTTTGTGTCCAGTTATGAATGCTTTTTGGCAGTTTCTGTAGAGCAATGATGTAACGCCATATAGTGTATCAAGTTTTTAGTGTTTCGGACCAAAGCAATGGTCAATGAAAAAAAGACTCAAAAGCAGGAGACATATAAACATGTATGTATTCTTTTTCACTCCGTTTTTACCTCAAAACTACCCCTAAAAATCCTCAGCTTTAATCTTTACTTTGGTTAAAAGTTGAATATTAGTTGACATAAAAAGGGAAAATTAGCAATAGACACCAAAACCTTTTCTTCTACCAGGCTGTAAACATTATTTCAAATGTTGATATGGTTTATTGATATTGGCCACCCAATCAGCTTAAAGGTGGGGTATGTAATTTTAGAGAAACCAGCTCGAGTGCGCTAGAATTTGAAAGTATACACAACCGGAAAAAATCTGCCCCTTCCCTCAGACTTCCTCACAGAGCCCCTCCTCCAACACACACCAACGCGCACATGACCAATGAGGGCACGAGATAAATGTGTGCACGAGATGGAAGACTGACAAGCAGGTAGGCCGTCCAGTTATTTACCCCGGGCCGGCTCAGATGATTGGTCGTGCTTTTTACAGCGCCACGGCTTCCACAGATGAAATATTTGTATGTATTTATTGTCAAAGCATTTAATGTATTCATTGCTATCGGGATGTTAAGAGCATTCCATGGAATATAACAAAAAGTGTATCTGAAATAAATGACATACCCCACCTTTAATTTGAAGGCTTCACTAATCAGGTGGATGTTTGGGAATGGTTTATAGGTAATTCATTTCTTTTCATCTCAAAACCCCTAGACTGTTGACATTTTCAAACTTGTAGTCTTCATCCCCAAACAACGCTGATCACATTGAGGCTTTTCATCATAATCACCAGCTTCCTCTGAAACCATAAAGGCGTTCTACAACTGTTTCCACATATGCAGTAGTATCCCTGAGACTTGTAAGCAGACTTTGAAGTGTTCTCCTATAATGGAGTAAGCACAACGCAGTAAACCCTGAGATTTCTGTTAAAATGTCTTGATTTATTGGAGCATGTCAACAATGTGGCTCGGGTTCTTGTAGTTTGGACAGCTTGACAGTGGAGGTCAAAGGTCACCCGGATGGACCGTGACTGCAGGTTTTTACATTTGTTACAGACGCGAGGAATTACGTTTTAACTCAGAGAGAGAGATAATGTGACTTTTCAAAGATGAAATAGCTACTCTTCTTCCTCTTACAAGTAAAAAAAGAACATGATAAGCAATAAAACACATACTTCCTTACAGAGGTACTGCAGCACAGGCTGTATGAGAAAACTAAAGCACTTTTCGATCATTAAAGCATGGAAACATGTCACAGTAGAGGAACAATATACAAATCTGAAAATTAGCATAATACAGTATGTCGTCTTTATGTCGATAAATTCAAGGGTTTGCTGATAAAGGCTTTCTTGGCCCGGTTGATAGCTATTGTTTAACTGATAAAACTAAGTGATGACTCTTCTTTCATTGTACAACTATTACACTATGGCGACTAGATTTATGATTCGAAAATTATAAAAGTAGGGTAGACATGTGGAGATTATCCGGCTGAACAAAGCGTGACCCGTCTCTTAAATGTGTGTCGACCACAGACCTTATTTCGAGCTATTTTCCAAAATCCTATGGAGAAATTGCATTGCTTTTTTGTCGAAGGAACCGGAAGTGGTAAAATGCTAACTTACTTCCGGGTTTTAGGACGCTGTGGCACCCTATATGCCTTGGTAAATGTGTTCCTTATTGTCCTTTGAAACAAGTGAATTATGTCAACAGGCAAACTAATCTTAATTTAACACCAACCTATAATCTTTGATTGAACTTATCAATTTCCTTTGGTGCTAAAACACAACATTTCTGTTTAAAATCATCTTGAATTTTTCACCCAAGTTGCTCTTTTAACTGAGTTTCACCCTAATGGTGCCAGTACACTTTACTTATCCTCATAATTCATAAAGCCTGCCTCTATAAAGACTAAACGCATCTGAGGACAAGCTCACCCACCAGCACCATTCATGCAACGGCAAGCAGGAGGGGACAACTGACCTAAAAAATAATAGACACTATACCGTATGAATAATCCAAGGTGCTGGTTGGCAATAATGCTAAAGTATTAATATTTCAGCTGAAAAAGACCTCCATATCTTTCTTGCACTCTCACATTTGGCAGGCTGAGTTTTTAAAGGTAGATTTTCCTCTTTTTTCAGCTGGTAATCAATATGGCAAAATGTAAAGGCTTTAAATTTCACTTCAGATATGATGTGAAAGGAAAGGGTTATCAGATAATATGAAAAAGAGACTTCAGGGCAATTACCCAAGTTAATGAGCGGCTTAGCAAATAATTAATTCATATTTATGTACTGGGGGAGTCTATACAGTAGGTTTCTCTGGAGGCAAACTTTCCATTGAAGCTTATGCAAATTGACTTACTCACCATCCTACATCAGTATCCTTGGAAACAAGTTATTTATTCATTTTGGTCTCATTGCAGACCTCATCGCCTGGGTCTGCAGTATGTGCTGTTCAATCTGACTGACACACACACACACACACACACACACACACACACACACACACACACACACACACACACACACACACACACACACAAAGGCAGGACGACACCGGTGTGAGTCTGCCCTCAGCAGCATGCAGAATTTAATTTCACGGTGTGGTGAGACGTGAACAATTTATCAGCTAGCCAGAGTTCAGTTGGTCAGCAGGGTTCAATACAAGGCCTCACATCAAAGGTGATGTTTATTCACAGACAACAGCCAAAACCCACTGCCCTCTCTCCTGTTTCAAAGAGAACATCTGGCCCTGTGCATATTTCAGTCATTAGAGGGGGGGGCCATGCTTGCTACAACTGTGAAACTGGAGAATGTAATTGTTTGAAAGCCTTCCTGATTCGGATGTAGTGCATAAATAAATCATATCACTCTTTCTTGGAGTCAATTTCAAAAGAAGAAATTAGAATGGCATCATTGATAAGTGAGGTGCAACAAAATTATCTTTAATGTCTCTTATATTAAGAGAAAATCGGAAAAGAAGTCGGTAACACTTTATATTAAGGTACACAAATTAACCATCAAAGTTGTTAATCAACATGCATATTAGCAGTATATTGGCTCTTTATTAGTCATTATAAAACACTTATTAATGCCTTATTCTACATGGCCGTATTCTACAAGTAATAAGCCATTAGTTGAGTTTTTCATCAATAACCCTCTAATTAGTGTTTATTTATTGCAAGTAAGGAAGTTGTTGTACATGAGTTTTCGTCTTAATATGCTCTGCTCAATATGGGCCTAATAAGGCAGTAGTACCACAAGAATAGTAATTCTCCCATAATAACACTCAACAAATATGACCTATTCTTATGTAACAAGATATGAAACTATAAGTGTTAATTGTGTTTAAATAACTCAAAATTAGGTATTTATATCTAAGAACATGTTCCCTATTTTAAAGTAAAGTCTTGTTCATAACCAATAAGATAGTAGTTTGACTCTAATTGACCTGAACAGGTTCCCTATTCTAAAGTTGCCTCCTCTTCTCACTTTGTAAATACAGTATACTACTGCAATTAACCTCAACAGTAGCCTACATGAACAAAGTAGGCACACTACTGTCAGTTGTATTAATGAACCACTAAAGAGAGGTCCAAACACATACCAAAACATGTCAAGTTTCTCCAAGGCTGAGAACATATGCAGCCTTTTTAACAGAGTTTATCTATTTGTGATCATACTGTGTGACCTGCTTGTACTTACACAATAGGTGTACTGTTCTCTCTATGTGTTGTACTGTCTCAGTGTGAACATAGATTAAACAGCCAGCCAAACTCTTTTGAGAGCCAGGGAATGAGCAGCCATGCTCCTTTATTGATTTATTTGCAGTCCAATGACATTCAAACGGAGTGAAACTATAAAAAAAAAAGTTACAAGGCACTTAATGATCTCATACATGCAAGTGTAACATGCACAGATTAACACATAGGACCGCTAAGTGTAAACAAGGTAATATAGCTAATGCTAGCTGTGCAATAAGCATGCATACAGGCTAGTAGCCTATGGCTAACGCTAGCATGACGCATTTTCTCATTGTGTTTTAATCTCCAAATGTCATCACATAAACACAATACATGTTATTACTAATCCTTACAGTGTAAGGCGTACACAGTCATTGCTTTCTGACGGACTTGACACTCAGGGGTGTCTACTGCCATGCTATTCAGTTCACTTTCTCCTACTTCCTGTACCCGGTTTCCTGTCTAACCTTCAGCAGAGCCATATAATAGAATATTATATTAATAATAATTACTATTATATGGCTCTGACCTTCAGTACAAATTTTACAAATATATAAATGTGTGTAGTGCCGAGAGATAGGAGTCGGAGGCGGTGCATCGAATGTGCAAAAGGGAACTTTATTGAGGAGCAGAAAAGGACATGTTGCTAATTATCGCCGTAGCAAATCACCCGGTTTTGTATGACCAGACCCTCTTCACCTACCGGGATACAAACCGGAGGAACCAGGCATGGAGGGAGGTGGCAGAGACAGTGGGTGAAACTGGTAGGTTTTCGCCTGTTTGGGGAGTTTATATATATATATATATATATTGCTCGCATACAATCCCCGGGGGGTTTTTGCTTTGTATGTCAGGGGCGGGAGATTCATGTGATTGGTTGTTGGTCGCGTTGCTCGAATAAAATCCCCAAGCTTCAGACACGCCCAGCTCCAAGCTTTTTTTGAAGCTGTAGTGTGGACGCTCCGTTAGTGTCCGTGCGGAACAATACCCCCAACCAGTAGTTCCATGATTGAGTTATGTTATACAGTAGTCACTACACAAGCCCCCCCAGAATTCAAACATGGCACAATCCTCGCGCCCGGGAGGAAACACCACAGGGGCCGAGGAGGGTGTGGATGCAGGAGAGGGCCGGGCCACGGAACGGGCCGTCGTAAGGGGGCCGCAGGGGGGCCTCGGTAGGCGTTGAGGCGAACGAAAAACACATCCGCCAGCGGTAGAAAACTGGGTCGCTGAGCCGCGACGTGGGGACGGGCATGAATATCCCGGTGGTCCCCAGCAGTGAGGAGCGCAGCCCGGCCGCATCAGGCATCAGCCAAACGACTCGCTGCGCCCTCGCTGCGAGGGGGACCCAAGTTCCCATCGGCAAAAACACGTGGGTTTGCTGTCCTGGCTCCAAGATGGTGGAATGAGCTCCCCATTGACATCAGGACGGCAGATAGCTTGCACATCTTCCGGCGCAAACTGAAAACACATCTCTTTCGACTCCACTTCGAGCGTTAGAACTATTAACGAAGCACTTTTATACTAATAAAGGACTGGCTTACCTAAAGCCAGTTGAGTAGCACTTGAAATGTTTGGCTCTATGAAACCTGATGTACTTATATGATTCTGTTTTCTTCAAGGTTGTGTCTTCCTGGTCGAATGTACTTATTGTAAGTCGCTTTGGACAAAAGCGTCAGCTAAATGCAATGTAATGTAATGTAATGTAATGTCTCGGAAACTTCAGCGAGACTTAAGTCAGGGTCACCAGTGTAGTGCCGAGAGATAGGAGTTAGAGGCGGTGCATCGAAGGTGCAAAAGGGAACTTTATTGAGGAGCAGAAAAGGACATGTTGCTTGCTTGCAGTCTGAGTAGAGAAGAGAAAGAGAAAGGAAGGAGGACACAGTGGCCGTTTCTCAATCGCGAGGATGCTTGCTTGGTAGCACATGTCTTCCGAGTCACTTGCTTCAGAAACTAGGCAAGAATCCTTCCTGGCATTCAGAAAACGAAGAGTGGAACAGGCTAGCAAGTGTGCAGGTGTGCGTCATATGAGAGGCCCCGCCTTACATTTTCCGCCACAGAATTGGGGAAATTGGTCCGTGCGCAAAGCATTGTGGGGATTTTAAGGACGCAAAGTCTACCCATGTGCTGCCTCGAAATTACCCCCAAACCAAGGATGCGGCCTCGGTGGAATTCCAAGTATGCTGGAGATTGGAACAGTCCTTCGGCGGCACTCGATGACGTAGCCTCCTTGAAATATTGGCTTGGAAGCCAGTTTCCTCGAGATTGAGAAACGGCCTGTATACACCCCGGAGGTACAGTAAGCATTACCCCTAGTTTCCACTGGGTCCGTCTGCGGCGTGTTACGGGCGCCTTACGGCACGGGTTACGGGCGCGTTGCGTCCGCAAGGATCGCGGCCACTCTAGTTAATGGGTGCTATTCCACCAGACGCGCTGCGTTACGGCCCAGAAACGTCCCAGAAGCGTCTCGCCGCTGGGCTCCGCTCGAAATAGGATTGAAGTCTATTTTTCAACGCGACGCAGCCGTAAGGTAATGTCGGGCAGGAAGTGGAACGGTGACAGCATCCGGCCCAACCCCCCAAATAAACTAATTTGCAGACCCCCCTTCATATCACTACATCGTCTTCACAACGACACGCACAATGGACGACGAAGTTTTTATATTGGAAGTGGAAAAACACTTGATTTTATATGACACAACGAATCTTTTTTACAAGGACAACACCAGCGTTCTCCTTCGGTTTACAGGCACTGTGTGTAAATTATATAGAATAATTATGATGATGAATGCATTTTTTTTACCACTAAAATACAACAACCCATCTTTGATTCATGTTGTTTTTAACTGGACTATTACAATTATTATTAATTATGTCTGTAGTCTACAACACAACAAAATAGGAAATAACAACAATAAACACGATTTAAACAGACACAAAAATAAACCATTTAACTACGTAGCCTACTTACTTTCTTGTAGAAGTACAAATGTCCAGGAAATATGCCCAAATCAACAAAAACTGCGAGCCGGCATGCACGACGCTCCGCTTCCGTAATGCTTCTGAAACGCTCGTGAAACGCGCCCGGTAGGGTATGACGCCGGAGGAGGCCGGACCAAAACCGCGGCGCAGCCGTAACCCGCCGCAGACGGACCCAGTGGAAACTAGGGGTTAGGATAGGAGTCGGAGGCGGTGCATCGAAGGTGCAAAAGGGAACTTTATTGAGGAGCAGAAAAGGACATGCTGCTTGCTTGCAGTCTGAGTAGAGAAGAGAAAGAGAAAGGAAGGAGGACACAGTATACCCGGAGGTACAGTAAGCATTAGTGTCCGTGCGGAACAATACCCCCAACCTGTAGTTCCATGATTGAATTATGTTATACAGTGGTCACTACATGTGCAAATATGAAACATACAGGTCAATATCACCTTGCTATTGGTAGCTGAACTGTCAATAGGCCTAGCCTACCCCAAAACATATTCTTATAAATATCTAATTTTGAGTTATTTACACTTATAGTTTCATGTCTTGTTACATAAGAATAGATCATATTTGTTAAAGGTGGGGTAGGTAAGTTTGAGAAACCGGCTCGAGATACACTTTTTGATATATTCCATGAAATGCTCTTAACATCTCGATAGCAATGAATATCTTAAGTGATTTGACAAAAAATCCATTAAAAAATGTCATCTGTGGAAGCCGTAGTACTTTAAAAAGCACGACCAATCATTTTAGCCGGCCCGGCTAAAATAACTGGCCTACCTGCCTGTCAGCCTTCCATCTGTGCACAAACTTATCTCGTGCCCTCACTGGTCATGTGCGCATTCGTGTGTGTTGGAGGAGGGGCTCTGTAAGGAAGTGGCAAATTTTCTCCGGTTGTGTATTTTCAAATTCTAGCGCACTCGAGCTGGTTTCTCCGAAATGACCTACCCCACCGTTAAATGTTATTATGGGAGAATTACTATTCTTGTGGTACTACTGCCTTATTAGGCCCATATTGAGCAGAGCATATTAAGACCAAAACTCATGTACAACAACTTCCTTACTTGCAATAAATAAACACTAATTAGAGGGTTATTGAGGAAAAACTCTCAACTAATAGCCTATTACTTGTAGAATATGGTCATGTAGAATAAGGCATTAATACTTGTTTTATAATGACTAATAAAGAGCCAATATACTGCTAATATGCATGTTAAGTTGATGGTTAATTTGTGTACCTTAATATAAAGTGCTACCTAAAAGTCAACTCTGCACCAAATAATCCAAATCTGATTTAACTCGTGTTAGATGACTCCCACTTGCTCATCAATTGGAAGCGTGTTGTTTGTTAAAAGCATATGTAACGCCAATTAAACACTGTATAAATGCAGATGTGTGCAATGTGCAAACACTCTGTCACGTGCCCAAGAATTGTAGAGATGCCACCGAAAAACAGCTGTAAGAAGCATAAGTTTAGCAACAGTTTAAGACTGTTAATAAACAAACTAAATGTGTTTTACCACAGTGTCACCACTGGCGTTTCAAAAGCATCCAACATTCTTCTTGCACTTGTTTTTTTCTGTTTCTTCTTGCACTATGTGTATGTCTTGTGCATATGTCGATAAAGCCTTTGAATGCAACGTCTGAATCCTTGAGTAGTATGTAAGCCTTTATAGAAGCTAGATGCACGCAATATCATACTCCAAGGGTTTTTTAGTCAGTATTGGAATCAGTAGAACAAGGCAAGGCAAGGCAAGGCAAGTTTATATAGCACCTTTCAACACAAGGCAATTCAAAGTGCTTTACAAAAAACGAAAGACATTAAGAGAATGGCATTTGAAATCAGTCATTAAAAAGAAAAGATAATAAAATAAACATTAAAAGAAAAAATACATGGATAAAAGTTACAGTGCAGTTTAAGATATGAATAGTTCAATTAAAAGCAGCGGCAAAAAGAAAGTCTTCAGCCTGGATTTAAAAGTAGTCAGAGTTGCAGCGGACCTGCAGGTTTCTGGGAGTTTGTTCCAGATATTTGGAGCATAATAACTGAACGCTGCTTCTCCATGTTTAGTTCTGACTCTGGGGTCAGAAAGCTGATCAGTCCCTGAAGACCTGAGAGATCTGGATGGTTCATAATTTAGCAGGAGGTCAGAAATGTATTTTGGGCCTAAACCATTCAGTGCTTTATAAACCAGCAGCAGTATTTTGAAATCTATTCTTTGACACACAGGAAGCCAGTGTAAAGACTTCAGAACAGGAGTGATGTGATCCACTTTCTTAGTGTTAGTGAGGACTCGAGCAGCGGCGTTCTGAATCAGCTGCAGCTTTCTAATAGATTTTTTAGTGAGACCTGTGAAGACAACCATTGCAGTAGTCGAGTCTACTGAAGATAAAAGCATGGACAAGACAATCCTGCTGTGACATTAGTCTTTTAATCCTAGATATATTCTTTAGGTGATAGTAGGCTGATTTAGTAACAGTTTTAATGTGACTGTTGAAACTCAGGTCAGAGTCCATGACTACACCTAGATTTCTGGCTTTATCTGTTGTTTTGAACATTGCACACTGAAGCTCAGCGCTAACTTGTATACGTTCTGCCTTGGCTCCAAAAACCATTACCTCAGTTTTATCTTTGTTTAATTGGAGAAAGTTCAGACACATCCAGTCATTGATTTGTTCAATGCACTTACTCAGTGTTTGAATTGGAGCATAGTCTCCTAGTGAAATTGTTATGTCAATTTGTGTGTCATCCGCATAGCTATGGTAACTTATTTTGTTGTTTTTCATTATCTGAGCCAGTGGTATGTAGATGTTAAAGAGAAGAGGCCCCAAGATGATTTTCAACATTATTTTCTTTAGCCACAATCTAATCGTTAAAGATTGTATTTATTTCAATACACAGGTTAATCCAAGTTTGATTATGTGATGTTCATGCATTTATTTTATGTTCCTGAAAAATAAAACCTACATTTCGTTACGTTGGAAAACCAATTTGTAGCTCCCGACAATTCAAAAAAATATATTTTTAGAGAAAAGGAAAAATGAGAGAACCCTAAGAATCTCGGTACCAATACAAATAAAAACAAAGCACGGATATGAACAAAAATAGGAATATATGTGTATCGCTCCCTGCATGAGGCCCAATGAGTACATTTGGTTACATTGCTGAAACCAAACAGATGCCACCATTCACATGCTGTCAAAGAGTCTCCTCATGGAGCTACTCAATCACCAGACAGTATGAAAACATTTGTTCTGTGGGAAGCTCATTCTCACACTTGGGGAACCAGATACAGTAAATACATCATAACTGAAGTCTCACACCAGCTCCATAATAACCTCCCACTCAATGAGCTTCAGTGACTCATGAAGAACTGTTGCTCTCCTCTGTTCCTCATCTTACATCCTTCTCTAAGGAGACACTTCATCATAAAACGCTAAAATAGTCTCACATCACGACACATCACTTTATCTTTGATCTCCTTTTCCTCTTTTGTTGCACTCAGTTACCATCTAACAAGGAGGTGTCAACAACTGCAGCACCACTTCCATTTTCTGTGCCTCTCTTCCTCTCTGATGGACTACACAAAGCACAGGTGCATTCTGGTATATGAAGTCTTTCTTTGAATCTGTCCCTGAAGATAATAATACTTAAATATGTATGTACGCAGTGGCTGAAATGTGTTGTACCTATGTTTTTTCCTATAACATGTTTTGGTTAATATTTAATTAATTCTGTGTATAATTTGTATTACAAGTCTAAAGTTAATCATGTATTATTACAGGGAAGTTGGGATAAAAACAAAACTACGTGTAATTGTTGCATGTGTTTGCAAGAGGCCTGTTTCAAGACTGTTTGGTAATACCGGACAGTTTTTGGTGATGTGAAAGTTGCAGACAGAAGATCAACTTCTCAGACACAACCACAGAAACAGGAAGAGACACATTTATTGTTAGACATTAAACTCTTCCTCTGGTTTTAATTAGTGTTAGCAGACAGAACAGAGTAGCTGTCTTGTATGAGAATAAAGGTATTTAACATTAATCAAGTGGGTATTTAGATTTATAGTTCTTTAAAATATTTAACTTATTCTGAACATGCAACAAAGAAATTGAACAGTAAACATAAAGATAGATCTTAAAATAAAATGATCATGCACAATAAATGATGTATATGATATATTTCATGACATAGGAAGAAGTAGACACCAAATGTTTAAGTGTGACAAAGATAAAACAAGCTAACAACTAACCATGCACTCAGAAATAAGTGGTGGTATTATTAGCTGCTAACATGCTACCTACCTATTTAGCATATCATTATGCACAGACAGACAGTGACTAACATTGGTGCTAACATGTGCTAAACTACTCTTCTAGTCTAGCAGTATTGGTGACAGACATGTCTCGATGGATTCTTCTTTATTCAGAGGCAAACAAACAACTTTATTTTGACGGTCGAATTAGAGTTCAGCACATACAGCACTAACCCTCACACTACCATCTATGTTGTCCAAAGACACTTTTCATTTGGCTTTCAACAGAAGTAAATGAGAAGCAAAGCTAATTCTGAAGCACTTTGGTGTCTGGTTGCATCTTTCAAGATATATTTCACCCACAAAATGACCTTTAGTGCATCAATTACTCACCATGCGTGCCGCCTTGAGTACTCTAGGAAAACCTGCATGCTACACGGTAAGCAGGAATACAAAAATGCAAGTCTTGATGAATTTAAATAAATCAGGGCCACATTTAACAGCATACTTCCCATACATGTGCGTGTTTGCTCTGTGCTTTTCTGTGCGAATACAGTTCTCTTCAAGAATTCAGGGACACAGTGGTGAATAATTAAAATACATATGGTCATTTAGTCGGTTAGGTAATTATTGAAGCTCGTCCTACTCTGACCAAAAGAGTGTTCTTGAGCTCATTTGACCGAACAACTTGTTCAAATATTTATAACATCCGCCGTTAGAAGAGTTCATCAACTGGGCTCCTCTCACTGTCCCCAAAAGTAGTCACGTAACCTGATTATAAATAAGGGCACCAGGTCTTCATAACCTTATTCCGACCTAAATTTGGCTGCAAAACAAACTGTGGTTGAGTTTTGCAGAGCAGCATGTGGCCAACACTGGTGTGGGCACGAGAACACAAGACCACCAGACAATAGACACTGAGTCTCTCACACACACACACACACACACACAACACACACACACACACACACACACACACACACACACACACCACACACACACACACACACACACACACACACACACACACACACACACACACACACACACACACACACACACACACACACACACACACACACACACACACACACACACACACACACACACACACACACACACACACACACACACACACACACACACACAGAGAATGGAGTGACAATTTAGCCACGGCTCATTTAATCGCGCCCTTTCGTCCGGGCTGCGACCCTGAAGTAAGGGTCCCTCACGGGGGTTTTAACCATGTCAAATGTATACTGAATGACAAGGACCAAGAGGTAAGGGGCAACACACACACACACACACACACACACACACACACACACACACACACACACACACACACACACACACAAAACAGCCGTTAATCAACCTGTTGTCTTGGATGTTTCACAAATGTTAGCTCATTCTATTGCGATGGTTTCTCTGCACTGTTCGTTCTTACAACAAATCTATAAACAGCCTCACACCTCACGCTGCCTCTAACCACAAATACAGTGAGTTTCCTTCCCTCTCTGCAGCACAGTACAGAAAGTGATGCTCGGCACTCACCCACACAGTTTGCAAAAATACCCCCGCTGCACATCCTTATTCATCATGATTAACTTTCACACTGTGTGGACAGAAAAAGTCACTCTGCTGCTGAAACAATGTCAAACACAACACACACACACACACACACACACACACACACACACACACACACACACACGCGCCCGCTCCTCTTATTACCAGCAGGCTAGTGGTAGTGGTAGATGTGAGTCAAAGGGGGAGGGGGTGTTGTGAGGACATGCTGAATGTGTGTGTGTGTGGTGGGGGTCTTTGTGAGGAGACGGGGGAGGGGGGGGCATGGCGTTCCATTTCTCATAGACCAACAGCTGCTGTCTTTAGTGCAGAGAGAGGGGAGAGAGAGTGAGGAAGAGGGAGGGCTGCGTGGCGTGAGGCAGTGCGTGTGCTCGGTGTTTAGGTGAATCCACAGCCCTCTGGCTCACAAGGATAAAGGAGCTTCTCTAAGAAAGACATAGAGAAAAGCAACACTAGGACTTCCTTTTTGACCCTCTTTTTTGTTGCATCCTCTGTCCCTCTTGCTGCATTTTCTCAAGACTGGTTTGTCTCCTTTTTTTTGGGTCTCTTTTGTTCCCGTCATCCATCTGTGTTTCACCTCCTCCTCGGTCCAGGGAGAAAGGAAGGAAGAGCATCATCCTCCCCTCCTGCACGCCCAGCCGGTAAGATCTTCATTTTTATCTTTTACCAAACGCTCCATCCTCACAGTCCCACCCTGCACCTAAAAGAGAGGCTTCGCTGGAGAGGGAGGCTGAGGCTGGAGGATGTGGGTTAGACTGAAGCCTGGTGCTAAGACTGGTGCTTGTTTTTCGAGGTGGTTTGTGGGTAGAAGGACTAGCGTGGGTCAGGATCCCGGGGGCAGGGAGGGAGTGATACATTTGTCCCTGGGTGGATGGTCAACTGGGGCTTGTCCTCTTTCACTGCAGTGGTTAGCCAGAGCGGCACGGTCACTGCCAGCGTCACACACACACATACACATGTACAAACGCACACCTCAGCAATTCTTCCTCAAAGAAGGAAAGGGGAATATGGAGTCCACATATCCTTATATTTCCAGTGATGTATGATGGTTTTGGTCACAGGACATATGTGACCTAGAAGCATCACGGCACATGCATCCCATATCTCACTGATACACCGGAGTGTTTCTGGAACAATGTGGGTAGATCACATGTCAAACTCGCCTCTACAGCTCCATTATCACACACACTTTATATCAGGAACAGTTAGCATCACTGCAAAAAAAAGGCATCCGGTTTTCTTACAGTGAGGTGTGTGTGTGTGTGCTTGTGGGAGCCGTCTCTGCAAACAGCCTGCTAAAAACAATAGCCCCAGATTGCACTGCTGATCAGAAGGGGTGGGTGCATGCGATTGGAGTGGGGGAAAAACAGGGAGGAGGGAAAAGGAAGGGAGGAAAAACTGAATGGAGGGATGAATGAAAGAGGGTTTTTAGGAGGCTTTTCAAATGTGACACAGATCTGCTAGAGATGAATGTGTTCATGAGGTTGTTAGACGGAGCGGGTGAAGCCGTGTGACTCTGCAGGTCCTCTTTGTGTGCTGGGGGGGGGATGAGGGAGCGATGCTGTGGATGGATAAATAGTAAGAAAAGCATGATGAAGTGTGTGTGTGTTTGAGTGTGTATGGGCGGGTAGAGGAGAGGTGTGTAATTGAAAGCTCTGCTCCCTGTCTATCCTACTGTAATCTACTGACTGGTTATAATCCATGTGAGTAGATGAAATTATGATTTACTGCCATGTAGACTTTCAGGACAAACACACACACATATAACACCCACACACACTCGTGTTGTAATCTACAATTCAAATCTATATATCACAAACAGTATGCAGGTATGTCCTATCCTCTCTTTTTGTACAACATACATACACCTCTCAATCCAATACAGTACAGTATATGCCCACACACAGATATATAAAGATATACACATATATTCATTCACACTTTTTAATTTATCAATATACATTTTGGATTTGGATATACTTACTATATAATGTATTAAAACATGTACATATTAATGTAGTGTTTTCTGTCTGTAGCTATATGATTCAGTCTATGATGCTGCGTGCCTTTGCCAGGTCTCTCATTGTTAAATAAACCATAAATCTTATCTACATGTATAGAGAATATATATCTTGGATCCTTGTCACAATATATCACTGTCATGTGAAACGTGCACTCATGCAGTGACTCATAGGGTTTTCGCTGACAGCGTATGGCCATGAATCACAATATGCAGATGATAACCCATTTACTTGTATAAATAAAACAGCTAACGTGTGTGTGTGTGTGTGTGTGTGTGTGTGTGTGTGTGTGTGTGTGTGTGTGTGTGTGTGTGTGTGTGTGTGTGTGTGTGTGTGTGTGTGTGTGTGTGTGTGTGTGTGTGTGTGTGTGTGTGCACAGAGTGTGTTAATAAATGTGTGTGTAGGTTTTGTTCTGCCTAAGATGGAACGGAGGCTGCGATGGTATTTACTCTGCTGTTGCTAGGACACTCCCTTTGAACATTATAACCGAGCCTTTTCATTGGCCCGCCGTGATGATGCAAGACTCCCTCATCCCAAATCTTTCCTGAGAGCCCATAGAAACATGCCCGTCTGCATTTCCTCCTCGCTCCTTCTCCGTCACTCTTTGTCTCTCCGTCACTCTTTGTCTCTCACCCCCTCTTCTCAGTCAGTATCTCTGCTTGTCACTCTCTATTAATCTCTTCCCTCATTAACTCATTTATTCATCCTCTGCTCTCAACATTTTGTTCCTTTCCCAGCCCCTCGTATCAGTCTTCATCACCTCGGTACATTCTGTCACTTCCTGCACCCTCAGCTGGTCAAAATGCTCAGCGCAAAATGGTGTTGACAGCATGTGCCGGTATCTTCCAGCGCTGCACTATCACTCTGTCCTGCAGAGGATTTAAATGCTCTCACAATGTCCCATTTCCTCTGTCCATATGAGGTGCAGTATCTCATTAGGATGCCTTGGCATGTGTTGGAGTTATCAGGTCTGACAAGGGGGAAGACAGGAATGGGGGTTGGGGTGTCATGGTGGAGGAGGCTGTCTTTTTTTTCTTATTGTACTTCACCACATGTATTTTAACCTTTTTGCTACTTGAAAATAACAGCAGTTATTCATGTCATAACTGTAATTACCCCAAGTTCACAGCTTCACAATATATTCCCATAATAGCACTCATTTCACGCTACAGATGCGTGTAATGTTATGGTTTAAGCATGTTGGTTATGACATGCTTTGGGACTGGGAATAAGGACGAGGTTAGAACGATTATTTTTGTGTTGTTTGCTGCTTCTCACGGTATTTTCGCCTTCGAAGCACTTTCAACATCAGGTGCATTGATGTGTAATGACCAGCTTTGGCTGAAGCCGCAGTAATAACCCTGACCGACAGTGTATGAAAAAGGCAGATGAGTGACATGTACAATGACACGGAAATGTGTGCAGTTACTCAAAAGTGTCACGATTCATGCCTGAAAAAAACGTTTCGTCAAACATTTTAACACAGAATGGATGCTAATAGGACAGCCTGGGAGAGCATTTCAAGCATCTGAATCAAGCCAAAGATGTAAGGAAATTACTGTAAAGGTCTTACTATCTTTCCTATCATTCTTAAACTAGTTTCTGTAATTATAACCATGTCATGATTATATCTGGAGGGGAATATGTATGCTATTTTAAACCCAAACAATCCTGTATGATTAGGATTATTGCTCTTTTTTTTTTTTTACTAAGAAAAGCCTATTATAGACTTACAGTGATGTATTATGACGCCAGAAACAAGTTGGCCTCCCACGTTGCCTCCAATCCTTTGATTAAAGTACAATATCATCCATATGTTTGTCCATGTGGCCCAACTGATTTCCTCATAAATGCCTGACAATCCACGTTAAATCTCAACACCCGTAATCTTGTTGACTGGCTGAAACCCATCTGTCCAGCAGTGACATCTGCCACTCAAACATCTGGCACTTCAGCTTTCATCCTTACCGTTTAAAGTCCTTTAGTTTTCATTGGAATTTAAAAGTCAGACAAGACTAATATAGCTGGAGTTGAGTTAATTTCGATTTTCAAGATGAAATCCGTCTCCACCTGCCATGGTAATCTTGTGGATTTTAAGGCAGTATTGTTAGAAATCTGAAATTAATCTTTCAAAGAGGAGAAGATCCTGTTAAAGGAGCACATGGTGGCATGACAAAGGATCCTGATATAGCAAGAAGTAGGTTAAATCTGGACAAGAAATAAATTGCAGAAAATCAGTATTATAAGCTGTTTTCTATAATAGTGTGGAATTCTGGCTTATTAACTTTCTTGCCGAGTGTTTAATTAAAAGATAAATTCCACTTTCCCTTTAAACATAAGGCTTTGATCAGCAGCCGGTTAGCTAAGCTTAGCATAAAGACTGTAAACACAGAGAAACTACGAGCCTGGTTCGATCTGAAAGTATCAAAATCCATCTACTAGAATGCAAAATAATGAATTACCACAATACAATTCCATCTTCTGCACACAATAGTAAGATTATGAACCAACAAGTTGTGGTTTCAGAGAGGACGTACATGTATCTGCCAAACATTTTTTTTTACCAGGTACCATTACTTCCTGAATTCCCTGCTTGTATCCTTGCAACTTCAATGTGACAAGAATACTTTTACATTTAGTTTGTAAGGAATATACCACCCCTCTATAATGTTGTTTTATATGAAACAGATCGTTTTGAGCAATACTAGCTCGTCCCCCTGCTTCCTGTCTTTATGCTAAGCTAAGCTAACTAGCATATGTGAAGCTTGAAAGCCTATTTACTGTGGATCGATCTTGTTTCCCAAACGTTTGCCTTATTAGTTAAAGGAATGCTCCACTCATTAGATAATTAATCAAAACTTCAGTATTTAGTGAAACATTATGTTTAAACCATACCCTGAAGAAATCAGCGATATTCCCCGGTAAATAATGATTTTATAGCTCTTTTTTATCAAAACCTGTATATTCCGTCAGGCCGCTCTCATTTTGCCCATTTTCAGTAGTCACGTGATGGTCGTGACGTCATCCATGCGTTCACTTTGTAAACACACGAAAACTATAGGTTACTTACGTAACCCCAGTTCTCAGAGTAACATGAAGTGAGATGTCTCACTATGGGATGCGCCTCATCGTGGAGCAAACAGAAGCATCAATCTCATTACGCCAATCCTGATTGGCTGGTGATCTTGACGTCAGCGTCAGGGAATTCACCCCCTATAAGTAGCTTGCGCCACGACGCATGCGCCATTCAAAATAAGCACCTCTTCTCGCTTCACCATAGCAAGGAGGGCCGTCTGGTGAGACATCTCACTTCATGTTACTCTGAGAACTGGGGTTACGTAAGTAACCTATAGTTCTCATTCATAACCCTCCGTTCGATGTCTCACTATGGGAAATTGTAGCTCCCGTATTGTCAGACGAGCTTATCTCGAAAATCACCAAACCAACCAGAACTTAACTCTGACTCAACCAGGTGCCCAGCACTGCTTGAGTCACACTGGGAGCAGAACGTCCAGCCTGTTAAGAGGCGGACAAAAGTGAGCGGCGAGGACCAGCTCGCCGCTGCACCAATGTCTTGGATGGGAGACATCCTGGACAGAGTCCAGGATGCAGCCAGACCCTGAGTCGAAAGAGCTCGCGGACCCGAGGGTGCCTGCGAACTCTGACTCGTATGAGCCCCAAAGCAATTGCTTCCACAAACCAGTGGGAGAGCCGTTGCTTAGTAACAGGCTTGCCCTTATAAGGGTTAGCCCAGGACACAAGGGGTTGGTCATTATGACAAAGCACCCTTGATCTGTCCCTGTACGTGCGTAAAGCACGGGCTGGACACGGCAAATCCAGCCGCTGGTCCCCGGAGGAATACAGTGGCGGGGAGGATGCCTCAATGTCAAATGTGTACCTGAACCAACCGCCTTAAGATAAAGGCAGGGTTGGGCTTCAACCACACTCTGTTTGCCCTGGGGCAAACTGAGTGCATGAAAACTGTACAGATAGTGCATGAGTGCCACTGGCTCGCTTGGCAGCTGCCAGGGTCAGCTTCATGTCACACTGTATTCAGATTGTACCACTCACGGGCCAGGCCCATAGAGCCAAGCGCTCTGGGTGTGGGTGAAAGATCGCCCCCCCCGCTTGGGACAGTATGTCCCTGCGTAGTGGGAGCTGCCATGGCTACCCGCACAGCAGCTGATATATCTCCGCTAGCCAGTACATAGCTGGCCAGTGCGGAGCTATCAGGATAAGTGTATGGCGTTGCTCTCTCACTCTGGCCAGAGTTGGGGGTATCAGAGCCAGGGGTGGGAACGCGTACAGAAGGCCCGGGGGCCAATTGTGCGCGAGTGCATCCACGCCTAACGGTGCATTTAGATCGCGCATCGAAAAGAACAGCTGACACTGAGCGTTGTCTTTCGATGCGAACAGATCCACCGCGGCTCTGCCGTAACGCACCCACAGCTGGCTCACAATCCTTGGATGTAGAGTCCAGTCTGCATAAAGTGGTATACCTCTGGACAGTAGATCTGCCCTGAGGTTCATCACTCCCGGTACGTGCGTCGCTCTCAGAGAGAGGAGACGTCTACCGCTCCATAGGATCAGTTTGCGCGCCAGTGTGTGTAACTGGAGAGAACGCAAACCCCCTTGGCGGTTAATATACGATATTGTGGTCGTATTGTCTGTCCTCACAAGGACGTGATGTCCCCTGAGGAAAGGCAGAAAGCGTTTTAGGGTGAGAAACACCGCTAAAAGCTCCAGGTAATTTATGTGCGCCCGCTGGAGGTCTCTGCTCCAGAGACCCCTCACCGGGCGACCTTCATAAATACCTCCCCAACCTGTCAGACATGCGTCCGTGGTGACCACTTTCCGTGAAAGGACAGCACCCATAGGCACACCTCGTACTAGAAAAGTCGGGTGCAGCCAGTGGCGCAGTGCCATTACGCATTTCACAGTAACCATCACTCTCCGCGCGGGTTTAGTTTTAGGGCGGCCACCCAGCGCTGAAACTCCCTCATGTGTAAGCGTCCCAGTCGTACGACCAGGATGGCTGACGCCATGAGCCCCAGCAATCGCAGGCATGATCTGAAGAGAACATGTTTGCGCAGCTGGAAAAGAGCAAGACAAGCTCTGAAAGCTTTCACTCTATCCGCTGACAAGCGAGCTGAAAAGGGCACCGAGTTCAGGTGTAAACCCAGGAAGAGTATAGTCTGCGCGGGGCACAACATGCTCTTCTCTGTGTTTATTATGAAACCCAGGTTGAGCAGGTGCTTTACGAGGACATTTGTCTGCGTAACAGCCTCCTGCTCCGACTGTGCGAGAAGCAGCCAGTCGTCCAGGTAGGTCGCTAGGCGAATACCCTGTTGTCTTAACGGGGCTATCGCGGCTTCCGTACATCGTACAAACACCCTTGGACTGAGAGACAGACCGAAGGGGAGTACTCTGTATTCATAACAGATCCCCTGAAATGCGAATCTGTGAAAATACGCATCTTTCAGGTCGACTGATGTAAACCAGTCGTCTTGTCGCACGAGCCGCAGCAGAGATGTGTGAGTGAGCATTCTGAACTTATATCTTTTTAGATATTTGTTCAGAGCCCTCAAATCAAGTATTGGCTGAATTCCGTTCCCTTCCCGTTTGGGAACGAGGAAGTACTTGGAATAGAAGCCGCCCTGACTCTGCTCGGCGGGTACAATAGATATAGCCCTCTTTTCTAGGAGAGAGAGAATCTCTCTCTCCAGAATATGGGCTGACTCTCCTCGGGCCTGCGAATGCAGAATGTCCGAGAAGCGAGGGGGGGTGACAGCGAATTGGAGTCTGTAGCCCTGTGTTACTGTCTTGAAAACCCAAGCAGATGATGTGAGCATCTTCCACTGCATGCTCCTTAGAGCCAGTGGAGATGTCACGTCTCTTCCCCTCTGAGTCTCTATTTGTTGTGTTATGGGGCCCTCTAGTGTCTGAACACAGTGGTGCCCCTTTTCGACAATCCCCACCGACACTGCGCATGCGCATGACGGTGGTGCCTTCACAACCCCAGCCGGCACTGCGCATGCGCGTGGCGGTGGTGCCTTTAAAGCCCCAGCCGGCACTGCGCATGCGCGTGGCGGTGGTGCCTTCACAGACTCGCCTGTAATCCGCCTTTTGAGAGATGCCGTAGCTGCTCTCAGAAGGGGAACAGTTGACGGGCTGTTTATTGGTTTTATTGTTTTTCTTATCATTTTTTTGAGCTGCGCCCTCGGCCTGAAGCCTGGATGCGTCAGCGGCAAATGTTTTATGACAGAAAAATCAACAAATTTGTGACATGTGTTTGTGCGGACTTGAGGATGGTGTTGAGGCATCTCTCGAGGCGGCGGGAACACATTTAGAGCTGGGGAACCGTGGACTTCCAGCTCTGTCACAGAGGGGAGAAGGAGGGGCTGTCACGCCGCTCGCTTCTTCTTCCTCGACTGCTGGCCGAAATTCTGGGTTGGCTGCGCCTGAGCTGCAGCCGGAACCGGAGATTTTCTAGGCCAGCTCGCCCTCGTCTCCAGCCTGGGCTGGGGACTCGGGGCGGGCTTTTCTTCACGACCCCAGCCGGCACTGCGCATGCGCGTGACGGTGGAGCCTTTACAGCCCCAGCCGGCACTGCGCATGCGCGTGACGGTGGTGCCTTCACAGACCCGTCAATTGTCCGCCCTTTGAGAGAGGCCGTAGCTGCTCTCAGAAGGGGAACAGTTGACGGACTGTTTATTGTTTTTATTGTTTTTCTTTTCATTTTCGAGCTGCGCCCTTGGCTCGAAGCCTGGATGCGTCAGCGGAAAATGTTTTATGACAGAAAAATCAATAAGTGTGTGACATGTGTTTACGCGGACTTGAGGATGGTGTTGAGGCATCTCTCGAGGCGGCGGGAACATATTTAGAGCTGGGGAACCGTAGACTTCCAGCTCTGTCACAGAGGGGAGAAGGAGGGGCTGTCACGCCGCTCGCTTCTTCTTCCTTGACTGCTGGCCGAAATTCTGGGTTGGCTGCGCCTGGGCTGCAGCCGGAACCGGAGATTTTCTAGGCCAGCTCGCCCTCGTCCCCTGCCTGGGCTGGGGACTCGGGGCGGACTGCGACCTCTGCGTTTTCGGTATTTTGAACCGAGCAGGGTTCTGAGCAGCTTGGACGAAGGGCTGCCGCTGCGAAGGCAGCGGCTGGGCCCTTCGAGGGAGGCAGAGGTGGAGGGCCTCGTCCTCCTTCTTTTTCGACTCGCATCTCCTCTGCATGGAGGCAAGAGCGGAGCCGAAAATCCCCTCGGGAACGATGGGCATGTCAAGCACATCCTCCTTTTCCCGGTCTGGGAGGTTGGTGAGGTTGAGCCATCTAGCTCTTTCCTGCACCACCATGATCCCCATTGTTTTGCCCGTGGCCTGGACGGCGCAGCGTTGGACACGGAGACAAATGTCTGTGACCGCGGCCAACTCATCCAGAACGGCCGGTCCAGGATTACTCAACATATCCTCACAGAGCTCCGCTTGGTATGCGGTTAGCAGTGAGGAAACGTTCAGAGCCCTGGCGGACAACGCTGCGGCTCTGTAGGACCGTTCAGTCATGGTCGACTGGAAACGGTCCACCTTCGCTGGCAGCGTGGGGTTCCTGCTTGGTGACGGGCCCATCCTCAGTAGGAGGTGGGCTGCCACCAGCAGTTCCATCGGCGGTATGCGGAGCAGGCCGAGCCTCTGCGGGCGAGACCATGGTGAGGTCTCGCCGGGAGCTCCCGCCTGGTGAGGCGTGGGGCTCCGTTCCCGCGTCTCTTGCCGCCACCGGGTCCCGGCCTGACACGGCGTGGGATCCCGGTTCCGCAGCTGCCGCTGTTAGTGAGCCCCAGACCGACACAGTGAGGGGCTCAGTCTCTGCGGCGGACGCCCCCGTGTCTTGATTGCCAAACGGCGAATCAGTGGACATGAGGGAGTCCTGTTCCAACAAGCTAGCTTGGTGTGCTAGCCGTCGGTGGAGGCTCTTTCGGGTGAAAAGGGCACAATGCCCGCACGAGCCGGGGTTGTCGATAGTCTCCTGGGCGTGTTCCAGCCCGAGGCAGGATGAGCAGACCTGGTGTGAGTCTGTGCCTGCTATCTTCAACCCGCAGCCGCATGACCGAGCCTCCGAGTCCCTGACTCCTCTGGTGTGAGGGGGAGAGGCGTCCATCTTGTTCGCCTCGTGGCGTGGAGAGGACCCGCTCGTAACAGGTACGTCGTTGAGAGAAAAAGTGTTACCAACCCGTCCTTAATCCGGAGAAAAAGGGACGGTGTGGGTCCTTTGTTCTCAAAGAATATTGACTGGTGTGTCAATATACTTCTAATCCTTTTCTCCTCCGTGAGAGAGAAAAAGAAAAGCGTCCTCGCTACCGTGGTGTCGGTAGTAAGGGGAAGCTAGCTAGCAACAGGTGCGTAGCTAGCTTGAGAAAAATCAAAACCTTACCTTACTTTCCGGGGAAAGAACGGCGAGGTCGATTTTAATACTAACTGGCGTTAGTATTACCGTCTTCTTGCGAAGCAGAAGGAGTAGCCGGCGAGCGCCCGGCGACCGAAATGGTTATATTTGGGTTCAGTCTGTGGACCGTTAAGCTTGTCCGGCTACTATAGAGATGTGCTCTGAAGCGAGAAGGGCCGTGTCCAGCCCGTGCTTTACGCACGTACAGGGACAGATCAAGGGTGCTTTGTCATAATGACCAACCCCTTGTGTCCTGGGCTAACCCTTATAAGGGCAAGCCTGTTACTAAGCAACGGCTCTCCCACTGGTTTGTGACATTGGTGCAGCGGCGAGCTGGTCCTCGCCGCTCACTTTTGTCCGCCTCTTAACAGGCTGGACGTTCTGCTCCCAGTGTGACTCAAGCAGTGCTGGGCACCTGGTTGAGTCAGAGCTCTACCTGTTAAGTTCTGGTTGGTTTGGTGATTTTCGAGATAAGCTCGTCTGACAATACGGGAGCTACAATTTCCCATAGTGAGACATCGAACGGAGTGTTATGAATGAGAACTATAGGTTACTTACGTAACCCCAGTTCTCAGAGTAACATGAAGTGAGATGTCTCACCAGACGGCCCTCCTTGCTATGGTGAAGCGAGAAGAGGTGCTTATTTTGAATGGCGCATGCGTTGTGGCGCAAGCTACTTATAGGGGGTGAATTCCCTGACGCTGACGTCAAGATCACCAGCCAATCAGGATTGGCGTAATGAGATTGATGCTTCTGTTTGCTCCGCGATGAGGCGCATCCCATAGTGAGACATCGAACGGAGTGTTATGAATGAGAACTTGGCGGAGTATTTGAGTTCGGACTCGTCAGCCGAGGAAGAAGTTTTGAGCAATATGAAGAGATTGGATGGGGGAATTCAGCCATACAGGTTCGAGCCTACTTAGTACTACTTAGTAGACACAATGATTTTGATTACTAGATATTAGGGGTGTAACGGTACACGTACCCGTACCGAAATTATTCGGTACGGGCCCTTCGGTTCGGTACAGGTGTGTACCGAAGTGTACCGAACGAATATAACGTTAAACGTAAAAAATTGAGAACGTGAATAACTTTTTGGAAGTAATCTCAGGTGCTGCGTCGCAGCATTCAGAGTAATTTGCTCACATTGGGTTCAACGCGTCATAGAGCGAGCAAGTCATTTCATTGGATGAGAGGCATACTATGAGAGCTGGTCAGAGGGATGCGTTCATATGTAGTCAGTAATTTGAGGAACTGTCAAAAATGAATGGCGAACGCAGATAAAGTTGAGCTCGAAAATCCTCCAGCATCATTGAAGTCTCCGGTTTGGGAACATTTTGGTTTCGCAGTTACGTACAAGGATGACGGACAAAGACAGGTGGACCGAACCAAAGCTGTTTGTCGGCATTGTTCAACTAAAATTGGTTACGCGGCTAGCAATACATCACACTTGCACACTCTTGAAAAGGCATCACCCGAACGTGAATATCACCGGTACCAAAAGAAAAAAGACTGAAGTGCAAACCCAACTCCCGCTAGCATTTAAGCCTCCACCAATCGCAAAAAGTTCAGACCGAGCCAAAGCTATTACAAACGCCAAATATCCTTATGTTGCCATGTTAGCAAAGCGCTACCTGGCTGTATCGGCTACCTCTGTCCCTAGCGAGAGGGTTTTCTCCACATCAGGAGACATTGTTAGTGCCAGCAGATCTGCCCTTTCGGCAAGCAATGTGGACAAGTTAATTTTTCTTTAAAAAAACATGAAAATACAATGACAAGCAAGTCCTAATGTCAAACTGGCTGCTTAGGTGCTAGTACAGTACAGTTCAAATACAGATTATTTCAGTTCATCGAAATGCTGCACCTTAATGTTTATTTTATTATATTTTGTATTTATTTGAGTGAATACATTATTCACAGTTTAATAATAATAATAAAAAAATATATATATATGTTTTGTGAAAAAAAATTCTGCTGTACCGAAAACGTACCGAACCGAACCGTGACCAAAAAACCGAGGTACGTACCGAACCGAAATGTTTGTGAACCGTTACACCCCTACTAGATATGTATGCATGTAGTACCACCCTTGCTAGCGATTCCCTCTCTAGTTTAGCATACTCAGCCTCGTTGTCCCTAGCCCTAGAACCACGATTTTATGGGGCCAGAAAAACTGGGGGAAAATACCCACTAGCCGGTACTATGCTATATGGAAAGGCCACCAAAAACTGGCCTGGCCTGGACGATAAAGGACGTTTAAACGGGGCTACCCGCTGCAATGGAAATGCGCTATAACATACCTTATTCTTACTCCGAGCACTACTTCTGGTCCTCCGTCGCTTCACACTTGCAGAGGGCGATTTCTCAACTGGCCGAACTGGTGTCGTGGTCGGTGATGACACCAGAAAGACCGATGGTACTGCATCTCCATTAAGTAATGGTTGTTCAATAAATCCCATGTTATGTTTTATCATACTCTCAGAGTAGTCGTCCGGAAACTTGAAATGTTCGCTGCATACATGCGCCTGTGGATCTTTCGGTTCGGGCCGGCCACATTTCGCTAGCCACTGCCTCCGAACGTACTTCCTACGCTTACCTTTTGGCAACAGATGGAACCGAGCATTCCGTGGATTGTTCCTATCAGAATTGTGGCAATGTTTCGCGATACAATGAGGCATATTTGAAGAGAGTAACTACAGTAAATAACATGAACATCAACGTGTCCTCGAAACCAAACGCATGGTTTACGTCACGTCCGGTAAAATGGCGCCGCCCACAGTGTTGATGTTATTTAGGTAATTAATCAGTTTAAAATCACTGATAATGTCATCGGATTAATAAAAAAAAAAAAGACTGGCAGAGACTGGTCTGTTTTATCGGATGATAATTATTTAAAAATGAGTGTCATGAGCATACCATTCCTTTAAAGACAAATGGAGATGCTGCATGGTAATGTCACCGATCAGGAATTTTTACAACACAGTCTCACGGCATTTCGTGTTATAGTCACGAAATTAATCTATTGATTCGTGTTCACCAACACGATTTTTGCATTTTTTTCGTGTCACACATGCAATGTAAATAATAACAAATTTCAGGGAAAAAGAGATTTAAAAAAATACAGATTTCAGTATTATGACACAGAACGATTTTAGAAGCAATGTATTTCTATTGGTAGTATGTTTCATGCCTGCACCAAATAATAACAAATTAGAAGGAAATGTCTTTTTAAAAAATACAGATTTCAGTATTCTGAGGCTCTGAGCCCCATTTCTTTTTCTCGCGGACGGCAAAACAACTCCGACATTATACAATTTTAAATAAAAGGGTTAGGCTTAGGGTAAGATATTGAGTAAGAAAATGTTTTTATGAACCACACAGCTTCTGGTCTTCCAAGACCCGACTGGACAAAAAGACGTGGTGCAGGCACGAAACATACTACCAATAGAAATACATTGCTTTTCAAATCGTTCTGTGTGACACGAAAAAAATGCAAAAATCGTGTTGGTGAACACAAATCAATAGATTAAATTCATTCGTGACTATAACGCGAAATGCCGTGAGACTGGGTTGAATTATATGTGTCTTCAGACAAAGACAAAACAGGATACTCCAAATTTCCGAACAAATAACAATTGAACAGAAATCAAACTCTCTACTTCTCCATCCGACTTGTTTCAAATAAATAACATAATTCTAAGACCCAACACTTGATTAAAAAACCTGGCAATCAAGTTTCTCAATGAGTGATTCTTCAATTGACCACATGTCTGTGAAGTAACCCACTGAACCAGCGAGGAAATAGATTTAAGAGACAGTGAGATTTAATTCTCAGTGACAAGGGAGCCACGATCTGATAACTCTTTGATCACATTACCTAACTCTCCATGTTGGATGGCACTCATGGAAACTACTGCAAAGTCTTATTAAACTGTTATCATCCTTGTTACTGCCATCCTGCTGAAACTCTTTGAAATGTACGATACTACATCTACTAAGACACAGTGAATCCTTTCTTTCTGATGAGGGTGTACTTCTAACCGGACGTGATGTAATCAAATGACTCCAGATCTGCTCTCTAAGGACTTCCTACAGTATCATAGCCTGCTGTCCTTTGATCAGATCAATTGCTCTCCAGTAACGTCAATGAACAGAACAAATGACCGCCCTCTGGTCATATTTAAGATCAATAAGCTCAATTTAACGAGAAGGTGAAACTGATTTAGGTGGATTTCAGAGCAGGAAGAGAGAGAGTATTACAATTAGTGTGTGATAACTGAAGAAGCAAATTATCTGCTAATCAATCGTATCTCAATTGAGGCTCCAGTTTCGTATTAAGTTCTCCTGCATGATATATCCTAGTTACATGAAAACAAAAGACTTCTGATGTCAAGGACTGATCGCAGGTAGTGTTATGGTGCTAGACGATGCTGCTGATCAAAGTCTCTCTGTAAATGTCCCCCTTGCTTTAAGTTGACAGCTCGCTAACAACCAGAACAGCGATTCTCCAATCATAGCTTAGCAAGCGTAACCAGGCAGAGCAGGCCTGTTAAGCTCTAGTAAGAACACTGCTCGTTATCCGAAGGTGCTTAATGCCTATCAAAACCAAATGAACAAGAGCAAAAGCATCAGAAGTGGATTAAAACGTGTGTATCTGCTTCTGCGTTGTAAGCTGCAAACATTAGCATGTCTGGCTAACTAGATTTCTTTGTAGTTTAATCGCTAACCCAGTACTGAGTCTCATCTCATACTCATTCATTGTGTATTCTCCATTAAAATATATCTGCATGGACGCATTAAGACAGGACATTTTAGTTTTTACTAAAAACTAAAATGTCCTGTCTAAAAAACTTTTTAGTCTCAGTAGTATGAACCAATCCGATTTATGCTAGCTGTGGTTTCATACAGGTCAATATTCAATGTTGAAAGCTAAAGTGGTATAGCGCATTGACTGAAATACAATATTGGAATACATTGAATATTGTCTGACAACTTTTTATCTTTATTTATACAAGTGTTAACTTAGTGGAAACTGGCTACCTGTGAAACAATCATGTCATAGACGTCCTTTAAACTGTAACTCAGTCCTTGAAAGGTAATAGCTTCTCATATTCTTAACAAAAGGGACATATAGAAGAGTAAATCTTTTATCTGAAACCCACAAAATGTTGTCCATGAACCCCAAAGGCTAGATAGTATTTAATGTTGGAGTCCTAAATGATACTAGAGTTGAAGCCATCGTTAGCAGCGTTATCATGCTCTTTATTGGATTTGACACTCCAGTAACCCAAGCCAACATTACTGGATAGCATTTGGTTTGCCAAACACATCAATCATTCCTTGTCCTCAAAGCCTTTAGGTTTGTATAGATAAAAAAAGAGACATATATTTAGGAAAATACTGCCAACTACCACAACCTCTGCTTTGCACATCCAATTACAGTTTGTCTTTCTGTACCATGCAAGCAAGGAGACAGGGTTAAGTCTGAGTGAAATTACTCATAACACAACTTAAAATGGTCCCTTATTATATTGTATGCAAGCAAGCTTTCCCTGCTGAACGGTGTAGCTTACTAAATGGTAAATTCTCATTTAATTATCAATGTAGGTGTGGGTCTTGGCATGTGGCTATTTCTGTGTGTGTGTGTGTGTGTGTGTGTGTGTGTATGTGTGTGTGTGTGTGTGTGTGTGTGTGTGTGTGTGTGTGTGTGTGTGTGTGTGTGTGTGTGTGTGTGTGTGTGTGTGTGTGTGTGTGTGTGTGTGTGTGTGTGTGTGTGTGTGTGTGTGTGTGTGTGTGTGTGTGTGTGTCCACATGTGTGTATGCCAGATCTGCCATTGTCACACTGGGGTTCTGGCAACAGAACATGTGTTCAGTGTTTGATCAGGCTTGTGAAGCGATACACAATCTTTTTCCCTTTCTGTGCACACAAACACACATACGCTCACCAATTAGTTCATCATGAGCTATATATATATATATATTGTTTTGCATCCAAGAACAAAGAAAGGACAGGCAGGTAACTTAAAAATAAATCACTGTACAGAAATGAACCAACGATAACGGCCAAAATCTCAAACTTTCACACCAGGGAGTCACAAAAACGTCCAAAATTGCCTTTTTCTTCCCCGTTCATTCTCATCTTGTTCCATAATCTTTTTTCTCTGCATCAGCATGAGCCCATACATTACATCACAGCCAATTTCCTACATTCGAGAGCTGCTGCTGCTGCTATTCTACCCCTCCCAGTGGGACTGGGAATAGTGTAACACTGCATCCTCTGCCATGGGAGACACACTGCAGCAGTGCAATAGAGCATCGCCTCTGTCAAGGACATGCCGGCACTTCCTGGTATTTAAAGGGTCGACAATTCAATGCCGCGAGCTGTATTTAGATTCTAGGTCACGCTGGTGTCAGAGGTCACCACATTCATTCATCCTCGGTGGTCATGTGCTGCGGCATGCCATGTCCCTATTCCACTCTATGTAGTATACAGTAAAGAGTATGTCCTCTCATCATTGTTATGGCTCTGGCAGATGCATTGCAACTCTTACATCTCATGTGCAAAGCTCTAAAGCAGGGGTACTCAAATACAAATCTTAAAGGTCCAAAATAAATGTTTCAATAAGACAAAGGTCCGTTTATTACGGTCATTCAAACTTTTAAACAATTGCAACAAGATTCTTAACACGAGGTTGCAAAAACAAAAATAATCTGTATGCAGCAGTTTTCATTGTTATTGTGTCTGTGCTTGATCCCTCAGAGTCGCAGTGTAAGAGCTGCACAGTTATGAATAAAGGCAGCTGCACCCTCTTTCATTCAGCATTCCCATTATTGCTTTATAAATGTATTCCCCCTTGTGTGTCCACTGAGGTTCGTCAGGCCCAACACATCTTCAACAAACTCCCCCTTTGCCTCATCATAACAACTCACAAACACCAGCAACTGAGCATTGTCAGTGGTGTCCGTGGACTCACCCACAGCTAAGGAAATGCACTGTGCATTTTTTATTCCATCACAAAGCTGATGAATCAAATCACCAGCCAGTATTTATGTTCTTCTGGTTGCTGTGGAATCTGAGAGGGGGATTTGCTTGATTTGACCTGTTATTTCCTCTTTTTGTTTGCCTTCAACATGGTCTCCATCACTTCAGTCATGCATTCTTTTATACTGCAGTTATTATCCAGTGGAAAGTCCTTACCTACTGGCCTAGTTAAATCAAAGTGGTTACTTTTTTTTGGCTGGGCAGTGTAGTTTTACACAACGTCTGATTTGACTTTCTCAGGACTTAAAACAGTTTTTTGGGGGCAGACCCCCTCAAAGAAAAAAATATATTTACACACGTAAGGTCATCATCTTAATAGTTGTGTATGCTCATCCGTGAGCAGAGCATCAAGTTGACATGTCTATTACAGCTGAATGCGGCGATTACCATCTTGTTCAGCAAAACGCC
>NW_022990949.1:102500-116453 GCF_902827175.1 Gymnodraco acuticeps
ATTGGTTGTAGCATTTCATCGGCGGTCAATCTTTAGCGATGCTCTTGCTGTGTTTGACACTGCCTCCTCCCATTATACTCTGAAACTAGCATTTTGTCAATTCTCCTTTCCTCGTCTTTACTTTTCTGTCTTACCTTTTAATTCCCTGCATTTCAATTCCTTCCCTTACTTTTACAATTGTCTGATATATTTTCTCTTCCTTTCCTATCTTCTCATGTCCATTCCTCTCTTTAAATCTCCTTTCCTTTACTCTACTGAACTTTCATGCTTTCTCATTTAATTTCCTCATCTTCCCTGTCTGCTCTATTCTTTCCTTTCTCATTCTCTTCTGTCCTTTTTTGACTTCTCCTTTCCTTCTATTGTCATCCTTTCCTCCTTTCCTTTTCCCTCCTCTCCTCTCCTCTCCTCTCCTCCGTACCCTCTCCTCCCACGCAAAACTGACCTCCAGTAGGATCCTCACTACCGGCATCAGCATGATCCCGGTATACCAACAGTGTACATTATATAATTCACCTTTCCTCCAAACAAACAAGACAGAGGCTGTACTGAGTTTAGGTGGGTGTTTAGCTCTCTCTACATCCTCCTCATTTCCCCTCATGTCTCTTAAACACACGAATGAGCTGGTAATTTATCCGCAGCACTCATATCTACCTTTAGGGAGAATATGCTGAGAACAAAGAAGGAAAGAATGGAGGGAGGATGTGAAAGACACACAAACAGAGGAGTAGGTCGAAAGGGTGTGCGATGAGAGTGAATGAATAAAAGAGGGGCGGAGAAAGGGGCGTGTCGAGAGAGTGGGCAAAGAGGTTAAAACATACTGGAAGAGACAAAGAGTGAGAATGAGAATAATCACCAGTTTTTTAAGAGACAGACCTGTTCAATGCGCTGAAGTAACAAACTAAGTACCAGGGACTCTAATCCAAACAGACAGATGTGTGCATGCACTTTGTTATCCATCTCTTAGGGAAGTTGCTGAAAAAGCAAATATATTTAAAGCCTGTCCCTCCGATTAGCCAGACTTCCTCTCTGTGTGGCGGTGTGGGGAGGGTAGGTGTTAGAAGTCGGTTGCGGATAACGCCACCTGGGGGAGTTTCGCCCCCAGGAAACTATAAAAACTAGGTCTAATGCTGATAAGGACAATCAGGTTCGTTTTACACCAAAAGGCAGAGACAGTTTTAAGGGTCAGAAAGAATACAGTTTTATTTATAACATACAAAATATCTAAAAACACCACACACAATACATTTGAATAAAATACCCACTTTGGGGAAACGGACAGGGCTTACCACGGCGGCAGTTAACATAAAGGGGAGTAAGGGGTCCAAAATAAATCACCCGTGAGCCGTGACACTGCACACCACTCAAAACGGATATGTGAAGAAAACCACTGCCAACACCAGGGAGCTGCCGCCTCAGGCCCACAGCACCTGTCCGGCACGGGATAAAAGTTCTGACAAAAGGATAAACAAAAGGAAACAACAAAATACACCAAATCTGAATGAATGTAAACAACAAATTAATAAACAAATTAAACCAAATGTAAAGGACTGCAAGGAATAAACAAATGAAATAATAAATGTCCTTATAGTCGTATTAGGACAATTCCCTGACGCCAAGGACGGCTCCAGCAACAGGCCAGATCTGCTCACTGGAGACTGCAGAGTAGTCTAATATTTGATTAGCAGGACACTGATTCATGGCGGGGCTCACAAGTGGCGGCTACGGCCAATATCAATGTCTTCCTGAGATCTGATTGATTAGTTTTGACTTAAAATCAACAAGAATTCATATATCAACACTGTATTTACACAGACTAGCAATACATTAAAGGGACTAACCTCACAAAATGCACGAAGAAACAACAAATGACTATATGAATCCATTGCTATGGACTTTAAAGCCACCAGATCTCACAAAAACCAACACAGTCTGTTGCAAAAACTCACAATGTATTCATTCACTCAATATAAGTATTTTGTGCAAATGTTGATATTCAGTCCATCACTATTTAACGGTTTACATGTTTGTTATACTTTTGTATTTCCTGTAGTTGTTGCAATGTCCCTCTGCTGCTGTAACACTGCAAATGTCCATGTTGTCTTACCTTAGATACGGCTATAATAGATTGATGAGCAATTGGTCCTCTCGCATGATGAAAACACAAAATGGGAAGATGTATTTTGGAAGAATTATGTTTACACCTTTGCTCTTTGTAAAGCACCACTGGAGACGCTTGGCAAAACAAAGTCTTATCAGCAAATCGAGTCACTATCCGTCATAAAAATGGTTTAGTTGTTATCACATCAGTATGGCGTTTCAGTCACGTGGTAGAAACAAGTAATTAGGACAGTGTGGGGAGGATTGTTTTGTTTCCAAGTCATGGTAGACAAAAAAAACCTATTTCATTTAATTTCAAACCTTTATTTATCCAGGTGTATCCCATTGAGATCATTGATCTCTTTTTCAAGGGAGACCTGCTCAAGTAGGTTCCACATGAAACATAAAAACAGAACAACAAAAAGGACATCATACACAGGGGTGCACATAACTTTCTCAGTGAGGTACTCAGATGAGTACCTGGAGTCAGTACTCCAACTTCTGGCTCCACTCAAAGTGATTTGATGAAGCCCTCCGTATCGCGAACGTCAACGGGGGGGGGGGGGGTACTTTGTGACCACAGAGCTTGAACGTTGGGATCAGCTGTTTTAGCGCAGTTCTCCAGTGAAGGGGGGGGGGGGGGGGGGGGGGGGGGGGGAAGAGTCTCCCTCCGCAGCAGGTTGGCGTAGTTTTGGCACAATTCCGTTGTACAGGCCGACGTTAACAGCAGCCCTGTCTGTGCACACGGAGACCGACTCTGTCGTCCGGTGATCTAACCGCCTTCTGGAAAAGCTTCACAAGTAGGTCGGTACGCAATTTATGCGCTTTGTGACACAAGTGACGGTGCGCATTTCCGATTGTTGCCGCGCATGCGTACCTGCGTACCAGTTATGTGCACCCCTGATCATACAGCATCATTACAGGGATTTACAATTTACATAACTATCCACATGAACAGGTACCAACAGCTTTCGATTGAGTAGCATCCAACCGAGCTTTAAAAAACGATGACGAACTACATGAACAGTGGAGATGACAGGATGAAAAAAAAAAATGCAACAATAGTCTGAGTCCAAATTTAAACCAAGGACATGGTGGGTCATGGTATCAACCCTCTAACCAAAGGAGCCGTTAACGATCCATCTTATGTTGGTTTTCATTTTCTTGTTTTTTGATTGGTCCGTATTCTAACATATCAAAACTGAGTAGAATCAGGGATTAAAAGTGCCTGTAATGCTACATTTGATAAAAGCGAATGCAGTTGAATTTAAAACCCACGTGCTGCATTACAACTACAGAGACATAAGTTAGAGTTTGTGTGCAGATCACATTGGGGAGTGCTGAAAAAGCAAACAGGTGGCATGGAGCTCTAATGGCAAACCAAAGCACTCAACTAATTAACAGAACTGAAAACAGTAATCCATCACACTGCGTTTTCAGGGCCATGCAGCTGGAGTAAAATGTAATGTTTGCTCTCAATTTGATCCATTAATATTTATGATGATAAAAGCTGCACAGGGCTGGTTTACATTAATGATGCACTGACTGACTGTACCCAAAACAACTAGACTACTTCTCTGTGGTTGAACACGAGAATATGTACATATTTGAGTGCTTTTCAAAGGTGATATATGACACTCATATGCAGACAAAGTTCAGCAATTCATGTCCGTTTTAAAGGCCTTGGAAAAAGTCAACTTTATTTGAAGCTAACGTACTTGCAGAATTATTGATGTAAATGCTGTTAATCTAAACAAACTTAATTGAAATGTAACAATCAAAGTAAGATTTGTCCACACAGGTTAACCTCATTGTCTTAGTTCAAGTCGTCACCTCTCTTGACCTCAGCGTCCCGTGCAGCACTTGACCTTTGCCCTTTCCCAGAGAGGAGAGATCAATATGCATTAGGCAATTTACTTTGAGGGAACACAGAGCTTAAAAAAAAACGAACCCTCTTTGGCTGAGGTAATAAAAGTCTCTATTTAGGGTTAAAGGACATTAATTCAACGAGTGAATGGTCTGGTTTTACAACCCCTGAAGTAGGAGAGTCAATGCTTTAGTACACACACTCTGGAGATTAAGAAGAGGAGAGTCTTTGCATCCATCCTTCTTTCCAATCCACATGATTGCAAAAACTGAACAGTACATGGCTGTGGGTTGCCATGAGAATAAGAGGCTGTGTTTCCCTGGCAACTATTCTTCAAAGCCCCCCGCCTCCCTCCTGTCTGCATTCTCTCCTGATGAGATGATGCAAGGGCAGCAGCAGTCGTGTTAATAGTTACACCAGTAAGACAGCACTGGAGTTTTGAGAGCTGCATAATGGACTAAAAATAATCTATTATCACATTGTAAACATTAGGAAAGAAAGAAACACCTTCTAGGTTCTCAGATTAAACTCATTCAGCTTTTAGAAAGGGAAATGCTAATGATTTTGGATTGAAGCTATACATCTTTTGTTTCTTACCGTAACACATAAGTGCTTTTAACAGCTGTTGAAACTTGGTATCACTCCATTGGGACTATCATGAGGCACTTAAAGTACTTTTTGTTATTACATAAACAGATAAAATTACTACATCTAATGTTAAGGTATTCGCTCCTAGTGGAAAACTCATGTAGATTTATGAGCCAACTCTGCTCTTCCTCGAAGCATTGCTGAGCTCTTTAGCTTACTTTTAGCTTGTTTTTCTGGTCATCAAAAAAGACTGTACAGCTGTTTTAGATCGATTTTTACTGTTTAATTTACTAATCAGGAAGCAGTTTTCATTGAAAATGCTCCAAAGCACCACTTTACGCCACCCGCATGGCACTAATAATAATAATCCTTATATTTATTATAGCGCTTTTTCAATGACTCTCAAAGCGCTCCTTACAAATACACATTACACATAGGCTACATGTAATGGTCATGCACTGTGGACAATACCCACAGGAGCAAATTCAGGTGAAGTGTCTTGCCTAAGGACACAACGGCTTTACAGACGCAGCGGCGGCGGGTTTCGCCCCCTTGATCTGATAATCAATGCACAGCGCACTGCGCCACACCGCCCATCGTCACACCTCGAAGTCATCAAGGCGCTTTACAAGTACACATTGATATCATACATGTGCTGTGGACATTACCCACAGGAGCACATTCGGGTGAAGTGTCTTGCCCAAGGACACAACGGCCTGACGCAGTGGCGGGTTTCGAAATGGAGTTCCCCAACTGATGATCAAACACACAGCCCACTGCCCCACCCCGCCCCCAGGGCAGAAAGGGTTAGCGGCTAGCTAGTGAACATAGTTTAGCATGCAGCAACTAAAGAGACTGATATGTTTAAAACAGGAGTTAGCAGAGACCGAAACAGAGCTTAAAGGAGCAATAATATTGGATTTACATTCACACATTTGCAACTTTAAATGTATGCCAACATTGCTCTGTATCTGCTTGTTGTGTAGGCTAAGGTGTGGGGACTATCAACCTATGTGTACAGTTAGATTTGTTTCTCCTGTAGCGGTGGGCAAAATAAAACTGTTATCTTAGGTTACAGTACATACAAATAAGATTTGAAGATGTGTAAGCAGGTTAAATATGTGTGGATCAAGTTTCATTGCAACGTTAGCTATAGGTAAAATAATATCCTCACCTCAAAGGCCAGTACAAGCAGCAGCCTGATTACATCATTCATGTTTTTCACTCTTATGTTAATTTGCTCTTGTAAGGATTTCCTAACCCCGATACCAGGATTAACTGAAAAGAGTCCAAGGAAGCTTATATAAAAGTTAACATCATGTAATTAAACAAATGATACGATTATACCATGGATTATACAAATGAAAATGTGCAAGAGAGGTGGCTCCCCCATCAGCTGTGGCCAGCTGGTCATCTGAGTTGAAAGAGAGCGGTTTCTCCCCATCTCCACGTGTTATCAACTGTAGTCTTCTCCTATTGGCCGGCGTCGAGGGGGGCGGGTCCAAGGCATATACTGTCTTTTCCTGATTACATTTACAATATTCTAATATCTAAGGACAGAGGGTGTCGTTTTTCTCATACTGATATTCTGAACAATCTGTGCTGTTGTATTTTGTGTAAAGTGTCTCTACTGTAGGCTATTTTTTATTATATGTACAGCACTTTGGCTCGACCAAAAATCGTTTATAAATGTGCTATATAAATAAAACTTGATTTGATTAATATCTGTGGTTATTTAAACATTCCCTAATAACAGTATTACAGTGTCAATAAGTGAGGGTTAAAGACAGTGTGTTTAGTGTGCAACAGCATGTGTCATTTCTCCTTAAATTCACTTTTACAAATCGTAGTAATTAGCCACATGCTAATGCTAAACAGAAGTGACGATATTTACTAACATCCGGTTTTCAGAATAAAGCCATTTTAAATTAGAAAAGTGTATGTGAACTTCCGGTTTTCAGAATAAAACAGCTTTAAATTAAAACAGTGTATTTAGTTTAAATGACGCCATAAACATTGATTTTATTTCTTACACTCTTTCTTGTTATACTCCTGCTTTTGCCCTTGTTAGACTCCAAGTTAAGAACAACATTTAAAGGCTTCTACATTCCTGTTTTGCTTTCCCTGACACACTGCACATGATGTTGAATATTATGTTGATTTCTTTCTCTCTGTCTCTTTGTCAGGTGGTGGCTGCTGATGCTGTAACCACTGTGTGGAGCTGACAAGCCCTGGTTGATGCAGTGAAGTGTTTTAGAGGGATAAACACAAGCTAAGGTATGAATATTAAGGAATCGGAAAATACATTTTTAATAAGCACACAGCAGTGAAACAAATGGTAAACGGGGGGATGGATACTATAAGAGTAAAGATGGTGGCTGTAGTTGTTTTATACACTACAAATGCTGCCTGGTTACCCATTCAGCCTGTGTGTGACAGAGTGTGAGATCATTGTGGTTTAGAGGCAGAGAGAAAGACACACAGAGTCAGATTGTGTTATTGGTGAGTTAATAGTAGTTAGTCTTGGCAAAGACAAGCTATTCTGTTCAGTAAATCCACAGCAGTGAAGATCCTGGGCTGTAACAGGAGGAAGCTTTCAGAGCGAGCTGAAAGGAAGCTCGGCAGGCCTCGTTCTGCCTGCTTGGCTCCCGGTCTGGACCAGGTTTGCTTTTCAGCCGCCATGTGGGAGCTGAGCAGTGTCTTCATTAGGACTCAAGGAGCCCCCTTTGGTTTGGTTTCTCTTGCCGGACTACAGATGAGAGCTGTGTGCTGCTGAGTTGCACAAGACAAGCACTTTGCTCCACTTTCACTCTGGCTGACTGCAAACATTGAGAGTGTGTGTAAGAGAAACTCTAACCAGTGGCCACCAAGCATACTTCCTAGTTCACAAAATGCCTAAATGTTCAAACAGTCAGCCTGTGATATATCCAGTGGCTTGTGTGTAATGGAGATTATTGAGTTTAAGAGGAAATGTGCCGTTTTGCCCCTTAGATTTGTTTGCACCTTAGGGCCAACAGTGAGACTGAATGACAGAAATGTTCGATGACAAGACGACACCAGAAGATCCGGGAAAGTGGCGCTGAGTGGTGAAATAGAGAAGTGAGGCAGACAGGAGAGCCGGAGGGGATATTTTTGAGGAACTCGTTCTGTCATCAGAAACTAAAAGAGTGCGTATAGTTTTCTCTTTTAGAGTTGAAAAGACACAGTCGAGGACGAAACAGCCAGAGGAAGAAGACAGAAATGTAAATAACGTTGAACATATCTAATGCTTAACAACCGGCAGACTATATCGTGTTCTACAAACAGCATGAACAACACAAAACAAAGAGCGGCATCTAGCACGCAGAGCAAATAGAGAAAACCACAAAGGCTTTAAATAGATGGCTGAAAAGGAGAAGTGTGAAGTGGACAGAGATACACAGAGGCAGAGGGAGACGTTAGCATCAGTCTCTATGAAACCAGTGCCACGGTGGGATTGAATGTATCGCTCTGAGACGGCTTAACCTGGGATTTACTCACAGCAACGATTTCACCAAGCAGGGAAGACGGAAACAGGAGAATAAAGATAAAGGAAAAGGCGAAACACTCGTAGGAAAACAGGGTAAGAAAGAGAGAAGCGTTCGTTCGATTCTTCATTTCCTGTTTTTTTTTCAAGGCTTGGTAACAATGTGTGTGTTCTGCAAAGACTGATTGCTGTTTAAAAGATTGATGCATCAGATCACTGTTATGAAACTGACTCGAGTGTGTGAGCAGAGCTCGATGCCTTTTCCTCCACATCTTCGACAATATCACCAGGCCAACAGTATCCTGGCAACCATCAGGCGAGCGCTGCTCTCAGGATGGACCACATGCTGCTCTAGCCTCACTGTATGTGTGTGTATGTGTGTAAATGTGTGTGTGTGTGTGTGTGTGTGTGTACGGCAACGTATAACACACACTCACTATGTCAGAGAGCGTTCACTTCAGTGCTTTGTGTGAGGCTGGAGATTTTGATTTTCGCCTTTGCAATCACCTTGTCAGGCTGACAATGTGAATCTTATTCTTATTTATTCATATATTCATAGCTGTCCGTGCGGTGTGTATCTTGGAGCAGGTGGTCTAAAAGTCAGGGGGATATGGGGAGCGTTTTACAGATCTGGACTGATGCTTGAAGGCTTTAGCAATGAGTCAGCATCAGAGGTGCAAGAAGTACTCGGATACTTAATCAAAACTAGACATACTCTGGTCTTAAAATCCTCCATTAAAATGAAAATTCCCTTAAATATATTACTATACGTAAAAATAGACTTAGACCATCCAAAGTAAAAGTTCTGAATATGCAGAACAGCACTTTTCAGAGTCATATATTATTAAATAATATTATATTATTCAGTTTTTATCATTAAAAATACATTTTAATGTTGTAGTTTGTCAAAATTCTGGCTTGATTGGTGATTGGTTGTACAGTACTGCATCATATCAGCATATCATGTGTTTATATAGTATAACATTTCAAAATAAAATAAAGATTTATATATATAAACAAAGAGAAGTTAAAGGTGGGGTAGGTAAGTTTGAGAAACCGGCTCGAGATACACTTTTTGTTATATTCCATGGAATGCTCTTAACATCCCGATAGCAATGAATATCTTAAGTGCTTTGACAAAAAATCCATTAAAAAATGTCATCTGTGGAAGCCGTAGCGCTGTAAAAAGCACGACCAATCATCTGAGCCGGCCCAGCTAAAATAACTGGATGGCCTACCTGCCTGTCAGCCTTCCATCTGTGCACAAACTTACCTCGTGCCCTCATTGGTCATGTGCGCGTTCGTGTGTGTTGGAGGAGGGACTCTGTAAGGAAGTGGCAGATTTTTTCCGGTTGTGTATTTTCAAATTCTAGCGCACTCGAGCTGGTTTCTCCAAAAATTACCTACCCCACCTTTAAGTTAATATTGAAATTGAAAAGGTATCTATGTTTATATGAATGAATGAAGTATGTCCAAACTTAAGAATTGTACTCGAGTAAATGTAATTAGTTACTGTCTGCCACTGCTCAGCATATAACGCTCTCTTTCTCTGCCTCCCAACAGATTGTGTTGTTAAATATAATACATTAGATGCAGTACTCATATTAAAGAGCTGCTTTGGAGACATTAAGTGAGCTTTCCTGGTGACTGTCCACTGTAACTCCATCCCCTCTCTGTCTGAACCTCAGTGCTGCAATGCAACACCACTTCTTGCTGAGTAACAGCGAAAAAGTCCAGGCTTTTTTTCTTTTTTCTTTGCAGCTTGGTGGCATCTCGTAAACATGCTAATGCTGGCCATAAATCAGTCTTGCAGGGGGGGAAACTGATAGGCCTCCGCTGTGTGCTAACATAGCACATAAACACAGAGGGTACGGCAGAGGAAGTGAAACTTGGCAGCTGCTTACCTTCTGCTAACGAAGGCCTTTATGATGGAGGAGGACTGAGGGCTTTCATTCACAGCCATTTTAAAATTGGATTGGTGTGATTTGTTTTCTTATCGGACACATGTGGCCTCTTAATCCTCTCCTTCTTTGTTGCCTTAACATCTATTTAACCGTTAATTTCCTCCTTTAAGTAAGGTTGTTGAAATCATTATATTCCACACTGTGCAATTGAATATCACGTTTATTCTCTATCATTTTGGTCCAGCCCTTTAATGAAGCTGTTTGATTAGTTGAATATTTAAACTCTGAATTTGTACGGCTGCGCCATTAAATCAAATGGAAATATTTCAGATGTCTGAAGTAAAATACTACTATTAATGAACTACTAAGTCTTGTTCTGAATATACATATTGAAGCATTAGGGCTGCGCAATAGTTCAGTACAGTACAATAAACAACATATTTAGTTGAAAATCTGATCAAACTCTTATTATATCAAACTATCATCTTAAGCTGATCACATTGTTTTTGGATTAAACATTGTCAGTGTTTATCAGAACAGTGACACTTGGAACGTTTAATACGTCAAGTTTTTTTATTCACACAGGAGTACACACAAATAGGCTTTTAGACTTGTTGTGTATTGAGTTAGAACAGAGCATGCTGTACTATATGCTTCATTATAGAGATATGAAATGACCTATTTTGGGATAAAAGTTTTTGGACAAATGTCGGCCCTATCTAGCACTAACAGGATCGATACCAACAAGCAGATCCATCTCATGTTAGATCAAATTCTGTGCAGGAATATTACTCTATAGACTGTCAAATATGATCTTTTGCCACAAAATCCCCAAAACTCCTAATAAATGGCTTTTTAAACAGGCTTGTGAATGATTAATTAGACAACATTAGAAAAGAGGTTCAATATTTGACGGTAATGAAAATGTATTCAGAAGGATCCTATCAATGATGCATCCACTCAATAAATCATGACTCATGGCTCTCCTCTACATGATAAGCTGTTTTTCCATTTTAATTGGCGGCTCTGCCTTTTTTATATTTCTTGGGTTTGGATCAAAACCAAATGAATGGTTCCATCTCTACCCCTATTTTATAATATTTGTCTCCACAGCAGTTTAAACTGCCTGGCTTGACACTATCATGCTCTTATCTCTAAAACTCCTGACATGTGTTGTTCTGTCTGGTGCTGTGCTGTACATGAACATATATTCCTGTCCATCTGACCTATAATCTGATAAAGCTTGCATCATTGCGTCCATAAAGCTCTGGCATCTGGCCTGTGGGTATGAAGCATAAAGAGCTCGTCATAAAGCATCCATAGGCTGCTGCACATCAAGAGCATTAGGGGAGAAGAGACTACATAGCAGGCTTTTATTAGGTTACTATAGTAATGTAAATGGATTAAAAAGCACTGCTCAGCTCCAGTGAGGGATTTAAATCACCCACTACTGTCATTTATACCCCGGATGTCTCTGGACAGTTAGACCAGGGGGTCCAACTCATTTTAGTTCAGGGGCTCAAGTGGGAAAATGTACTTACATTACTAGGAGTTAAAGTATACTCTTTGCAAAAAAACCTCAACAAATATTTAAATAATTTAAAATATTAAATAAAAACAGCAACACTTTTTAAGAAGCTGCAACTGTGAAATATTTTTGAACAAACTTCTTAGGTTTTAGTGACTTAAGTATAATGTGTGTGTGGTGTAAGGGGTGTCAAACTCAGATCACAGTGTATCGACAAAGGCACAACACATTAAGTCAGTGGTATCTGGAACTGAACAATATATTATTTTAGGATCAAAACTATTTACTTAACTCTAGAAATGATATTACATTCATTTCCACATGTAATCCTGACCACCTGAACTGACACCACCATACAAACTCAAGTGGGACCTATTAAAAGAAGGTTAAGTTATCCCCATGCCTTGTAAATATTAAATGTATACATAAAATATACATAAAAGTTAAATTGCAGTTACTGCCTACTCTGTATTTTTACACTTTGCTAAGTCATACCACATATTTGAAACCCTTGGTTTAGACAGAGGAAGAAGAAGACAATAAAAAAACGCAGATTGGTTAAAATATGACTAAATCACTCTAAACCTTCTGTGTTCTCCATGTGCATGTTGTGTATTTTCGTGCATGTTGTGTATTTTCCTGCAGGTTGTGTATTTTCCTAGGTTGAGCGTATACTATATGCATTTTGTTGTGTCCTCCCGTCCAGGTCGCCAGCCATGGGGAACCTCATTAAGGTCCTTGGCAAGGATTTAGAGAACTGTCCACATTTTTTCCTGGACTTTGAAAGTAAGTGAGCGTCCGGGGTGTGTGCACGTGTCTGTGTGCCTGAAAATGTGTGTGCACGTGTGTGTGTGTGTGTGTGTGTGTGTGTGCAGCGGGGGTGTTCAGTGGGAGGTCGCCTGGCGGGTGGGGGGTCACAGGAGGAGTATTTGGATGTGAGCTGCTGCGTTGTTGATGGTGTGATGGAGTGTTTTTGTGGGTGTGGTTTGTCATTATCACATGCTCTCTAGTCCCACTCTCAGAGCCCTCTGCTGCTGAAAGCTGTCTCTATGATGGTATAAATACACGGTGCGTAGGTTTTACAGTGAGGAAAACAAGCTTCAGTATGAACCAAAAGCAGTTGTATTAAAGAGAGGAGTTTTTATACTGTTACCGCTTAAACTGATTTACTTTTAAACAGTCAGCTTAAACTCCTCAGTGTAAAATGTTTATTTTATGGGATTACATTTGACTTATTATTTCTCAACAACCAGGAAATGGAAACACATTTTATTTGAGGATTATTTCAAATTATTTGACCACGATACAATCTCAAAAGTCTTAACTGCATACAAACTATACAAGGGCTCCATTAACACACATTTGATCCCATGCAAAATCAGGTTTTTGAGTAAAAATAATAAATAATAATAGTATTTTTTATTTTATTTTTAGAATTAATTTAATTTCTACTCCAATTATTGTCCTTATTATTATTATTATTATTATTATTATTATTATTATTATTATTATTATTATAATAATTTTGTTTATTATTGTATTTATTATTATTATTTATTTATCTTTATTCCTGGGTCAGTTTACTATAAAAAAATAATAACACAAAATAATATATTGAAATAATATATTAAAATGTGCAACAATAGGAGGACTAAATTCTAAAATGTACATTATTTAACATCAAATTCTACAAAATAAAATGTAAGTTTAGTTAGACAGTCTCTTCTCTTGTTACCATTCACGTATTCTTTATAACATGTTGACCTTTTTAAACTTGAGGATTGCCATCATCATGAAAGGCAAGGCAAGTTTATTTATATAGCACTTTTCAACACAAGGTAATTCAAAGTGCTTTACAAAAAAAATGATAGTAATTATGAATCCAACAAGTTACTAATACTACCGTAGGAGTGGGATTAAAGAAGCTCTGTGTCCACGTTGCCATGCTTCACCCAGGACATACATCCACCATCCCAACAGCCGCTCATCCAGCCCCCCACCCCGACACCTTCACCTCTCACACACACACCACACACACACACACACACACACTGAACACACGCACAACCCCGACACCCGTCCCATCATCACCCACAGAAATGTCCCCTCTCTCTGTTCCAGGGGGCTCATGGGAAACCTCCTGAAAGTGCTGGCTTGCGCCGAACTTGAGCATGGCCCAATAGTTTTCCTTGACTTTGAACGTGAGACCATCCGCTTCTTCTTTTTTTGAGTTGTCCTTTTGCTCGTTGTTGCCTTTCTGCTTTGCTTTCCCTCATTCCATCTATTTCAGCTGGACATTGAGTCATCTTCCTCCTCCTCCTCCTCCTCCTCCTCCTCCTCCTCCTCCTCCTCCTCCTCCTCCTCCTCCTCCTCCTCCTCCTCCTCCTCCTCCTCCTCCTCCTCCTCCTCCTCCTCCTCCTCCTCCTCCTCCTCCTCCTCCTCCTCCTCCTCCTCCTCCTCCTCC